>NC_135953.1:35492192-35816885 GCF_053455715.1 Rhinoraja longicauda
AAAAGTGAAATAGCTGTAATTAAATTGAGCAAAATATGAAGAAATCAATTGTCCTGTTGTTTCCGACGTGAATATTTTTAGACAACTCAATGGCTCTTTGAACCTATTTAATGGAAAATTTCAGAATTGGTAATGGAAATCATTTGAGGAGTTTACCAACAAATGCAGGTACCTCTCCTACCTGAGGGGCATGTATCGGAAACGGCCTCATAAGTTTTTATTGAAAAGTTAATATCTGTAAAGTTATTGGCATTGTGCCCAGATTTTCGATGTGGTTTTGTGAAGCAGGAGTCGAGGTTAGTGATGTCGACTCAAAAGATTACTCCTGCACTTTCAGTGTAATAGCTGTTCTTCTTCCCACCATCTGAACCACCTTTGTTGAGATTTAAATAAATGAAGGATTCTTGACATGGCATTCAAACCAATATGGGGGAAAGTTTAATGGAGATGTGTGGGGCAGTTTTTTTTTTACACAGAGGGTGATGGGCCCTGGAATGCATTGCCAGGGGGTAATAGCAATGGCAAATAAGATAGTTGCAGTTAAGAAGCTTTTAGAAAGGCACATGGAAGGGCAGAGAATAGATGTGGATCATGTGCAGACAGTTGATATCAGTTCAGCTAGGCATCATGTTTGACACAAACATTGTGGGCCGAAGGGCACATTCCTGTGCTGTACTGTTTTATGTTCTATGTAACAGTGCAAATGTTACAACAGTCAAGAGTCAAAAGTTAATTGTAATATGTACTGGACATGGAACAATGAAATTCTTATTTGCAGCAGCAAAAATATGTTTGTAAGTGTAATACTCATAGATAACATAATAAACCAAAAAAAGAACAAGTCAAAAATTATATATATTAGTGCAAAACAGAAGCTCGAAATCCCTAGTGCGACCAAGAAAATTTGTAGTTTGTAGTTTTGTTGGTGTTTGTAGTGTTCATCGTGGTTGTTGGGAAGAAGTTGTCCCTGAACCTGAATGTCACCATTTTCAGACCCCTACACTTTCTTCCTGATGTCAGGAGTGAAATGAGAGCATGGCCAAAGTGTTGAGACGCCAGGGTGACTCCGTCCGGAAGTGCCGTGGCTGCCGCTGAGAGACTGAGGCTGGAGCCATACGTCCTGGGGCTTGTGGGCCAGTGGCTGAGCTTCATGTTCCAGGCCTCGCCGGCCAGTACCTCGCCTGTCAGAGGTAGGGCCTCGTGGCTCAGCCCACTGAGTTAGTGAGGTGGTGGAGCCTCATGGACCGGGAGTCGTGGATCAGAGCTCGGAACTCGTGGGCTGGAACCTTGCGGGTCAGAAGTGGAGTCTCGCGGGTTGACAGAGCCCACGGCCATTGGTGCCTGGGTTGACAGAGCCTGAGGCTTGGACCTGGGTCGGTGCCACAGAAGCGGGGGAGGGTAAAACAATGGACAATGGGGACCTGGTATGGGGGGACTGCCATGAGGGATGGGGTGGAGGGGAAGAACAAAGGGGGAACTGGGGGGGGGTGGAATTTGTAACTTTGTAAGTGCCCTTTATGGCTGACTATTTGCATACCTTGGCACATTATGCAAGCCAAGAATTTCACATGTGACAATAAAGTATTAAATTAAATTCAATTCAATTCAATGTGTCCTTGGTGATGCTGGCTGCCTTTTTGAGACAGCTCCTCCTATAGATCCCTTTGATGCTGGGGAGTTCAGCGCCCATAATAGATTGGGTGGTGCCCACCACTTTTTGTAATCTCCTTCTTTCCGGGGCATTTGCTTTGACGAACCAGACCATAATGCAACAAGTCAGTATGGTCTATACTGTACACATTTGGAAGTTCAAGAGAGTATCCATTGACCTACTGAATCTTCTTAATTTCCTAAGGAAATGGAGGCATGGAGTCAATCTTCAAAGGAAGTAGAGAGCATGAAAGTGTGGTACTGACATACTAAACCTGTGATCACATATTTTTGCAGCATCACACAGGAATGAACTGGCCATTCTGGTATCTATCTCTGCAGTACGATTGGAATAGCACAAGGGCTGCGTAAGTAGTCGTACTGCAGCCTCATACATCTGGTGACTGGGTTCAAACCTGACCTCTGGAGCTGATGGTGTGAGGTTTGCATGTTCACTTTGTGACTGTGATTTTTTCTCTGGGTGCTCTGATACCCTTGCATATGCTAAAGGTGTGTGGGTTAGCAAGTTAAGAAGTTGCTCTAAATTGACTGTGTAAGTAAGTGGTAGAATCTGGGAGGGGTTAAAGGATGCCTGAGAAGAAAATGGGCATTAGTGTAAAGTACAGTTGTAGATGGTCAGTGCTAGATGGTCAATGTGACAATGCCATGTCCTATGCTGCACGGTTTTATCACCTGAGATTTCGAGATGTGTACTCAAAGGATAATGTACCAATTTGATATGATAAAGCATCATAATATAATAAGTCTATCTGGTGTAATTACCAGGTCTGTCTCCTCTGGTCTGAAGAAAGGTCTTGACCCGAAACATCAATCTGAAGAAAGGACTCGTCCTGAAACGCACCCGTCTGAAAAAGGGTCTTGACCCAAAATATCACTTATCCATGTTCTTCAGGGATGCTGCTTGGCCTGTCGAGTTACTCCAGCACTTTGTGTCCTTTGGTGTAACTACCATTTGGAGTTTTTCAGGATTGTCAGTAGCCATTTGGTTTGCTGAATATTCAGCTCTGAGTTACAGCCTTATGAGTTCGAATCTCACACCAGTGATGTTAATGTAAAAACCTGCCTGCCATTCTAGTACAGAAGTGAGGAAATGCACTGTTGAAGGTACCATCTCTCAGGTGAGATAATAAGATCCCACTCCCTCGGGTGACTGGACAAAGTTCCCACATCACTACATGTGAATGATCTGGCCTTTTTCCCCTTGTCCTGCTCTGATTTAACCCTCAACTAATGCCACTGTCTTTTGTTTTGATTATGCTCACACTATGTTGATAATTGCTGTGGTGCCATGTTTGGAAATAATTTGGAAATAAAATTACTTGGTTCTTAATAACAAACAGATTATGTGAGAATTCCACTAAAAAAAAGAAATTTGCAATTATATTTTCCACATACATCTTCAAGGCACTCGATGTCTTCACAATTTCTGTCCTCTCCAGTTAAGGTGCAACCTGTCCCTTTTGTACAGGTGCCCCCAACCCCAGAAGACAATAGACAATAGACAATAGGTGCAGGAGGAGGCCATTTGACCCTTCGAGCCAGCACCACCACTCAATGTGATCATGGCTGATCATTCTCAATCAGTATCCGTTCCTGCCTTCTCCCCATACCCCCTGACTCCGCTATCCTTAAGAGCTCTATCTAGCTCTCTCTTGAAAGAGATCCCAAATGGTCTATAAATCTAAATCCCTGCTCCCTGCACCAGCTTCTCAGCCATACATTCATATCCCCTATCTCCCTGTTCCTGCCCTCACCAGCACGAGCGAGGTACAGGAAGCAATCCAGAGATAACCACCCTAGAAGTCCTGCTCTTCAGTCTTCTTCCTAACTCCTTAAACATGCGATGCAGAACCTCCTTCCTCTTCCTCCCGACATCGTTCGAGCCCACGTGCACAACTAGTTCTGGCTGTTCACCTTCCCTCTCGAGGATGTTCTGAAGTTAGTCCGTGACATCTTTAACCCTGGCACCAGGGAGACAACAGACCATCCTCGAGTCTTGCCTGCCACCATAGAATCTCTTGTTCGCACATCGGACAATAGAGTCACCCGCCACTATGGCTCTGCCTTACGTTAGTCTCACCGGTTGCGTCTAATGCCATCAGTGACTTGATTACAGTTAATCTACATGGTTACCTTCATCAGGTAACATTTTGACATAAAACTCAGATAGTTCTGAAATTTATGATGCAGAAGTCTTATCCATATTTATATCAGTGTCTTCACTGGTCTATAGGTTATTTCTGATCAAATTCTCAACTGAGCTTATTTGACTTCATTAACACATAGAAATAATGAGAAAATGAGCAAATATGTTAATACATTATTATGAATTTTAATTTAAACTTTCCCAATGACTGGTCTAAAAAAATTAATCAATTTAGTTGCTAATTTTATATTTATTTATATATGATTTAATGATCAAACTGGCAAGCAGACTTTTCATTAATGGCCGGTCTCTGATCAGTGCAAGCTTAACAACACAGCACTTGGTTTCAGTGAACTTGCTTTGAATCATAACATTAGTACTTTCATATGGTACCATGTAACTACCTTTTTAATTGTGTTGCTGAATTGGACCAATATTCATTTACCCATTTGTAAAATGCCTCCAGCCAATGAATTAATCTCGACGCCAGCAAAGACAGAGAAGAACAAAGAAATATATAATCCTGAGCGTTTGTCTACTAACACTCTCCTCTGCCTAGCGGAGCTGGTCCTCTCACACACCATATTCTCCTTTGATTCCTTCCTTCCACTTCCTCCAAATGAAAAGTGTAGCCATGGGCACTCGTAAGGAACCGAACTATGCCTGCCTCATTGTAAGGTATGTCGAACAATCCCTGTTCAGGGTGTACGCTGGCCCTTTCCCCGAGCTCTATCTCGGCTACATTGACGACTGCATCGTGGCCTCCTCCTGCACCCATGCGGAACTCGTGGAGATCATTAACTCCATTATCAATTTCCATCCAGCTCTCAAATTCACTTGGACCATCTCCGACATCTCCCTCCCCTTAAAATAAAAGGGTCTGATGGAGAGTCTTGACCCAAATCGTCACCTATTCCTTTTCTCCAGAGATACTGGCTGACCCATTGAGTTATTCCAGCATTTTATGTCTATCTTCCGAGAATGTTTCCATTATTTTGTTATTCGTACATGAATGAATCTTTCTAACCACTATTTCTTGGAACTCAGAGTCTCTGGTAATATGATACTAAATTCAACTAGACTTGGCTGAACCGTGAATGATGGTCAGAAGGTCACTATTTCCATGCAGGTTGGATGTTTGTTTAATAAACTGACAATGTGACAGACTTTCAAAATATTGGTTTAATCAAAGAAATTACACAGAGATTTGTTGTTTTCATTTTTTTATATCAAAATTGCAACATAAAATCCCTTCATAAATACAGTTAAATATTAAATATAAATTTGAGGGAAAAGGGAATTGAACCTTTAAGAAAGACACTTAAATTTCTATTTAATAATTAAATGTATATATGGAGGAATTGTGTGTGGCATATTTAGTATTAAAGAAAATCTGGTGCATCCCTTGTCTTTATGACAAAGAACGAATCTGATTGATTTTCCAGGTATATAATCTGAAAAATTATTGAAATGCTCCAAATGGAGAAGCAGCAAAGCATTTTATGGATGGGCGTGCTGATGTTAGAAATCACTAAGGCAGTGATTTCTCTTTTCACCCATAGATGCAGACTGACCTGTAATGTATTCTGCAGCATCCCCAGCTGCCATTTCAGATTTACACTTCCTTTTTTTTGGAAGACAGGCAGATATCGTCTGCAATTAATCAAAGCTAACCCACCGTGAAACATTCTTGCAGTCAAAAACTCATCAATCAAATCTTATTTTCACAGGTAACAAGGGAGCCTCTTGGGTACCAAGCTCACAACTCTCCACCTGTCAGTCTGGTAAACAGGACGCCTTGTTGAGATAGACATCTCAGATAATAGCTCTGACGCTTTCTTGCAGTAGCCAACTCACATATCTGTCTAAAGAAACAATCAAACCATTTGTTCTGACAGCAGACTGCCTACAGGCATCCACATAATAGCCGGGGATGTGGATTTTTTTTTTTACCTTGTTCCAGTACAAAGAAACAAAAACAGCAGACAAACTCTCCCAGATTGCAGTTTCAGGGCCATTTTAAAGTTGCCTCAAAATTGGCAAGTTACCAAAACAATAACAAAAATGTAATGTGGAAATGCTTACTATGAGAAAAAAGATGAATCACCTCATTCATCACAGACACTGCCTCCTTAGTGATGATAAAAATTAGTCCCATTCTTCCTTCAGCAATATTTACACTTCACCCCAGCACAATGCTGTAATTGGTCTTTTGTTGCAGCTGAATATTATGTTCCTCCTTAAATATAACACTTTATTTTTTACGTTCCTCAGATGAGACAGATTCTGAGTCATCAATAATGGCAATGAAGGAACAGGCTGTTTGGGAAATTGCTCTTTACTTGCTTTCTGATGAAAAGAGCCTCAAGCTTCGTTCCAATGCACTCCCCTTTCCTCACTTTCACTTGAACTTAGCTATTTCAAGTTTAATTTTGTAAGTTCTGAGGCTGAATATTCAACCAGAATAGTTCATATTTTATGAAAGTAATCCTGATTCTGTTTCATCCTTTAAAAAATAAATGTTGAATCAAGACATTTGCAACTTTAATGTGCAGTACCTGTAGAATTTATCCTGCATCCTCATAACTATTCTCTGATTTTTTTAATTTTAGAGTCTATATCAGATTCCTTCTACACCTTGAATGGGAGTCTCACTGAACATACTTGAGAGAAAAACTCAAAATCTTTGCCACCCTTATTAGTGGAAATGTTTTGTAAGGTTAAGAGGACGAGTTGGGAATGGTTCCTTCTTGGTTTAGGGACTCTGGCTTCTTCTGCTTCAAGGAGGATTTGGCATCCTAACAAAACATGGAGAGGAAGATCCATTGAGAGAAACAGTGGTGTGCAAAGGTCGAAGAAGGTCCTACACTGGGTCACAGTTAACGATACGATATGATACAATACAACTTTATTTATCCCGGAGGGATATTGGTCTGCCAGCGATCAAAAGATACAGTTACAAGGTATTGAAAGTGCCATGTGCATTATAATAATAGAAATTTATAATTTACCTGCATAGAGCAGCCTAGATTCCTAACTAGCTGGATGAATGCACCCACGCCGCAATCTTGAGGGACAAGCAGTACACTCCCTTCTTTTAACATTATTACACAAATGCAGCTAAACAAAGGAAGGTGAAATGATGAAAGCCAATACAGCCCCTTCTTGGACAAGAGATGGGTTTTCTTATCATGCTTTGAGTCAAAGAATGGCCATGGTAGTGTTTTATTCTGTGTCTGCTAAGCTATGTGTAGACCGAGAGGGGAAGTGAAGAGGAAAAAGTGAAGTGAAAGTACTGACAAACTGACAACGTAAATACATGGAGTATATGAGACTAGGATTGCAGATAACATAAAAGGAGATTCTAAAATCTTCTGGCAACATACAAATTGTAAACAGGTAATAAGGTAAACAGATAAATAGTGCCAGAGACCTAGGCTCATTCCTTACTTTAGGTACTGTCTGTACGGAGTTTGTACGTTCTCCCAGTGACCACCTGGGTTTGCTCTGGTTTCTTCCCGCACTCCAAAGACAAACAGGTTTGTTCGTTAATTGACTTTGATTTCAAAAATTATAGTTTGTCCACAGTATGTAGGATAGTGCTAAAGTATGGGGTGATTGCTGATCGGCGCAGGCTGAGTAGGCCAAAGGGCCAGTTCCGCGCTGTATCTCAAAAGTCTAAAGTCCGAAGCAAAGTTTAAAGAGATGGATAGTAACCTAATAAGCACAAAAAAAAAGACATATGCTTAGAGGCATAGGCAAAGCCAGTGTCAGTATTTCCTAAGGTAAGGTGCACCAACAAAATATTGATGGAAGTGGAAATAGTCAAGGTTGTTGATGGGGGGATAATATAGGCGGGGCCATTGGAAAGGCTGGCCATCCTAAGAGTGGGTAAATTACCAGGCCTGGATTGTTGTGAAAGTGGATGTGAAACAACAAAATGTAAACATTTTGTCATAATTCTCGATTATGATATATGGAGATATATCGATATATGGAGACACTGAAATATTTCAAAGGGGAAAGAAAAACATAGAAACATAGAAAAATAGGTGCAGGAGTAGGCCATTCAGCCTTTTGAGCCAGCACCGCCAGTCAATATGATCATGACTGATCATCTAAAATCAGTACCTTGTTCCTGTTTTCTCTCCGTATCCCTTGATTCCTTTAGCCCTAAGAGCTAAATCTCTCTCTTGAAAACATCCAGTGAATTGGCCTCCACTGCCTTCTGTGGCAGAGAATTCCACAGATTCACAACTCTCTGGAAACTCTCTACCCCTTATTCTTAAACTGTGAACCCTGGTCTGAACTCCCCAACATCGGAAACATTTTTTCTGCATCTAGCCTGTCCATTCCTTAACGAATTTTATATGTTTCTATAAGAACCCTCTCATCCTTCTAAATTCCAGTGAATACAAGCTCAGTCGACTCATTCTTTCATCATATGTCAGTCCCGCCATCCCGGGAATTAACCTGGTGAATCTACGCTTCACTCCCTCAATAGCAAGAATGTCCTTCCTCAAATTTGGAGACCAAAATTGCACACAATACTCCAGGTGTGGTCTCACCAGGCCCCTGTGCAACTGCAGTAGGACGTCCTTGCTCCTAAACTCATATCCTCTCGCAATTAAGGCCAACCTGCCATTAGCTTTCTTCATTGCCTGCTGTACCTGCATGCTTACTTTCAGTGACTGAGGTACAAGTACACCCAGGTCTTGTTGTACCTCCCCTTTTTATAATCTTCCTTCCTGTTCTTGCCACCAAACCTCACATTTATCCATGTTATACTGCATCTGCCATGCATCTGCCCACTCACCCAACCTATCCAAGTCACCCTGCAGCCTCATAGCATCCTCCTCACAGCTCACACTGCCACCCAGCTTTGTGTCATCCGCAAACTTGGAGATGTTACATTTAATTTCCTCATCTAAATCGTTAATATATATTGTAAATAACTGGGGTCCCAGCACCGAGCCTTGCGGCATCCCACTAGTCACTGGAAATGCAACACCCTTGTTCAAGAAGGCACAATATGATCATGGTTAGTATCTACTATATCTGGTATATGTATTTGTAGCTCATAGTTATTGAGCTGGAAGCCAAGCTGCAGACACTGCACATATCAGGGATAGAAAAATAGTTATCTGGATACTCTGTACCAGGGCGCAATCATAATTTAGTTCATAATTTAGTTTAGTTTATTATCACATGTACCGAGGAACAGTGAAAAGCTCTTGTTGCGGCTAAACAGTCGACAGAAAGACAATACATGATTACAATTGAGCCACCCAAAGTGTACAGATACATGATAATGGGAATAACGTTTAGTGCAGGGTAAGGTCCGATTAAAGATAATCTGATTAAAGAGGCTCTAAGGCTAATTTACCATAACGCTGCGATCCTGGAAGTTATTCAAATGAAGGCAGCATTTGACACAGTTTTCTGGGAAAAGATCTGTTTTTCTTTGAGTGAAAAATGCCGAGGGGAGACCTGATAGAAGCACACAGGATTATGAGAGACCTAGATAGGCTGGATAGTCAAAATCCTTTCACCTAAGTTAGGGGTATCAAAAATAGGAGGGCATGTTTGCAACAAGAGGAGTAGGAGATTTTAAAAGGGTTTGAGGGATAGGTGTCTTTACACAGAGGTTTATTGATATCTGGAATGCACTGCCGGAGGATGCACTTGTCTCCATTACTTTAAAACATAGTAGTTGTTTTCTGATTCCACCATCTCCTCCAAATAAGCAAGTCATAGAAGGATGCAATCAAACTGCTGACAAACTCGTCACGTTGTATACCAATTATGTTAGTTTAGTTTAGAGATACAGCGCGGAAACAGGCCCTTCGGCCCACCGAGTCCACGCCGACCAGCGATCCCCATACATTAACACCATCCTACACCCACTAGAGACAATTTTTACATTTACCAAGCCAATTAACCTACAAACCTGTGCGTCTTGGAAGTGTGTGAGGAAACTGAAGATCTCGGAGAAAACCCATGTAGATCACAGGGAAGAACATACAAACTCTGTACAGACAGTGTTAAATCAAATTCTTTACCTTCAGTCTGAATAATCACACGTGATACTGGATTAGCACATCAGATTTATTCCACCATGGGGTTGTTCCCGAGAAGATCTCCAGACACAACACTAGTGTCTGAAGAGATCTCAACTCAGGGCAGGGGAAGAAGAACAACTTCTCCACCATTGTTTACTTTTTTATACAGAAAAAGAGAGGTGTGACAAAAAGAAATCAAGGACCAATTACACATCTAATACAATGACCAATTACACATCTAATACAATTTCCATGGTTACAGAGAAGACAAAATCATTGATACAGGTCACATGCTCAAAAACCAAACCATTAATATAAGTCACATGTATTTAGAGAAACGCATCAATTTACCTAGCGTGGATTCAAACTTTTCCTACTTTCACACGCACCCAAATAAGGAGTTGCTAATAAGAAAGAAACTTTCTTATCTCTATAGACGAGCAATCTCGCAGCTGCATGACCTTGCTTTACTGTTTCAATACACAGTACTCGCAGTCAGACAGAGTGGGAGAGGACAATAGCCCATCTCTTCTGTACACTCCTTATCACTCGTAAAGGGACAAACACATTCTGTTCCCAAGGATAACATTTCTGCCACAAGCATCCATCTTACTGCTTTCCACTAAAATAAGCATCCATTTTATATTAGCTAAAACAACAAAAGAAACCATCTTTACTACAACAAAATATAATATCTCTAATTGACTATACCAGCTAATAGCATAGATTCTCAACAGCACCCGTAGTCAGGATCAAACCCGGGTCTCCGGCGCTACATTCGCTGTAACGCAGCAACTCTACCGCTGCGCCACCGTGACCGCCCTAAATGTTTCGGATGAGGGACCAAACCATCCAAACATAGGCAAAATGAAGAAAGAGACTTTACATACTAAGAATGAGGAGATAAGTACCTCAATTAAAAAGCAGAACCTCAAGGATAATAATCTCTGGAGTTACATAGAAATTAGCACTGATCAAATGATATTTGAGAATTAGTCTGTGGCTCGAAGACTGGTGGTTAGAGGTTGGTTTTGGTTCACGGGGCACTCGAATTAATACTGTGGGAAATGGAAGCTGTACCTTTGGGACAGTCTACACCTGAACCATGCAGGGATGTGATCTATGAGCCACATAATTAGGGAAATGGACAGGATTTTAAACCATGTAGTACTGGCAAGGTATCAAAGTTGCAAAGAAATCAAAGAATGGAGACAAAGCTAAAGAGAAAGATCTTAATATGCAAAAATGATAAACAGCCTGTATTAGGAAAGGATAACAAGTTCAAATCAATAGATAAAGCCACAGGTTATTAAAACAAGTTAATAGAAGAACAACTTTAAAGACTCTGAAATTTGGCATATGAAACAAAACAAATGCAGTTAGTTTAAAAATAGAAACAAGTAAATCTGATCTGATAGCTGTAATGGAGACAAGGCTAAAGAATGACATATATTGGCACCTTCATGGTGAAGATTACATGACACTTAAGAAGGCCATGAGGCTGGTAAAATGTGGAAGAGTAGATACATTATAAAAATGAGGAGGCTGTCTTAGTGCAGCACAGGAAAGTTCAGGAAACCAGGATGTCGGGTAGAATGGATTAAATAAAATGAAGGCAAACCATCAAGGTGGTTTTGCAGAGACCCCCGACTAACCATATAAACAGGCTGAGCACAAAAAATCAGGAATATACAGCGATAATCACGGTGAATTATGTATACAATGGAAAAATCAAATGGGCAAAGGTGGCCAAGATGACAAGTTAATAGTGTGTTTTCAGCATAGTGTGCTTAAAACTGTATATTCTGAAGCCAAAAAAGAGAGCAGGACATACCAGACTTATTATTGGTCAATGAGTCAGGATTAATTAATGACTTAATTGTGAAGCTGCCCCCAAGGTGGCAACAATGATAATATGACAGATTTTTACATTCAGTGTGAATCCACGACTGGCATTTTAAACTTACATAAGGGTAATTATGAGGGCATGAAAGCAGAATTAGCCAAAGTGAACTGACAAATGGGTCACGGGATCGGTCAATCGAGAAGTAGTGGCAGACATTGAAGAGATTTTTAAAAATGCTCAGAGTAGCATTCCAATGAGAATGGATAATTCCTGTAGGGAGAACCTCCATCCATGCTAAACTTAAAGAAATAGCAGGAAGACACAAAATTCTATAGTGACTCAGCGGGACAGGCAGCATCTCTGGAGAGAAGGAATGGATGACATTTCAGGTCAAGACCCTTCTTCAGACTGATGTCCTCGTTTCGGGTCGAGACCCTTCTTAGCATATCGTTCAGCATAAATAATGACAAATCAGAAGATTGGGCAGAACTATTTATTGCAGCAAAGGAAAATATTAATAGATTAAGAAGGTGGAAAATAAAAGGATGTGGCAAAGCTTGCTTGAAATGTAAAAATAGGTTTTGTTTTAGTTTAATTTAGAGATACAGTGCAGAAACAGGCCCTTCGGCCCACCGAGTCCATGCTGACCTGTGATCCCTGCACAGTAATGCTATCCTGCATGCTAGGGACAATTTACTAATTTACCAAGCCAATTAGCCTACAAACATGTGTGGCTTTGGAGTGAGGGAGGAAACTAGACGACCCGGAGAAAATCCACACAAGTCAAGGGGAGATCGTACAAACTCCGTACAGACAGCATCTGCAGTCAGGATTGAAACCCAGTCTCAGACACTGTAGGGCAGCAACTCTACCATTGCACCACCACAGGTAATGAGAGTTTCTTCAGGTATGAAAAGAGAAACTAATTAAGAAAATGACCATTTGTCCTACAGAAGATGAGCATGAGAATTATGGAAATAAGGAGATGACAAATGAATTAAGCAGGTAATTTGCATCAGTCTTCAGTGCAGAATGATAAATAACACCCCAGAAACAAGATATAAATCATGGATTTGGAAAGCACGGAGGAATTAGGGAAAATCAGAGTCTGAGTATTGAACAAACTGCTGGAGATGTGGCTTATAATTACTGGAATAGTCTGGACTGATGGATTAAAAGAAGTGGCAAGTAGGACAATTGAGGGGTCATTTTATTAAATTTTCAATAGTTCCTAAATTGGGGGCAATTCATAAGATTGAATACTGTACTAAATGTAACTCCTTTATTCAAAAAGAGAGAGATACAGAACAGGAATCTTTTGGCCAGTTACCTTAATCATAAGGTCATAAGGTTATAAGAAATAGGAGTAGAATTAGGCCATTTGGCCCATCAAGACTACTCCATCATTCAATCATGTCTGATCCATTTCTCCTTCCTAACCCCATTCTCCTGCCTTCTCCCCATAACCTCTGACACCTGTTCCTATCTGATACCTGAAACATGGAAAATATTAGAAGGTATTATTGGATATCTTATAGCAGGGCACTTCAAAGAAATCAAGAATCAGGCAAATTTTACATGATTTTGTTAATGCGGGTATTAGTGCTCTTAGATGAAGTAACTTTTGCTGTGGATGGAGGGAATCAGTAACCGATCAGATATGTCCAATGACACTGTGCAAAGCTAGAGAATAATTTGCAGGAGACCAGGCTGAGATTTATGAATCATTATTGGATGCAAGCAAGGTGCCGGATGACTCGTGGGTGGCTACTGTTCTGCCTCTCTTTAAGCAGGACTGCAAGAAAAAACCTAGCAATTACAGAGCTGTGAGCCAAGCATCGATGGTGGGTAAGTTACTAGAGAGATTCTGAGGGATAAGATATATATGCGTTATATGCATTTGGATGGACAGGGGTTGTTTAGGGAGAGTCAGTTAGATTTTGTGCGTGGGAAATCAGATCTTACGAAGATGACTGAGTTTTTTTGAAGAGGTAACCAAAAGAGTTGACGTGTGTAAAGCTGTAGACATTGACATCAGCAAGACCTTTGAAAAGGTTCCGCATGGTAAGCTGCGCTTGAAGGTTAGATCGCATGGGATCCAGGGAGAGCTAGCAAAATGGATACAGAATTGGCTTCATGGAAGGAAGCAGAGGACGGAAGTGGAAGGATGTTTTCCGACTGGAAGTCTGTGATGAATGGTGTGCCTCAGGAATCGGTACTTGGCCATTGTTGTTTGGCTTGTATCATTGATTTGGATGCGAATGTATAAGGCATGATTATTAAGTTTGTAAATTGCACTAAAGCAGGCAGTATTGTAGATAGTGAAGATGGTTATCTAAAATTACAACAGTCTCTTCATCAGCTGAGTAAGTGGCCTGAGGAATTTTTAAGTGTAGGAAAAAAACTGCAGATGCTGGTTTAAATCGAAGGTAGACACAAAATGCTGGAGTAACTCAGCGGGTCAGGCAGCATCTCGGGACAGAAGGAATGGGTGACGTTTCGGGTCGAGACACTTTTTCAGACTGATGTCAGGGGAGGGGGCGGGACAAAGATAGGATGTAGTAGGAGGCAGGAAGACAGTGGGAGAACTGGGAAGGGGAGGGGAAAGAGAGAGACAGAGGAACTATCTGAAGTTAGAGAAGTCAATGTTCATACCGCTGGGGTGTAAACTGCCCAAGCAAAATATGAGATGCTGTTCCTCCAATTTGTGCTGGGCCTCACTATGACATTGGAGAAGGCCCATGACAGAAAGGTTAGACTGGGAATCGGAGGGGGGGTTGAAGTGCTGAGCCACGGGGAGATCAGGATGCTTAATGCGGACTGAGCGAAGGTGTTGAGCGAAACGATCGCCGAGCCTGCACTTGGTCTCGCCGATGTAGAGAAGTTGAGACAGCTGGAACAGTGGATACAATAGATGAGGTTGGAGGAGGTGCAGGTGAACCTCTGCCTCACCTAGAAAGACTGATTGGGTCCTTGGATGGAGTCGAGGGGCGAGGCAAAGGGACAGGTATTGCTCCTGCGGTTGCAGGGGAAAGTACCTGGGGAGGGGGTGGTTTGGGTGGGAAGGGACGAGTGGACCAGGGAGTTATGGAATTTTTAATGGAGGTTAATACAGATAAATGTAAGTTGTTGCATTTTGGGAAGTCAAATCAGGGCAGGACTTTCACAGTGAATGGTAGGGACCTGGGGAGTGTTGTGGAGCACAGAGATCTAGGAGTACATACATTCCTAAAAGTGATGTCACATGTAGGTAGGGCATCAAGAAGGCTTTTGATGAACATTCATCAGTCGGGGCATTGAGTTTAGAAGTTGGAACATTATGTTGCAGTTGTACAAGGCATTGGTGAGGCCACACTTGAAGTACTGTGTTCAGTTTTGGTCAATCTGCTCTTGTAAAGATGTCATTAAGCTGGAAAGAATACAAAAAGGTTTACGAGGATGTTGCCAATACTTGAGGAGCTGGGCTATAGGGAGACACTTGGCAGGCTAGAACTTTATTCCGTGGAGCGCATGGAGGCCGAGGGGTGATCTTATAGATGTCTATAGAATCATGAGGAAAATAGATGGGATAAGGGAATCAAGTACTTAAGGTGCGAGAGACAATCTTTTCACTCAGAAGTGGTGGGCATATCGAATGAATTGCCAGAGGGGGTAGTTAAGGCAGATGCTATAAGAGCATTTAAATGTAATTTGCTCAGGTACATGGATAGGAAAAGTTTGGAGGGATATGGGCCAAATGCGGGCAAATGCACTAGCTTAAATGGGTCAATTTGATCAGCATGGATGAAATGAGCCAACGAGTCTGTTTCCATGTGGAATGGTTCTATGACTATGACTCTATTGCTCGAAGATGCCAGACATGTTTTCTAGACTTCTGCCAATACTTGGACAGTAGCCAAATCTTCTGGCAAGAACCTTCATGTATAAATGCCAGCGTGTTCTCAGTTTCGTCTTCTAAACAGAGATAAAAAATGACTATTCTATGTTACTATTCTTGATCAATTTAAATCTTCTATTGCAGAAGGGTTGCATATCCACATTTGGAGATAGAAAAACGTGTCTAACTTTGATTCATTTCTGCACAATTTTTTTCCCTCAGTGATTTCTGTAGTCATAAATGGAAAAACCTGCATCATCTATCAGTAGTAAGATCCTAGACTGGGTATTGCGTAATGAGGAAGGATTACTTAGCGATCTTGTTGTGCAAAGCCCCTTGGGCAACAGTGGCCATAATATAGTGGAATTCTGCATTAGGATGAAGAATGACATGATTAATTCAGAGACTAGGGTCCCGAATTTAAAGAAAGGAGACTTTGAAGGTGTGAGATGGGAATTGGCTAGGATAGACTGGCAAATTATACTTAAAGGGTTGACGGTGGAGATGCAATGACAAAAATTTAAAGACCGCATGGATGAACAAAAATTGTTCATCTCTGTCTGGCAAAAAATTTAAATGGGAAAGACAGCTCAACCGTGGCTAACGAGGGAAATCAAGGATAGTGTTAAATCCAAGTAAAAGGCAGAAAAATTGGCCAGAGGAAGCAGCAAACAGGAGGACTGGGAGAAATTTAGAACTCAACAGAGGAGGACAAAGGGGTTACTTTAAAGGGGGGAAAAAAAGCATGAAAGAAAGCTTGCGGGGAAAGTTCTTTAGATATGTAGAACGGAAAAGATTAGTGAAGACAAATGTAGGTCCCTTACAATCAGAGACAGGTGAATTTTGTAATGGAAAACAAGGAAATGGCAGGACAGTTAAATGTGTACTTTGGTTCTGTCTTCAATAAAGAAGACACAAACAATCTCCCAGAAATACTAAGTGTAAGAAAATAACTGCAGATGCTGGTACAAATCGAAGGTATTTATTCACAAAATGCTGGAATAACTCAGCAGGTCAGGAAGCATCTCAGGAGAGAAGGAATGGGAAATACTAGGGGACTGAGGATCTAGTGGGAGGGAGGGACTGAAGGGAATCCACTTTAGTCAGGAAATGGTGTTAGGTAAACTGTTGGGACTGAAGCCAGATAAATCCCCAGGGCCTGATGGTCAGCGGGTCAGGCAGCATCCTTGGAGAAAATGGATGGGTGATGTTTCAGGTCGGAACCCTTCTCTAGACATAATACAGGGGCCTATCCAAGTTCTCCAGGGATATTGCCTGACCCAGTTGTCCAGGGATAATACCTGACTGAGTTACTCCAGCATTTTGTGTCTTTCATTGAACTTGTTTTGGTTGATTCATTATGTTATCAATTGAGCACTGTGTTTATAGATCTGTTATGCTGCTGCAAGTAAGAAATTAATCATTCTATTTTGGCACATATGACAATTGAACAATCTTGACTCTTGAGTCTTAATATCCCCTTATTTCTTCAGTATGTTTCCTCAATCCCATATAGTCCTTCACTGTTACATTAGATCCCAACTGCCTACACCAGTTTCAGCAGCAGGATCTTGTTCGATTGGCCAGGTGGGCTGAGGAATAGTGGGTGGAATTTAATGCAGAGGAATGTGAGCTATTGCATTTTGGGAGGTCTAACATGGGCTGGACCTACACAGTGAATGGTAGGCCTCTGGGTAGTGTTGTAGAGATCTAGGAGTGCAGGTGCATGGTTCCTTGAAGGTGGAGTCACAAGTAAATCAGGTGGTCAAAAAGGCATTTGGCACATTGACCTTCATCAGTCAGAGTATTGAGTATATAAGTTTGGAGGTCATGTTGCAGTTGTATAAGACATTGGTAAGGCTGCATTTAGAATATTGTGTTCAGTTCTGGGCACTGTGTTATAGGAAATATATTATCAGGCTGGAAAGGGTACAGAGAAGATTTATGAGGATGTTGCCAGGACTAGAGGGTCTGAGCTCAAGAGAGAAGTTGAGTCAGCTGGGACTCTATTCCTTGGAGTGCAGGAAGTAATCTTATGGAGGTGTATAAGATCATGAGAAGAATAGATTGGCTAGATGCACAGAGTCACTTTTCCAGAGAGGGTGAATCGAGGACCAGAGAACATAGGTTTAACGTGAAGGGGAAAAGATTTAATAGGAATCTGAGAGGTAACTTTTTCACACAAAGGGTGGTGGATGTATGGAACAAGCTGCCAGAGGAAGTAGTTGAGGCAGGGACTATCCCAAAACTTAAGTTAGACAGGTACATGGATAGGACAAGTTTGGAGGACAATAGACGATAGACAATAGACAATAGGTGCAGGAGGAGGCCATTCGGCCCTTCGAGCCAGCACCGCCATTCAATGTGATCATGGCTGATCATTCTCAATCAGTACCCCGTTCCTGCCTCCTCCCCATACCCCAGAGGGATATGGACCAAATGCTGGCAGGTGGGGCTCATGTAGCTGGGACATATTGGCCGGTGTGGACAAGTTGGGCCGAAAGGCCTTTTCCGCACTGTATGACACTATGACTTATGACCTGACGCATGACATCTTCTTTTTCCTGAACAGAACCTAATTTTCTCTGATCATTCAGGTTTCCTTGCTCTACTTGCCCTGTCTTTCACTCTCATGGGAACATGCATACCTTGAACACTCACCGTCACATTTTTCAAAGCATTCCACTTTCCCAATTTCCCAAATAACCTACTCCAATCAAAGTTTTGAAACATGCAATGCCTGAAGAAACTTTCCGAACAGTTGTACTCAAAAGTACACAATTACTTCAATGAGATCACTTCATCCAGTGGCATATTCTCACTAATTTAATGTAAAATATCATGGAAGAGGCAAGGTTCTCCAAACAATGGGGCTAAATGTAACTCCAGTCCAACAGTTCGTTTGTTGAGATGTGATGATTCATCCTGGAAAATAACACACACCATGTATGGTCAGAATGCAGAAGTTAATTCCGTTTTACCAGAATGTTGCCAGGATTAAAATGTATTAGCTATAAGGAGAGGTTGGACAAATTTGAGAATATTTTATCTAGAATGCTGAAGGCTGAGAGACCACCTGATTGAAGTATATCAAATTAAGAGAAATATAGATGGACAGTCAGAACCTTATTCCCAGGGTAGAAATGTCAAAGACTAGTCAAGTCAAGTCAAGTCAATTTATTTGTATAGCACATTTAAAAACAACCCACGTTGACCAAAGTGCTGCACATCTGACTAGGAAAAAAAGACTAGAGGACATAGCTTTAAGGTGAGAGGGACAAAGTTTAAAAGAGATATGCAGGGTAGTTTATTTTTTTGCACAGAGAGTACTGGGGGCCTGGAACTTGCTACCAGGGGTGGTAGTGGAAGCAGATACAACAGTGGCATTTAAGAGGTTACTAGATGGACACATAGACATGCAGGGAATGGAGTAGTACAGATTACATGCTGGCAGAGAAGATTAGTTTTTGTGTTTGGCGTGATGTGCGTGTTCCTGTGTTGTATTGTTCTATGTTCTATGCTACTTCAGCTGATGTCAAAATCCATCAAAACCATGAAGCCACAAGGTTAACTTTTCAATGAGATTGAAACCTTGAAAACAAAGATTTGAATAAAGGGTGTAGAAGAAATTTTAAAATTCAATCTTATGTATTGTGAAAGATTCAATTTTTACTTTAGTTTTCAAAACTAGAAAACCAGTGTGACTCACTGAAATTGAAGGCAGGAAGATGAATGTATTCTTTATTCAGATATATTGTGGGCTATTGTTCCCTTTACTCTTTGAGCATTGATGATAATTTTATTTCACAAATGTGATACTGATAATATGTTTCACTGGGAAGACTGAAATTCCCTTTTATCCTTCACCAATTACCTGGATGTGCTGGAATGGAACCATGGTATTAGTTGGCATATATTTAATGTCTCTGCTGCCTCTTTGTCCCTAACAGGAAAGATTAATTTTCAAACTCATAGCATGACTAAACTTTGTGTCCACAATAAATCATGTGGCCACAAATTTGGTTAGAAAATGAAATACAATTATTTATTATTGATGAACCATATCCCTGAGGAGTTTAAACTGATATCAACAGCAGAAATGCGCAGCAATGTGTAATTTATTAGATGGAGGCATCCAAATAAATAGCTATTGGTTGTAATATATATTTCTTGACAGAAAGGGATGGTGATATTTTGAAGGGAAATTATCTAAGGTGTTCTGAATGGCTGGCAAGGCTGCATTTACCTCCCTGGAGTGCAGCAGAATCTGCTGTCCACTCGTGCCTTAGAAGCCATTCTCAGCTTGGACCGCTTCCCTAAATCACAGGATATATCTGCTGCGAAGTACTAATGTAGTTCAGCAAGAAGGCTGTTTCTTGATCATCAGAACAAGTATCTGACAGCTGTTCATTCGGAAGGTGAGAAGCACTCTTAATATCAATGCTGCAAATATTTATTTAGCCTTGTCAAGTATTGAGATCAACAAGGGAAGATAAGTTTATTTTTAGAGATACAGCATTGAAACAGGCCCTTCGGCCCAACAAGTCCGCACTGGCAAGTGATCTCCGCATAGTAAGACTATCCTACACTAACTTGGGACAATTTATACTTATACCAAGCCAATAAACTGTACGTCTTTGGAGTGTGGGAGGGAACCAAAGATCACGGAGAAAACCCACGCGGTCAAGGTTTCAAGGTCTCAAGGTCAGTTTATTGTCCCATGTACCAATTAAGGTACTGAAATTTGAGTTACCATACAGCTATAGTAAGTGAAAAGCAACAAGACACACAACCACATAAAAATCATGGGGAGAATGTACAAACTCCATATAGACAAGCACCTGTAGTCAGGATCGAACCCGGGTCTCAGGCACTGCAAGCTCTCTAAGGCAGCAACTCTATCGCTGCGCCACTGTGCGGCCCCAAGTGATGAACTACATGGAGAAGACAAAAGGCACCTTTTTCTACATTGGAATCTGCCGCTTCCTGAGGTTCACTGTAATCTTCAATGTGGCAACACAGGAAGCAGCATTAGATAGAGTTGGATAATTACCTGGAGTGAGATGGAAAGGGTTGCTCAACACTAGAAATATAGAAACATAGAAAATAGGTGCAGGAGGAGGCCATTTGGCCCTTCAGGCCAGCACCACCATTCATTGTGATCATAGCTGATCATCCACAATCAGTAACCTGTGCCTGCCTTCTCCCCATATCCCTTGATTGCACTCGCCCCCGAGAGATCTATCTAACTCTCTTAAATTTATCCAGTGAATTGGCCTCCACTGCCTTCTGTGGCAGAGAATTCCACAAATTCACAACTCTCTTGGTGAAAAAGTTTTTCCTCATCTCTCTTCTAAATGACCTACCCCTTATTCTTAAACTGTGGCCTTTGGTTCTGGACTCCCCCTACATTGGGAACATGTTTCCTGCCTCTCACGTGTCCAATCCCTTCATAATCTTATATGTTTCAATAAGATCCCCTCTCATCCTTCTAAATTCCAGCTTTTTCTCACCTCAGTTTTAAATGAGCTCCCCTTTATTCTTAGACTGCAGCCCCTGGTTCTGGACTCCCCCAACATTGGGAACATTTTTCCTGCATCTAGCTTGTCCAGTCCTATCATAATTTTATACGTCTCTATAAGATCCTCTCATCCTTCTAAACTCCAGTGAATACAGAGAATTCCACAAACTCAAAACTCTGTGGGTGAAAAAGTTTCTTCTCATCTCAGTTTTAAATGGCCTCCCCTTTATTCTTAGACTGTGGCCCCTGGTTCTGGACTCCCCCAACATTGGGAACATTTTTCCTTCATTTAGCTTGTCTAGCAGAGAAGGCAGGTACAGGTTACTGAGCTGGATGATCAGCCATGATCATATTGAATGGCGGTGCAGGCTCGAAGGGCTGAATGGCCTACTCCTGCACCTATTTTCTATGTTTCTATGTCCAGTCCTACAATTTTATATGTCTCTAGAAGATCCCCTCTCATCATTCTAAACTCCAGTGAATACAAGCCCTGTCTTTCCAAACTTTCTTCACATGACAGTCCCGCCATCCCAGGGATTAACCTTGTGTACCTATGCTGCCCTGCCTCAATAGCAAGGATATCCTTCCTCAAATTAGGAGACCAAAACTGCACACCTGGGCCCGATACAAATGCAGAAGGGCCTCTTTACTCCTACACTCTAATCCTCTCGTTACGAAGGTCAATATGCCATTAGCTTTCTTCACTGCTTGCTGTACCTGCACACTTACTTTCAGTGACTGGTGTACAAGGACACCCAGGTCGCGTTGCACTACCCCTTTACCTATTCTGACACCATTGAGATAATAATCTGCCTCCTTGTTTTTGCCGCCAAAGTGGATAACCTCACATTTGTCTACATTATACTGCATTTGGCATGCATCTGCCCACTCACTCAACCTGTCCAAGTCACCCTGCAACCTCCTAATATCCGCTTTGCAGTTCACACTGCCACCCAGCTTTGTGTCATCTGCAAATTTGCTATTGTTACTTCTAATTCCATCGTCCAAATCATTAATATATATTGTAAATAGTTGCGGCCCCAGCACCAAGCTAAATCCAGAATTGCCTTCTGTCTAGTAGGCTCCAGTACAAGCTGCTCTACGAATCCACCTCGGAGACACTCTACAAACTCTCGTTCTTGGGGTCCTGAACTAGTCCCAGTCTACCTGCATATTGAAATCTCCCATAACCACACTGGCATTACCTTTGTTACAGGCCAATTTTAACTCCTGCAACTTACACCCTATATCCAGGCTACTGTTTGAGGGGCTGTAGATCACTTCCATTTGTGTTTTCTTACCTTTATAATTCCTCATTTCTATCCACAGCGACTCTACATTGTCAGTCCCTATGTCACCCCTCGCAAGGGACTGAATTTCATCCCTCTCCAACAGAGCTACCCCACCTCCTCTGCCCACCTGCTTGTCCTTTCTGTAGGACGTATAACCCTGAATATTCAGTTCCCAGTCCCGATCCTCCTGCAGCCATGTCTCTGCAATCCCCACAACTATTTCCAGGTTGTGACAGCATTTGGAGAGTACCAGTACTATGATAGACAAAGGGACATTGGAGGTAAATCCAGGAAATGCAAATTGGTATGGTGATGGTGGGATGCACAACCAGAACATTGTTTACGTCAACATCGATATTCAGATGAGAAACAGACAAATCAGCCCCGGATGTCTTTGTATCCCTGATGTAATCTGTCTATGATGTTTTAACATCAAGCACATCCTCGTACAATCTTCCCTCTTTGATGGTTGGTCAATGGTTGTTGCAGAAAATCAGAAAGAAACTTTGTTAATTCTCACTCTCTATCTCTTCTCTTGGTGAAATGAATCCACACTCAATTAAAATCATGACAAACAATAGCTTTGAATTATTGATGGACTATGCCGGGTCTAACTTTATGCTATCACATTCCCCTCGTCTTTAATTCACATGATTTCCCTGTTTTCTACTCATGCGCTTCAACTTAACCCTAAAGTTCCCTCAATGACAAAAAGCAATAGAGTCAACATCATAAAGCATAGGAAAAGCCCCTTCAGCCCATGTATTCATGCTGATCAAGATGCTATCTAAACTAATCCCTTTTGCCTGTTTCTGACCTAAATCATGCTGACCCTTTCCTATCCATATACTGGTCCAAATATCATTTAAATATTACTATGGTATCTGGATTCAACCACTGTCTCAGACAACTTATTCCATATACATGGCTCCATGTTGCCTTTCAGTTTCTTCTTAAATCTTCCCCCCTCACCCCCCACTTTAAATCTATGCCATCTAGTTCTTGATTCCCCAACCTGGGGAAAAAGACTGTGTGCTTTCACCCTATCTACGTGGCTCATGGTTTTAGGCTCCAAGTCATCTGTGATTTGTAATTAGGAAGCAGTTAAATACATGAAATAGCACTGGGAAAGCAAAGGCAGAAGATTACTGTAGAGAATTGCACTATAATTAGGCAGCAGTGAGTGGGGAAATCTAATTTACTAGCCAGGATCTGTAAGCACTTTTTTATAGCCTTTGGGAGAGGAAGTGCTCATTGTAAGGGACTGATGAACAAACCCTGCCAGAAGAACCTCGAGCGTAAGATATCAGAGGTGTTAGTTTACAGCAAGCAATACCAGTAGAATTGACAATTTTGGATATAATAAACATCCTGGGACCTCAAAATGAACAGCTAAGTGAAGTCTGTGGGAAGGAACTGCAGATGCGAGTTTAAACCAAAGATAGGCACAAAATGCTGGAGTAACTCAGCAGGACAAGCAGCATCTCTGGAGAGAAGAAATAGACAATGTTTCAGGTCGAAGGGTCTCAACACGAAATGTCACCCATTCTTGCTCTCCAGAGATGCTGCCTGTCCCGTTGAGTGACTCCAGCATATTATGCCTAGCTAAGTGAAGTCTCATGTTTCTAGAATCCAAGTGCTCTGTCAGTGAAATCTACCAACATGCGTAGTTAAAATGAATGTGAAGTTACATAATGAAAGCAAAGTACATTAATGAGGAAATCCATGGAAATACTGTTATCAAAACACACATCTATTTAATGGAAGAAGTAAATATTCTGCCTTTGTCTACAATATTGTGCTAAATATTTTTTGCTTTTAAAAAGTTGTAAAGAAAGCAAACTCAATGCTAGCACTTATTTCAAGAGGGCTTGTAAACAAAAACAGGGATGTAATGCTGAGACTCGAGAAGCTGCTGATCAGGCCGCATTTGGAGTACTGTGAGCAATTTTGGGCACCATATCTGAGGAAGGATGTGCTGGCTCTGGAGAGGGTCTAGAAGAGGTTTACAAGAATCACCGCAGGAATGAGAAAGTTAACCTAGGGTGAGCGTTTATCAGCACTAGGCCTGTACTCACTGGAGCTTGGAAGAATGAAGGGGGTCCTCATTGAAACATACAGAATAGTAAAAGGCTTGGATAGAGTAGATGTGGAGAGGATGTTTCCACTAGTGGGAGAGTCTAGAACTACAGGTCACATCCTCAGAATTAAAGGACATTCTTTTAGGAAGGAGATGAAGAGGAATTTCTTTAGTCAGAGGGTGGTGAATCTGTGGAATTCTTTGCCACAGAAGGCTGTGGAAGCCAATTCAGTGAATATTTTTAACACAGAGATAGAAAGATTCTTGATATATACAGCTAATTTGAATGAAGACATCAAAGATATAGTTGCTACATTTGCTAATGACAGAAAGATAGGTTGGAGAGTAATTTTTGAAGAATATATAAGACTACAAAGAGATCTTAATATATTCCCTTCTGTCCACAGCACATGTTACTGCCAGAAAGTGATAGAGCTCAGTCAAGTGAGTGGGCAATGATAGTAAACAGAGTATAATGTAAGAAAATGTGAAATTGACAATTTGTTTCAAGAAACATAAAATTAAACATGAAAAAAAAGAGATTACATAGCTTGGAGGTGCAGATTCTTGATTAGTACAGATGTCAGATGTTATGGGGAGAAGGCAGGAGAACGGTGTTAGGAGAGAGAGACAGATCAGCCATGATTGAATGGTGGAGTGGACAATGGGCTGAATGGCCTAATTCTACTCCTATTCCTTATGACCTTATGAGATCATTCTGGGTGTCCTAGACTGTGGCTTGCAAAAGCGTAGAATACCAGTTACAGTAACTAATCGGGAAAGCTAACAGCATGTTGATGTTTATTGCAAGGAGAACAGAATATAAAAGTAGAGAAGCTATGTTTCAATAGACAATAGACAATAGGTGCAGGAGTAGGCCATTCGGCCCTTCGAGCCAGCACCGCCATTCACCGTGATCATGGCTGATCATCCACAATCAGTACCCCGTTCCAGCCTTCTCCCCATATCCCTTGACTCCCCTATCATTAAGAGCTCTATCTAACTCTCTCTTGAATATGTAGGACATTGGTGTGACCACATCTGGAATGTTGGTGTCCTTATTTAATGAAACAGGTTAGTTTGGAGAAAGTAAGCTAGACTAATACCGGAAATAGGTAGAATGCCTTATGGGAAAAGGTTGAACAAACCGTCTTGCAGCTGCTGAACCTTCGAAGAGTGAACAGAAACTTGATTGAAACATATAAGATCCTATTTAGTGTTGACAGGGTGGATATAAAGTCCTCTCCTCCTGGAGAACCTGGACTTGGAGGTCATTGTTTAAAATAAGAACTCACTCATTTCAGACTAAGATGTGGTTAAGTAGTTTTGTTCTCAGAGATTCATGATTTCTTGGCAATTTTGTTCTCAAAGGATAATCAAAGCAATGTTATTGAACATATCTAAAGCAGATTATTTGGCAAACAATAGGGTGATAGGTTACCACTGGCAGATCGGAATGTGTTGTTCAGGGCACAATCAGATCTACCATGATCTTACTAAATGATGTGCTGGCTAAGGAACTGAATGATCTATTACTGCGCTTGTTCCACATTTTCAATCTGTCCATGCTTCCTGAAACATGGGGAATGAAGTCTCAATTGTGCCTTCCTAAAGAAAACTGAATAGGTTTGACGGTAAAATGTAGTGACACCCATTGGTGTAAGGTTGCATAAAGAAGTTGATAGATTGCTGTACAAGTAACCAGCATAGATTTGAGGTGCAAAATGTTCTAGTTTTATGATGTAATTATTCTATGACACCCCCATGCTTCCAGGACAGAATATAAATAGCAGCTGTAAATGTCTCCTGCATGGGTACCAAACAGGTGCAGATAGACACAAAATGCTGGAGTAACTCAGCAAGACGGGCAGCATTTCTGGAGAGAAGGAATGGGTGACGTTTCAGGTCAAGACCCTTCTTCAGACTGGGGGTCAGGGGAAAGGGAAACAAGAGATATAGACGGAGATGTAGAAAGATATAGAACAAATGAATGAAAGATATGCAAAAAAGTATCGACGATAAAGGAAAGGCCATTGTTAGCTGTTTACTAGGTGAGAATGAGAACCTGATGCGGCTTGGGTGGGGGAGGGATGGAGAGAGAGGGAATGCAGGGTTACTTGGTTAGATAAATCAATATTCATCCCACTGGGTTACAAGCTGCCTTAGCGAAATACAAGATGCTGTTCTTCCAATTTGCTTTTGGCCTCATTCGCTGATGGAGGAGGCCTAGGACAGAAAGGTCAGTGTGGGAATGGGAAGGGGGATTAACGTGTTTGGCAACCGGCAAACCAGCATCTGCAGTTCCTTCTGTAAGATTTGAGAAGTTTTCCCTCATTCTGAAAGCAACACCAAACCAAAGAGCTGCAGTTTGGACATTTTAAACGGGAGACTGGGGCTGATAGCGGAGAAAGGCTGCGGTCAGTTTACCAAGGGATGTCACAATCTGTGGGTCCTAAGATGGCTGCAGGACCTCGTGACCAGCCACAAAAGTAAAAACCTTACAGCCCAATCTCTAGGTTTCTGCAAAGCCACGGCCAGAACAATGGATGGGTATTGGCCATGCAGAAACCTGCGAAACCAGGTCGAAGTCCAGACACTGGGGCGCTGACATCAGCATACTCACAATGCCCCAAGCCGACCTACACATTTAATCTCGTTAAGGGGGCACAATAGCCCATAGAAAACTACCTGGTAGGTGATGGGAAACCAGTTAAACCCATCACCTCGCAACGAAATACCAATTAACACCGTCTGGCCATCCCCGGTACCCCCGGACATAAGCGCAGATCAGAGAGAAAACTCAATACATATCTTTTAAACAAAGAGATCCCAAGATCTGGCGGGAGATAGGACGGGCCAGAATTAGTATAACTGGCCACGACTTTTGGGTTTTAAACTCATGCAAGAAAGAAGTCAAACGGATGCAGGAGGAAGAAAAGACAGGCAAGAAGAAGTGAAGTGCAAGAGAGGGGAACCGGCACGCAACTCGAGAAGAAATACTGCAAGAAACCCTGCAAGGAACGCAAGAAACGGAAGGAAGAAACTCAGGGGACAAGCACGACCCTCACGGAAAGCAGCGGAGAAGCAGCACGAACAGCCAGTAACCCCAGTAATAGCCCCATGGTGAGCATGTACCCCAATCCTGCATATCCTGGACATAGTTTAGTGTAGAGGGGAGGGTGGTTTGAATAAACGTGGGTGTGTAAAGGAATATGTGTTGGTCAATTTTGCGATGTGTCGTACGTTCCCCATCTTACAGTCGTGTATATGTCTTGTAGAACTGTGCGTTTTAGAATTCAGAGTAAAAGGTATTCATGTATATGTCTTGTAGAACTGTGCGTTTTATGATTCATAGTCAAAAGTATTCATGTAATTCGGTATGTGTCTTATAGATATGTCTTATAGAACTGTATAAGTATTCATGGACAATAGTCCCAAGCGCTCAATAAAAGCCTTTTCCATTTAAACCCTGGTCTTCAAATCTGGTCTGGTTGAATTTTTCTGCACTATAAACGCTCCTGCATCTAAGTCCAGTGTCTAGAACCGTAAGGGGTGAGTGGGTCGAACCACTCACGGGGAACCAGTGTGCGCGGCCTGGTCAAGGGATCAGAGCAAGGCACGGGGACCTTAGGTCGGGCGAAAGCTCGGCGCAGAAACCCCTTACAGATAATGGCGACCACGAAGGGACACTGGCAGCAGGATGATAGTGTACCAGAAAAGGATTTTAAAACTAGGGATGTAATGGACGAGCGCATTGCGGACTATGTTTTTAGCAAAGTGAATATAACCAAACAATGGATGTGTGGTTTGTTAGAGAACAAGCGCCCAATGGATGCAGCGATCCGGTGGATGGCCAGTAAAGCCCACAAGAGATCTGAAGAGAAGGCGGTCTGGCTGACCTGCTATAAAAAGCAGGTCCAGCTTTTGGACCGCGTGGTTGTGGCACAGGCAGCCCAGATCAGGGACCTTCAGGAGGAGGTAGAGGAGAAGGCTGCGGGTGGGAACCAATTGATCGAGGCTCTGGACTCTTTAAACAAGGAGCGCCGGGTCGTGACCAACCTCCACGAAACCAGGGTAGAGCTGATGGAGTGCCAGATCACTGAGGCCATGCGCAGTGAGGGCAAGCTCAGGGAGCAGTGCGCTTCCCTGAGCCGCCAGCTGGAGACCCAGGAAGTGAACCTTAAGGGAGTTAGGGCAGCCTATAAGATGGTTTTGGAGGACAGGTCGGAAGGGGCCGACCACGGGGCCTGCCTGCAGGAGATAGAGGGCCTGCGGGGTGCTTTAAATAAAGCAAGTGGGCTGGTCTATCTAATGAAGCCCCCAGCGAGCCAGTCGCTGGCGGTTGCGAAGGTCCCGGTTCCGGTCCCCAGAAAGACCGTGGTGGCTTCGGCCCCCAGACTCCACAATTCCCCTAGCTACGAGGCATCCTGGGAAAGGAGTAGTGTAGGGCAGAGAGAGAGAGGGGAGCTCCCGGTCGAGGACTCGGCACCGGCGCCCATGTGCCCGGTCCTGGAAACCAGACGGGGACGCCGGACCCATTCAGAGTGAGATCGTGGTGCCCCACAGCTCCCAGCAGTTAAGAGCCATGATCGGGCATGTAATGAAATTGTCCGAATCAGGGGAACCTTCGCTGCATTTTAGGGAGGTAGAGCAAACCACCGCAATCAACGGTTGCGACGAGGGAGAACGGGCAAAATTGTTGCTGTTCTCCCTGGACAGCTCGATCCTCCAATGCCTCTCAGATGAAAGCAAAAGAGGGACCAGGACCTACGATCTCCTACGGGACGAGGTCCTGGAAGTCTTGGGGATGGGCGATGAGGGCCCATTTGCCCGATTAGGGAAGACCCTCCAGATGGAGGGAGAACCCCCAAGTGTTTTTGCGGCACGACTGTGGACAGTGTATCAGAGCAGCTGCCTGCACGTCCCCGCGCGGGATGTCCTGGTCGGGAATGGGAGAGCCCAGTGGCTCCGATGTTTGGTGTCAAACAGCCTGGCAGCCGTCAGGGAACAGGCGAAAGCCTGGTTTGATCCCACACATAGTACGGAGGAGATGGTTTTGCACCGTCTCACGGTAGGGTATAGGAATACCCGGTGTACGTCTACCCGACTAGTAAAAGGGAAGGTGTACGTAGCGGAGGCTACTGCACCGGCCCAAAAGGGGTGGCGACTGGAGGGTAACCCTACCGCACAGTCCAAGTGTTTCAGGTGTGGTAAGGTGGGGCACTGGCGGAAGGATTGCAGGGTCCACACCAAGGAAGATAGGGTTGGCACCACCCAGCGCGCCGAGGTCCCAGTTAAGCCCGAGATCATCGAAACGATGATCGAGGTGATGCGGTCCCTCATGACCGCACAGGGGAAGGTGGCAGTCGCTACCGGCTCCCCGGGTGCGGGGGGGGGCACTGGACATTCCCCAATGACATCAGCCCGCACAGCCCGCCTACCTGTGTCCTCTCCGCTACGATGCGTGGAAGAGGCCGCTTGTGGAGATGGTAGTGGAGAGGCAAAGGGGCAATTATCTGTTGGACACGGGGGCTTCATGCACCGTGGTCCACACAGAGGAACCCTTTGACTCTCCCCTGTCCACAGGGGTCCCTTTCGCACTGGCGGGGTTCACAGGGAAGGAACAAGCTGGCGCGCGTTCCATCCCGCTGTCCATTCATTTGGGAGCACTCCGCACCACATGGGAGTGTATCCTGATGAAGTGGATAGCAGGGGGTGGGAAGGGGATCATTGGATCCGATTTTTTGGTAAGCCATGGGATCCTCATGGACTTACGGAACCACTGCCTTTGGGTGGACAAGGGCGGTAAGGGTGAGATAATGGTGACTAGGGGAAAAGAGGGGAAAGGGACTCTGTGCACCATGAAGCCGCCCGAGGGTTACGACCTCGAGCGCATGGTGGCGGAGGTCCCGGCCGAACTGCAAGAGTGTGTGGGGAACAACCTGAACGCGTTTGCGACCCACAAACACGATTGTGGTAGGGGAGGTAGTTATAAGCTTGGAGCACAGGGGTCAACCACAGGGGCCAGCCCTGTTAGTGGGGACTCACAGCCAAGGATGAAGCAGGTCACGCAGACAGGCAAGGTTGCCTGCGTGAGGGGGGAGGACATTCTCCAGGAATGGAGAGTCTCGCGTTTTGGGTGGGATTCAGATGAGGAAGAGCCTGATCAGCTTGACCAGGGGCTGGATCCCATTACGGAGGAAGAGGAGTCGGAGGGGGACGACAGTAACGTCCCCGACTCAAGCACCAGGAAGGCGGGGGTAGCGGGCGAAGGCTCACCACCTGTAGGCACAGGCAGGGTGAGGCCGGATGCCGCGGGTATACCCAGCACCAAGGCGGCGCTGTATTATATTTTAGATATAGATAAGGATTAGGTAATATAGATAAGGATAAGTAATATAGATAAGTATTGTGGGGATAGATGTAAATAAAGTTGATGCGTCCAGGATGTGTGGGTGTGGGGTGCAGGCTGGGGGTCAAGAGACCCGCCCGCAGGGGCATTAACAAAGCCAAGCGCTCCCCAAGAGGCTGGCTATACCATATTTTATTTGTTTTCTGGAGTGGAAGGAGGCACTCGTATGGTGGATCGTCGCCACGGCGATCGGATGTGGATGGGCCTATCGGGGCCGCACCAAGGACATCATCATTTACGGCTGCTCCGGGGACACGGCTCCCATCGCGACCGATGGGACTGGAAGGAGAGAAGCGGAGGAGACCGCAGTTCACTTCCATGAAGGCCGGTGGCCATGGTGGCTGGGATCGAACTCTTCAGAGTATTCCAGCGCCTCAGGCTTTGCTTATCGGGACACTTCGTTATTGTGTCCGAGTGTCAAGATTATCGCCCAAAGGGTAAGCGCCACCGTTGGCAAAGGGATCTGCCTGGTATGCACGGGGAAGGTCCCCGCAGACAGGCGGTGGTGGCTGAGGAAAACGAACAGGACAATGGCCAACTCCACTGTTGAGTGGGAGAGACTTGACAACGACACTCACAGGACTATTTCTGGGACTAAAGAACAGTTGAGTGTGTGTTGGGACAAATGGTGGGAACCGGATGAGGGGATCTATATGTGTATGTGGGGTTGGAGGTATCGCTGACGTGCGGGTGGGCGAGCAGGACCCAGCCGCAAGCTGCTAGGAGGACGGGCCCCCTCCGCACCGTCTGAACTGTGATTTGCATCGTTTGTTTTTTTCAAAATTATATAAAGAATGATTGTGTTGAAGGAATGTAAAAAAATGTATCGTTTTGCTGTTGTGTTGTTTTCATGTCCTACATTAAAGCTGACACCAGTAGGAGGATGGCGGAGGCATCGGCCTGGGACAAGGTGTAGATGTATATGTCTGACATGAAAATGTACATACTTGTAATATAGTTTTGCCCGGGACACGGGCAGTAAAGGTCAGCCTAAAAGATGGGGACTGTACGTTCGCAATGGAACACTAGTTAGTTAAAACCTCAGGGGTCTGGATGTGGAGAATCGGGAAAACATTGCTCAACCACATTATTTAATTGATTCGATAAGCTGGGGTTATGCAAATCAACAGGAGGGACTGTAAGATTTGAGAAGTTTTCCCTCATTCTGAAAGCAACACCAAACCAAAGAGCTGCAGTTTGTACATTTTAAACGGGAGACTGGGGCTGATAGCGGAGAAAGGCTGCGGTCAGTTTACCAAGGGATGTCACAATCTGTGGGTCCTAAGATGGCTGCAGGACCTCGTGACCAGCCACAAAAGTAAAAACCTTACAGCCCAGTCTCTAGGTTTCTGCAAAGCCACGACCAGAACAATGGATGGGTATTGGCCATGCAGAAACCTGCGAAACCAGGTCGAAGTCCAGACACTGAGGCGCTGACATCAGCATACTCACAATGCCCCAAGCCGACCTACACAGTTAATCTCGTTAAGGGGGCACAATAGCCCATAGAAAACTACCTGGTAGGTGATGGGAAACCAGTTAAACCCATCACCTCGCAACGAAATACCAATTAACACCGTCTGGCCATCCCCGGTACCCCCGGACATAAGCGCAGATCAGAGAGAAAACTCAATACATATCTTTTAAACAAAGAGATCCCAAGATCTGGCGGGAGATAGGACGGGCCAGAATTAGTATAACTGGCCACGACTTTTGGGTTTTAAACTCATGCAAGAAAGAAGTCAAACGGATGCAGGAGGAAGAAAAGACAGGCAAGAAGAAGCGAAGTGCAAGAGAGGGGAACCGGCACGCAACTCGAGAAGAAATACTGCAAGAAAACCTGCAAGGAACGCAAGAAACGGAAGGAAGAAACTCAGGGGACAAGCACGACCCTCATGGAAAGCAGCGGAGACGCAGCACGAACAGCCAGTAACCTCAGTAATAGCCCCATGGTGAGCATGTGCCCCAATCCTGCAAATCCTGGACATAGTTTAGTGTAGAGGTTTGAATAAACGTGGGTGTGTAAAGGAATATGTGTTGGTCAATTTTGCGATGTGTCGTACGTTCCCCATCTTACAGTCGTGTATATGTCTTGTAGAACTGTGCGTTTTAGAATTCAGAGTAAAAGGTATTCAGGTATATGTCTTGTAGAACTGTGCGTTTTATGATTCATAGTCAAAAGTATTCATGTAATTCGGTATGTGTCTTATAGATATGTCTTATAGAACTGTATAAGTATTCATGGACAATAGTCCCAAGCGCTCAATAAAATCCTTTTCCATTTAAACCCTGGTCTTCAAATCTGGTCTGGTTGAATTTTTCTGCACTATAAACGCTCCTGCATCTAAGTCCAGTGTCTAGAACCGTAAGGGGTGAGTGGGTCGAACCACTCATGGGGAACCAGTGTGCGCGGCCTGGTCAAGGGATCAGAGCAAGGCACGGGGACCTTAGGTCGGACGAAAGCTCGGCGCAGAAACCCCTTACACTTCCTACACACAGTGTTTAGGTAAGTTGGCCATAAAACAGAATCTCATCCCACTTTAATTTTAATGCAATTAGATAAATTAGTGTCATATATCGAGTGCAATATTTGCCCCAGATGAATTCATTTACAAGATTGCTTGGATACTCTGGAGAATTACTCAGCAAAATTGCGTCTGGTTCTTGATAAATTCCTGTGGTAAATATCTTCTGTCATATATTTAAAGCAGACAAATTGTGGGTGTTCTCACCTTGGCAGTCTTTCTGAGTCATGAAAGTTTCTCACATTCACTCTCACAACCAATGAACATGAGAGATTACATTCACAAGCTGAACAACTTCAATAAGACATTTCTGACACTGCCCGCAATTCAGGGGGGAATGAAGAGATGTTGTTACAAAGACAGCGTGCAGCATTGGGCTTTGTTTACATTGTTCATGCCTCCATTCTTCTCCCAACCAGAAACACTTTGCAGCACCGGTCTTGAGGCTACCTCTAAATGTAAGCAGCAGATCATTAAGAAGAGCTGTTCCGCTGGAAATTCTCAACTTCATGGAAGTTCTCCCAGTGCTGCTCTGATCTGGCAGTACAAGCTTCATTGCTCTTGCACTACATATCTCTCTGGATAGCACAAGGATGTCATGAGCCATGACTGCACAGAATGGTTTAGCTTCTCCCGATTCTATATTTGCTCTCTCTGCCCTTTTACAAATAAAGTTGACACCCGTGCCAGCCTAAACCGATACAGCCAAAAGCTTCTGCAGAAGCAAAGTTTGCACTATATAATTCTGGGTTTGATTATGATCGTACAGAGATTTAAAAGGTACTTTTTGGTTCTTTGTTAATAGCGGTTAGCTGCATTTAGATGGATAAGTCGTGTTTAGTTTAGTTTAGAGATACAGCATGGAAGCAGGTCAATAGACAATAGACAATAGGTGCAGGGGGAGGCCATTCGGCCCTTCGAGCCAGCACCGCCATTCAATGTGATCATGGCTGATCATTCTCAATCAGTACCCCGTTCCTGCCTTCTCCCCATACCCCCTGACTCCGCTATCCTTAAGAGCTCTATCCAGCTCTCTGTTGAATGCATTCAGAGAACTGGCCTCCACTACCTTCTGAGGCAGAGAATTCCACAGATTCACAACTCTCTGACTGAAAACGTTTTCCCTCATCTCAGTTCTAAATGGCCTACCCCTTATTCTTAAACTGTGGCCCCTTGTTCTGGACTCCCCCAACATTGGGAACATGTTTCCTGCCTCTAACGTGTCCAACCCCTTAATAATCTTATATGTTTCGATAAGATCTCCTCTCATCCTTCTAAATTCCAGTGCATACAAGCCTAGTCGCTCCAGTCTTTCAACATATGATAGTCCCGCCATTCCGGGAATTAACCTTCGGCCCACCGAGCCCACACCGACCAGCGATCCCCGCACACTCACACTATCCTGCACACACACGAGGGCCAATTTACAATTTTATCGAAGCCAATTAACCTACAAACCTGTATGTCTTTAGAGTGTGGGAGGAAACCGGAGCAGCCGGAGAAAGCACACGCAGACCACAGGGAGAACGTACAAATTCTGTACAGCGAACGCCCATAGTCAGGATCGATCCCGGGTCTCTGGCACCGTAAGGCAGCAACTCTACCGCTGTGTCACTGTGCCACCTCTACTTAAAGCCACTACTTGTCTGGGCAACCATTTGTCTGAAGGTCATTCTGTAAGAGTACAAATGCAGTCATCAAAACAGTGGCCAAAAGCCCAGGATATTGAAATAAGTATTGAATTGACTCATCTTTACATAACATCACCAGTTTTTCTCAGTGCAACTTTTCACTTATTGACTGTTCCATTTGACAAGATTTATCACAGGATAAGCGAGGGCTAAAATCTCTTTCCAAATGCAGTCTGACCACTTAATTGCTTTGGCATACAATCTGAGTGTAACAGTGCTCTCACTCTTTCCAGTCAAGGATCAATCAGCAAGAGGGCTGCCAGCTCGTTTTTTTTTAACTTTCTCACTAACCTAAGGGATACTGAAACCAATTACAGTCATTTCACCAGTCCTAGCTGTGGTTGGCTAATTCAGCGCACATTAACTGGAAGGAGGGATGTGGCAAGTCGAAGAACTCTTCATCACAGTGGGTTTGTGCTGCGTGCTCATTTACTGCTATTGATGACTGTACACACTACCTTCTAGAGTAAGGTTTTATTTATTGGATGGCTATGTTGTTTTCTCCGAACAATCTTTGGTTTTGTTAAGTGAGCATTAGGGTGTATTCCCAGTATTGCTGTCAGTATTGTTCATCTAGAGCCAAGGTGAAGATTTATGCCAGTTTCTGGGATCTGAACATAGCTGTTATGTATACTCTAAAAAGTAAAAAAATAGATTATTTTTAGTGCAATATCATGACTGGATGATTATTTGCAGTCACGGAACAACCAGTCTTTTCAGTCAGACTGATGTGATGGTATATGCATGGTAATGGAAAGGGTGCCAAGAAGATTTACTACGATGTTGCCTCAATGGACTCGAGGGCCTGAGTTATAGGGAGATGTTGGACAGGCTAGGACTTCATTCTTCGGAGCGCAGGAGGATGAAGGGTGATCTAATAGTGGTGTATGAGATTATGAGGGAAATAAATAGGGTGAATGCACTGAATCTTTTACCCAGAGTAGGGGAATCAAAAACCAGGGGACATGGGTTTAAGTCGAGAGGGGAAAGATGTAATAGAACCTGAGGGGCACATTTTTCACAGAGGGTGGTGGATATATGGAATGATTTGCCTGAGGACATAGTTGACAACGTTTAAAATACATTTGGACAGGTACGTGGATAGGACGTTTAGAAAACATGGACCAAATGTGGGCAAATGGGACTAGCATAGATGAGGCATTTTGGTCAACATGGACAAGTTGGGCCAAAAAGCCAGTTTCCATGCTGTATGACTACTCTATGAGGCTGGCTTTATTGACTTTGCCCAATTGCAGATTACTGCACAGAAACAGAATTTATGACATCTCCACGTCAAGAATAACAGTTCTTAATTGTCATTTGCACTGGGACCAGAACAATGAAAGTGTTACTTGCTGTACAAGCACATTACACATAACAATGCAACAATTAAATATACAACACATTATCAGTTATTCCATGTACATGTTTTTAGCAAACTTCATTTTGGTGCTACACATTTCCAGAGGCTAAAATTCAAAAATTCAAATAATTTATGCAGAAGATTATTGCTACTTGTAATAAAAATTATGAAGACTATGTTGAACTTGTTATAAATAATAACAATGCTGATAACACCAGGAAAAGTATGGGAGGTAGTTATTAGTTAAGCAAAATTAACAGTACTTCCTTTCATTCTTACAGGCAGCCTTGAATCATTGGTACTGGATGAATTTTGATCATCTGAAGAGGGGTACTAGCCCAAATCACCATCTGTCCATTTCCCTCCACAGATGCTGCCTGGTCCATTGAGTTTCCCTAGCAGTTTCCTTTAGTTCAAGATTACAGCATCTGCAATGTTTCCATTTCATCGTTTTATTTTGATTTCAGGTTTTCAAAACCTTATATCCACCATCCCTTTCTCCACCATAGTAGGGACTGATGAAACAACAGTTTGAGCTCTCTTACATATGAAGATGTAATGAGAATGCCAAGGTCTATAATGAGAATGCCAAGGTCCAAGTCATTTCTCTTTTCAAAAGTCAAGAGTGTTTATTTGTTATATGCACTGGATGTGAAGCGGAACAATGAAATTCCAGATTTCAATGAAGTTTCCAGCATTCGCAATCTATTGCGTCTCAAATGAAATGTTTAGTTGCTGCAGCTTTACATAGAACATCAAACAGCACAGTCTAATAGATAGAAGATAGACACATAATGCTGGAGTAACTCAACGGATTTGGCAGCAGTATAAGAAAATAACTGCAGATGCTGGTACAAATCGATTTATTCACAAAATGCTGGAGTAACTCAGCAGGTCAGGCAGCATCTCTGGAGAAAAGAATTGGTAACGTTTTGAGCTGGAACCCTTCTTCAGATTGATTGCACATGTCTGAAGAAGGATTGCCACCCGAATGGTCACCTATTCCTTTTCTCTAGAGATGCTGCCTGACCCGCTGAGTTACTCCAGCATTTTATGTCCATCTTCAGTATAAACCAGCGCCTGCAGCTCCTTCTTACACAGCTTAGTAGATATATTATACACAACAAGGACAACAAATATACAATAATAATAATAATAATAATAATAATATATTCCTTTATTTGTCCCACACCGGGGAAATTTACAGTGTTACAGCAGCAAAGTAGATAGCAAGAGAGCAAGAGATCATTCATTATCACATAACATATCACTTATTCCAAGCAAACCTGATCATATTAGTGCAAAAAACAAAGTGCATAGAGCAACCAAGTTTGTTGTGGTTCAGTAAGATTGAGGTGGTTGAAGTAAGCTTATGGTTAGTGTGTGCAGGGTGGCTCAAAAACATAGAATCAGGGGACTTTACCAAGGAAAGACACTCAGTGGGTCTGAGAGCATCCCTGGAGAACATGGATAGGTGATATCTCAGGGCAGAATCCTTCTTCAGATAACTCGAAAAACATGATGGTTGATGGTAAGAAGTTGATCCTGAACCTAGAGGTAATGGTTCTCAGGCTTCTGTACCTACTTCCCGATGGTAGCAATGAGAGGGCAGGGTGCTAATGATCCTAGAGGATATTAGCTTCCTTCTTGACGGAGCACTTCTCTATGGCACTTTTGATAGTGGGGAGGTCAGTACCTATGATGGACCAGGCCTCAGCCTCCTTCAGCCTCTTCAGCCTCCTTCATTCTTAACCATTCGAATTTCCAAACCAAGCCTTGAAGCAACCAATCTGTATGTTCTTTTGCATACACTCATAGAAATTCTTTGGAATATTTGACAACATGGTGAATCTCCTCAAATTTCTGAGGAATGGAGATGTTGGTGATTTCATGTCTGCTCATTTGATTTTGCCTCCATGGTCTTCACATAGTCAATTATATATTAACCTCTAAGATACGTGTTTTTTAAAATATAATAATTACATATAATAAATAAATCAGAAGATTCCAGAGATATTTGACAGGTCAGATAGCTTCTGAGGAGAAAGGAAAAAGTTAGTTACAGTACAGTTACCATTCATCAGAAGTGAGAAAATTAAAACATTAGAAATGAAACAAGTGGAAATTTGAAGAGAAATGAGGGAGGGGGTGGGGAGAACAAACGGGAAGCTTCATAGTATTGTGGAGGCAGAGATAGAGAGAGAGAGAGAGTAAATGACATAAATTGTGGTTATCCCATCTTTAAAATGGTTATTAAGACGAAAGGAAAACACAAGGGGATCAATGAAATGTGAATTGTTAGAAAAGGGTGAAATTCAAACGTATTACACATTTATTTCTGTTTTCAATTTTCCGGACCTGATGATCGTTCATGAACCCAGGCTGTTGATTATTTTTCTCCCTCCACAAATGCTGAAATAACCTGCTAAGTGTTTCCAGAATTTCTGTTCTATTTTAAATTTCCAGTATTTGCAGCATCTTGATTTTAAAAACAATCTTAGAGAGTTGGAAATGTGAGATGCACCACTAGAACAGTTGTTGAGCTGAAATGATTGAACTTGCTCTCAAGTCCCAAATGCTCGAATGTGCCAAGAAGGAACATGAGTTGTTGCTCAAACTTAAACACTTCAATTACTTTCAAAATTTGCAACACAATTAATTGTCCTCTGCCTTCTGCAGAGAGAATTCAATATTAATTACATTTCTAGAATTTTAATCTTTGTAAATGTGACAAAAAAAGCCTACCATTATTTATTTTTAAACTGTTGGAGAACTCAACAGTTCAGGCAGCATCTGAGAAGGGAACTGGGCAGATGATGTCTCCAGTGGGGAACCTTTGGATGCTGCCTGACCCGCTGAGAGATCCCAGCAGTTTGTTTATTGCATAAAATTCCAGCATCTGTAGATGTTGTAGATATGGACTTCAGTAAAGCATTTGACATGGTTCCTCAAAGTTGGCTGCTCTGGAATTGACATGGATAGAGAATTGGTTGGCAGACAGGAAACAAAGAGTAGGAATAAAAGGGTCCCTGTCAGAATGGCAGGCAGTGGCGAGTGGAGTACTGCAAGGCTCGGTGCTGGGGCTGCAAATATTTACAATATATATTAATGATTTAGATGATGGAATTAAAAGTAACACTAGAAAATTTGCAGATGACACAAAGCTGGGTGGCAATGTGAACTGCAAAGAGGATGCTAGGAGGTTGCAGGGTGACTTGGACAGGTTGAGTGAGTGGGCAGATGCATGGCAGATGCAGTATTATGTAGATAAATGTGAGGTTATCCACTTTGGTGGCAAGAACAAGGAGGCAGATTATTATCTCTATGGTGTCAGACCTGGGTGTACTTGTACACCAATCACTGAAAGTAAGTATGCAGGTACAGCAGGCAGTGAAGAAAGCTAATGGCATGTTGGCCTTCATAACAAGAGGATTTGAGTATAGGAATAAAGAGGTCCTTCTGCAGTTGTACAGGGCCATGGTGAGACCTCATCTGGAGTATTGTGTGCAATTTTGGTCTCCTAATTTGAGGAAGGACATCATTGCTATTGAGGCAGTGCAGCGTAGGCTCACGAGGTTAATCCCCGGGATGGCGGGACTGTTATATGAGGAAAGATTGGAAAGACTGGGCTTGTATTCAATGGAATTTAGAAGGATGAGAGGGGATCCTATAGAAACGTATAAAATTACAAAAGAACTGGACAAGCTGGATGAGGAAAAATGTTCCCAATGTTGGGGGAGTCCAGAACCAGGAGCAAAGAGGTCATTATAGGAGCAAAGAGGTCCTTCTGCAGTTGTACAGGGCCCTAGTGAGACCGCACCTGGAGTACTGTGTGCAGTTTTGGTCTCCAAATTTGAGGAAGGACATTCATGCTATTGAGGTCGTGCAGTGTAGGTTCACTAGGTTAATTCCCGGGACTTATGGTGGGACTGTCATATGTTGAAAGACTGGAGCAGCTAGGCTTGTATGCACTGGAATTTAGAAGGATGAGAGGGGATCTTATCGAAACATATAAGATTATTAAGGGTTTGGACACATTAGAGGCAGGAAACATGTTCCCAATTTTGGGGGAGTCCAGAACCAGGGGCCACAGTTTAAGAGTAAGGGGTAGGCCATTTAGAACGGTCAGAGAGTTGTAAATCTGTGGAATTCTCTGCCTCAGAAGGCAGTAGAAGCCAATTCACTGGATGAATTTAAAAGAGAGTTAGATAGAGCTCTCGGGGCCACATTGAATGGTAGTGCTGGCTCAAAGGGCCGAATAGCCTACTCCTGCACCTATTGTATATTGTCTATTGTCTATTGTCTAACCAGGGGCCACAGTCTAAGAATTAGGGGAGACCATTTAAAATTGAGATGAGAAAGATCTTTTTGACCCAGTGAGTTGTGAATTTGTGGAATTCTCTGCCACAAAAGGCAGTAGAAGCCAATTCACTGGATGAATTTAAAAGAGAGTTAGATAGAGGCCAGTGTCTAGTGGAGTGCCCCAAGGATCTGTGTTGGGTCCACTGTTGTTTGTCATTTACATTAATGATCTGGATGATGGTGTGGCAAATTGGATTAGTAAATATGCAGATGATACTAAGATAGGTGGAGTAGTTGATAGTGAGGTAGATTTTCAAAGTCTACAGAGAGACTTGGGCCTTTTGGAAGGGTGGGCTGAAAGATGGCAGATGGAGTTTAATGCTGATAAGTGTGAGGTGCTGCATTTTGGTAGGACAAATCAAAATAGGACGTACAGGGTAAATGGTAGGGAATTGAGGAATGCAGTGGAACAGAGGGATCTGGGAATAACTGTGCATTGTTCCCTGAAGGTGGAATCTCATGTGGATAGGGTGGTGAAGAAGGCGTTTGGTATGCTTGCCTTTATAAATCAGAGCATCGAGTATAGAAGTTGGGATGTAATGTTGAAATTGTACAGGGCATTGGTGAGGCCGAATCTGGAGTATGGTGTGCAGTTCTGGTCGCCAAATTATAGGAAGGATGTCGACAAAATGGAGAGGGTACAGAGGAGATTTACTAGAATGTTGCCTGGGTTTCAGCACTTAGGCTACAGAGAGAGGTTGAACAGGTTGGGTCTTTATTCTTTGGAGCGTAGAAGGTTGAGGGGGGACTTGATAGAGGTTTTTAAAATTTTGAGAGGGACGGACAGAGTTGACGTGGGTAGGCTTTTCCCTTTGAGAGTGGGGAAGATTCCAACAAGGGGACATAGCTTCAGAATTGAGGGGCAAAGGTTTAGGGGTAACATGAGGGGGAACTTCTTTACTCAGAGGGTTGTGGCTGTATGGAATGGGCTTCCGGTGGAAGTGGTGGAGGCTGGCTCGATTTTATTATTTAAGAGTAAATTGGATAGGTATATGGATAGGAGGGGATTGGAGGGTTGTGGTCTGAGTGCAGGTAGATGAGACTAGGTCAGGGAGAATGGTCGGCGTGGACTGGTAGGGCTGGACAGGCCTGTTTCCATGCTGTAGTTGTTATATGTTATATGTATAGAGCTCTCGGGGCCAGCTGAATCAAGGGATATGGGGAGTAGGCAGGCATGGGATACTGATTGTGGATGATCAGCCATGATCAGTAGGCAGGCATGGGATACTGATTGTGGATGATCAGCCATGATCACAATGAATGGTGGTGCTGGCTCGAAGGGCCAAATGGCCTCCTCCTGCACCTGTTTTCTATGTTTTTATGGAAGATTGGATCGCATGGAATCCAAGAAGAGATAGCTGAATCAATAGAAAATTGGCTTCAAGGAAGGAAGCAGAGGGTGATGGTGGAAGATTGTTTCTCGGACTGGAGGCCTGTGACTAGTGGTGTGCTTCAGAGTTCGATGCTGGGCCCTTTACTGTTTGTCATCTATATCAATGATTTGGATGGTAAGATTAGCGGGTTTGCAGATGATATAAACATGGTAAGATTAGCAAGTTTGCAGATGATACAAAAGTGGGTGGTTTTGCAGATAGTGAAGATGGTTGTGAACAATTGCAGCAGGATCTTGATCAATTCGCCAGATGAGCTGAGGAATGGTTGATGGAATTTAATGCAGAAAAATGTGAGGTGCTTTTCACCCAGAGAGTTGTGAATCTGTGGAATTCTCTTCCTCAGAAGACAGTGGAGGCCAATTCTCTGGATGTTTTCAAGAGAGAGCTAGATAGAGCTCTTAAAGATAGCAGAGTCAGGGATAGGGATATGGGGTGAAGGCAGGAACGAGGTACTGATTGTGAATGATCAGCCATGATCACATTGAATGGCGGTACTGGCTTGAAGGGCCAAGTGGCCTACTCCTGCACCTATTGTCTATTGTCTATTGTCTGGTGGGTGACTCCATCGTCCGAGGGACGGACGGAAGATTCTGTGGCAACAGGAGGGACTTGAGGATGGTCTGTTGCCTCCCTGGTGCCAGGGTTCAGCACATCACGGACCGGCTTCAGAAAATCCTAGTGAGGGAAGGCGATCAACCTGAAGTTGTTGTGCACGTGGGCACGAATGACGTCGGGCAGAAGAGGAAGGAGGTGCTACAGCGGGAGTTTAGAGAGTTAGGAAAAAGACTGAGAAGTAGGACGTCGAAGGTGGTTATCTCTGGACTGCTACCGGTACCTCGTGCTGGTGAGGCCAGGAACAGAGAGATAGAGGGTATGAATTTATGGCTGAGGGGCTGGTGCAGAGAGCAGGGATTTAGATTTCTGGACCACTGGGATTTCTTCTGGGCTTGGGGTGACTTGTACAAAAGGGACGGGTTACATCTTAACAGCAGGGGGACAAACATTCTGGCAGGCAGGTTTGCTAGTGTGACACCTGTGGCTTTAAACTAAGTAGTGGGGGGGAGGGGTTAACAAATTGTGAATATGAAGATGAGGTTAAAGGAAATACAGGAGATATTGCAGAAGACTCTCGGAAGAATGGGAACAGAAGTTCTAGAGGGGAAAAGAAATTAAAGGCAGGGCCATTTGTGACCGATGTGAGAGGGGAGGTAAATACAGAAGTTAAAGTGTTGTACTTAAATGCGCGTAGTATAAAAAATAAAGTGGATGAGCTTGAGGCTCAGTTAGTCATGGGCAAGTATGATGTTGTAGGGATCACTGAGACATGGCTACAAGAGGACCAGGGCTGGGAACTGAATATTCAGGGGTACACAATGTATAAAAAAGACAGACAGGAGGGCAGAGGGGATGGGGTTGCTCTGCTGGTAAGGAATGATATTCATTCCCTTGCAAGGGGTGACATAGAATCAGGAGATGTTGAATCAGTATGGATAGAAATGAGGAATTGTAAGGGTAAAAAGACCCCAATGGGAGTTATCTATAGGCCCCCAAACAGTAGCCTCGACATAGGGTGCAAGTTGAATCAGGAGATAAAATTGGCGTGTCACAAATGTAATGCTACGGTGGTTATGGGAGATTTCAACATGCAGGTAGACTGGGAAAATCAGGTTGGAAATGGACCCCATGAAAGAGAGTTTGTAGAGTGCCTTCGAGATGGATTCTTAGAACAGCTTGTACTGGAGCCTACCAGGGAGAACGCAATTCTGGATTTAGTGTTGTGTAATGATTCTGATCTGATAAGGGGACTAGAGGTAAAAGAGCCATTAGGAGGCGGTGATCACAACATGATAAGTTTTACTCTGCAAATGGAAAGGCAGAAGGGAAAATCGGAAGTGTCAGTATTACAGTATAGCAAAGGGGATTACAGAGGCATGAGGCAGGAGCTGGCCAAAATTGACTGGAAGGAGGCCCTAGCAGGGAAGACGGTAGAACAGCAATGGCAGGTATTCTTGGGAATAATGCAGAGGTTGCAGGATCAATTTATCCCAAAGAGGCGGAAAGACTCTAAGGGGAGTAAGAGACACCTGTGGCTGACAAGGGAAGTCAAGGACAGCATAAAATTAAGGAGAGGAAGTATAACATAGCAAAGAAGAGTGGGAAGACAGAGGATTGGGACTCTTTTAAAGAGCAACAAAAGTTAACTAAAAAGGCAATACGGGGAGAAAAGATGAGGTACGAGGGTAAACTAGCCAATAATATAAAGGAGGATAGCAAAAGTTTTTTTAGGTACGTGAAGAGGAAAAAAATAGTCAAGGCAAATGTGGGTCCCTTGAAGACAGAAGCAGGGGAATTTATTATGGGGAACAAAGAAATGGCAGACGAGTTAAACCGTCAATTTGGATCTGTCTTCACTGAGGAAGATACACAATCTCCCAAATGTTCTAGGGGCCGGAGAACCTAGGGTGATGGAGGAACTGAAGGAAATCCACATTAGGCAGGAAATGGTTTTGGGTAGACTGATGGGACTGAAGGCTGATAAATCCCCAGGGCCTGATGGTCTGCATCCCAGGGTACTTAAGGAGGTGGCTCTAGAAATAGTGGAAGCATTGGAGATCATTTTTCAATGTTCTATAGATTCAGGATCAGTTCCTGTGGATTGGAGGATAGCAAATGTTATCCCACTTTTTAAGAAAGGAGGGAGAGAGAAAACGGGTAATTATAGACCAGTTAGTCTGACATCAGTGGTGGGGAAGATGCTGGAGTCAATTATAAAAGACGAAATTGCTGAGCATTTGGATAGCAGTAACAAGATCATTCCGAGTCAGCATGGATTTACGAAGGGGAAATCATGCTTGACAAATCTACTGGAATTTTTTGAGGATGTAACTAGGAAAATTGACAGGGGAGAGTCAGTGGATGTGGTGTACCTCGACTTTCAGAAAGCCTTCGACAAGGTCCCACATAGGAGATTAGTGGGCAAAATTAGAGCACATGGTATTGGGGGTAGGGTGCTGACATGGATAGAAAATTGGTTGACAGACGGAAAGCAAAGAGTGGGGATAAATGGATCCCTTTCGGAATGGCAGGCAGTGACCAGTGGGGTACCGCAAGGTTCGGTGCTGGGACCCCAGCTATTTACGATATACATTAATGACTTAGATGAATGGATTAAAAGTACCATTAGCAAATTTGCAGATGATACTAAGCTGGGGGGTAGTGTGAATTGTGAGGAAGATGCAATAAGGCTGCAGGGTGACTTGGACAGGTTGTGTGAGTGGGCGGATACATGGCAGATGCAGTTTAATGTAGATAAGTGTGAGGTTATTCACTTTGGAAGTAAGAATAGAAAGGCAGATTATTATCTGAATGGTGTCAAGTTAGGAAGAGGGGATGTTCAACGAGATCTGGGTGTCCTAGTGCATCAGTCACTGAAAGGAAGCATGCAGGTACAGCAGGCAGTGAAGAAAGCCAATGGAATATTGGCCTTCATAACAAGAGGAGTTGAGTATAGGAGCAAAGAGGTCCTTCTACAGTTGTACAGGGCCCTGGTGAGACCGCACCTGGAGTACTGTGTGCAGTTTTGGTCTCCAAATTTGAGAAAGGATATTCTTGCTATTGAGGGCGTGCAGCGTAGGTTCACTAGGTTAATTCCCGGAATGGCGGGACTGTCGTATGTTGAAAGGCTGGAGCAATTAGGCTTGTATACACTGGAATTTAGAAGGATGAGGGGGGGATCTTATTGAAACATATAAGATAATTAGGGGATTGGACTCATTAGAGGCAGGAAATATGTTCCCGATGTTGGGGGAGTCCAGAACAGGGGGCCACACTTTAAGAATAAGGGGTAGGCCATTTAGAACGGAGATGAGGAAGAACTTTTTCAGTCAGAGAGTGGTGAAGGTGTGGAATTCTCTGCCTCAGAAGGCAGTGGAGGCCAGTTCGTTGGATGCTTTCGAGAGCTGGATAGAGCTCTTAAGGATAGCGGAGTGAAGGGGTATGGGGAGAAGGCAGGAACGGGGTACTGATTGAGAGTGATCAGCCATGATCGCATTGAATGGCGGTGCTGGCTCAAAGGGCTGAATGGCCTACTCCTGCACCTATTGTCTATTGTCTATTGTCTATAGTCTTCTATCCAAGATAAGGCAAGAGCCAGAAAAAAGAACTTCACGCTTTAGTGTTGCCAGTTTGACTAGTACATTCCATAACAAATACACCTAACAACAGTTTTTCTTACCTTATGAATCTTCCACAACAAACTGTTGGTGAGATACCAGGATATGTTTTCTGTCCTTATTTGCCAATTTAATCACAGCCTGTTTGTTCCCTTTGCACACTTTATCATGTTTAATTTCTTTTCTCTACAACACGTCATTCCATCTTCAAAATGTATGAGATTTTCTGAATGTGACATCTCTTGTTACATGTGGTAAGAAGTCAATTTTCTTCTGAATTTCTTTCTGTTTCAGTGCTTTCACATTGTGATCATATTTCTGTGTATGTTATTGCTTCAGGTATACAAGGATGCCTAGTAAATCTGGGAACAATTGAGCTGTTTCTAATCTTCATTATATTTTCATTTCCTTGTTCACATGGCTGTGCTATAAAGACTGCTGCAGATCATTTTTTCTATGGCAAACACAAAAAAAAAACAACTCCAATGATCAACAAACAATTCCTGAGGATGTTGCCAGGACTGTGACCGTCTGAGCTTTCGGGATAGGTTGAGTAGATTGGGACTCTATTCCTTCTATGTAGGAGGATGAGGGGTGATCTGAGAGAGGTGTATAAAATCATGAGAGGAATAAATTGAGTGAATGCACAGAGTCTCTTGCCCAGAGTAGGTGTATCGAGGACCAAAGGACATGGGTTTAAGGTGAAGGGGAAAAGATTTAATTGGAATCTGAGGGGTAACCTTTTCACACAAAGGGTGGTGGGTGAAAGGAACAAACTGCCATGTTGAGGCAGGGACTATTCCAATTTTAAGAAACAATTAGACAGCTACACGGAATGGGCAGGTTTGGAGGGATATGGACCAAACACGAGCAGTGTAGTTGGGATTGTTGGCCGGTATAGGCAAGTTGGGCCGTCGGGCCTGTTTCCACGCTGTGTCACTCGATGAAGTTTTGACTCTCTGATTCCTATGAATGAATTAACATCGAACTCGGAGCAGAAATAAGCCATTCAGCTTGTCATGTATGCTCCATCATTCACTTTGATCTTTGCTGATCATCCACTTCAGAATGCTGCCCCGCCTTCTCTCCACATCCCTTGATATTATTAGTATTAAGTTAATCTGCCTCCTTCTTGAATATATTTAATGATGCACTAAATGTACCCTTGGACTTTGATTGTAGGCTTTGGACTTTTTCATTTTGTAAATGGTGCCAACATATGATGGCATGTGTGAGCTATGCAAAAATAATTTCACTGTGCTGTGCATATGCGACAATAAAGAACCATTGAACCTTGTTCCTTTATCTGTACACTGTGGATGGTTTGATTGTATTCCCTGAAAAGTCCTTTCTTTGACTGGATAGCACGCAAACAAGTTTTCACTGTACCTCGGTTCGCATAACAATAATAAACTAAACTAAACTAAATTAAACTAAATCAATGTGTTTTCTCTGTCTTTTGTGATAGAGAATTCCACAGGATCATCACCAACCAAGTGAATACATTTCTCCCGGTCTGAGTTCCAAATGCCATATTCTACGCATATATCATGTTTGGCTCCGAACACCCTGGTAATAAGAAAGGTTCTCTTTCGATCTAATCTGTCTAGTCCTGTTAGAATTAAAAAATTTGTTTTGTGAAATTTCTCTCGTTATTTTATATCATGAAAATAGGCTTATCAAGGTAATCTTTGCTCATTCAGCAGTCACACCACCCCGGGAATCAGGCTTGTAAAACTTTATTGCACTCTTTCTTTGGGTAGACGATGGCAGATAGAGTTTGTGAGATTGTGAGATGTGAGATGGCAGATTGTGAGATGTTGCACTTTGGAGATGTAAGGGGAAGGTGTACGGTTGATAGCAAGACCCTTAACAGCATTGATGTGCAGATGGACTTGTTCTTTAGGTCCATTGCTCCCTGAAAGTGGCAACACAAGTAGAAAGAGTGGTAAAGGAGACACATGATATGCTCGCCTTCATTGGTCAGGGCATTGATTGTACGAGTAAGGAAGCCATGATCCAACTCCATAAGACTTTGGTTACTATTTGGTTGCCCCATAGAGGAAGGGTGTGATAGTTTTGGACAGGGGTCAGAAGAGTTTTCCAGAATGCTGCCTGCGTTAGAGAATATTAGATCATAAGATCATAAGATCATAAGATCATAAGATCATAAGATCATAAGTGATCGGAGCAGAATGATGCCATTCGGCCCATCAAGTCTACTCGCCATTCAATCACGGATGATCTATCTCTCCTTCTTAACCCCATGCTCCTGCCTTCTCCCCATAACCTCTGACACCCCACACTAATCAAGAACCTATCTATCTCTGCCTTAAATATATCCACTGACTTGGCCTCCACAACCTTCTGGCAAAGAATTCCACAGATTCACCACCCTCTGACTAAAGACATTCCTCCTCATCTCCTTCCCAAAAGAACATCCTTTAATTCTGCAGCTTTAGTCCTAGACACCTCTATTCCCAGACACTCCCACTATTGGAAATGTCCTCTCCACATCCACTCTATCCAAGCCTCTCACTGTTCCGTACTTTTCAATGAGGTCCAAGCGAATGAGGTCATTAGCTACAAGAAGAGGTTGGACAAACATGAACTAGTTCCTCAGGAACTCCAGAGGCTGAGGGAAGATCTGATCGAAGTATATAAAATTATGAGGGGCATAGATAGGGGAGACATTCAGAACCTTTCCCAGAGTGAGAATGTCAAATACTAGAGGGCACAGCTTTAAGGTGAGAGGGGCAACTTTTAAATATGATGTGCGAGACAAGCCTTTTACACAGGGGATGGTGGGTGCCTGGAATGCAGTGCTGGGGATGATGGAGGCAGATATAATAGTGGCATTTAAGAGGCTTTTCGATAGTTACATGAATATGCAGGGAAGGGTATGGATCATGTGTAGGCAAATGAGATTAGTTTATCTTGGCATTATGTTCGGCACAGATGTTATAGATAAAATGGCCTGTTCCTGTGCTGTACATTTCTATGTATAGGAACCCATTCCTTCTCTCCAGAGATGCTGCCTGACCCGCTGAGTTACTCCAGCATTTTGTGTCTACCCTGTACATTTCTATGTTCAGAATTCAGAATTCAGAATTACCTTTATTGTCATCCAAAAAAAAACAGGTCTTTTGGACGAGATTTCGTCACACACACTCTAACAGTAAGAGCAATAAAATAAGCAATTACACAACCACAAACCAACACAAACAAAACAAAAGAAACATCCATCACATTGAGTCTTTTCCAGTCACCTCCTCATTGTGATGGAAGGCCAGAATGTATTTTCTCTTCCCCTGCCGTCTTCTCCCGCAGTCAGGCTGTTGAAGTTGCCACGTTCCAGGCCGCGCCGGACAGTGAAAGGTCCGCTGCGGGCCGACCCAAGCCCCGCTATCCGGGGCGGGCGAAGACGCTGCGCTGCCGGAGTTCCCGATGTCGGCCCCCACCCAGGGGGCTGCGAGCTTCTGAAATCCGAAGCCTCCGAAGGCGAGTCACAGCCGCTCCCGCAGCCTCCGAAGGCAGCCAGCTCCGCAGGTAAGTCCGGTCCGCGGGCTCTGCAAACCAGAGCCCAGGTGGTCCCAGGTGGAGGCCACCAGCTCCAGGTGTTTGGCCGGTGGTAGGCCACAGCGGGAACGGAGACACGATCCAGAAAACAAAGGTCGGGTCTCCGTTCGGAAGAGACAATTTTACAATTTTACAGTCGTCCCGCCCCTCCCCACACATAGTACACAACCACAAAAAACACTACATCACATCTAAGCACTACAATTAAGATAAAAAACAACGAAAAACACAAAAGACAATCGGACCGCAGGTAAGCCGCAGCTGCTAGGGCAGCGCCGCCATTTTGGGTCTTTGCTGTAAACCAGGGAGTCAGGGAGGTAACAGTCTCTTTGAAATGCTGAAACCAGGGGGCAGTTTTAGCTTTAGCTTTAGAGATACAGCATGAAAACAGGCTCTTCAGTCCGTGCAACCACTAGCACAATGCTACACACTGGGGACAATTTGTAATTTTTACCGAAGCTAATTAACCTGTAAGTTTTTGGAGTGTAGGACGAAATCGGAGCACCTGGGGAAACCCGACACAGTCAAGGGGAGAACATACAAACTCCATAGGGACAGCACCCGTAGTTAGGATAGAATCCAGGTCTCTCGTGCTGTCAGGCAGCAACTCCACCACTGTACCACCGTGATAAAACAAAAACTTACAACTTAAAACGTAGTTATTTGCTCACTTGTTCAGATCTAACAAAGCTCATTGATTTGAAACTCTCTCTCTCTCGACCACCTTCGCACTCCCCCACACACAGTCCGGCCCCACACCCCAGTGGCTGCCTAACTGCTGAAAATCTCCAGGATTTTCTCCTCTCAGTTCAGATTTTTAACATCTACAAGTGTTTCTTTTGCTATCGGAAAGTGATAATTTCTTCCAACTTGACCATGTAGTTTTTTATACATTGTTGATTAAGCTCTATATTGGGCAGGCATTGACTTCCAGGCATCTTTCAAAGACACACTTTGCTATTTAAACACCATTTTTGAAAAATGTATGTCATTTTCTCTTCTGATGTGTAATGTCTTTCATATGTCACACACCTACACACAGTTTTCCCGAGGTATACAATAACCTTGAATTATATTTGTTAACAAAAACCTGCCCAGTCTTACCTTGAAACCAATTAAGATTTTTAAATTGACCACCTGTCCCAGTAAATTGTTTAATATTTAATTTCGTTTAGAGATGCAGTGCAGAAAAAGAGCCTTTGGCCCATCGAGTCTGCGCCAACCAGTGACACCGTACACTAGCCCTATCCTACACACCGTGGACAATTCACAATTTTTTTATCAAAGCCAACTAACCTACAAATCTGGACATTTTTGGAATGTGGGAGGAAACCGGAACACCCGGGGAAACCCACACAATCAAGGGAAGTCAAGTCAAGTCAATTTTATTTGTATAGCACATTTAAAAACAACCCACGTTGACCAAAGTGCTGTACATTTGATTAGGTTCCAATAGAAAAAAAATGAAAACATACAGTAGCACGCAAACAGTTCACAGCGCCTCCTCAATGAGCCTCAAACGCTAGGGAGTAGAAATATGTTTTGAGCCTGGACTTAAAGGAGTCGATGGAGGGGGCAGTTCTGATGGGGAGAGGGATGCTGTTCCACAGTCTAGGAGCTGCAACCGCAAAAGCGCGGTCACCCCTGAGTTTAAGCCTAGACAGCGGGATAGTGAATAGCCCCAAGTCGGCCGATCTGAGGGACCTGGAGTTAGAGAGGGGGGTTAGAAGATTTTTGATGTAGTGGGGGGAGTGTCCATTTAGGGCTTTATACGTGAATAGGAGGAGCTTGAAGTTGATTCTGTACCGTACAGGGAAGAATGTATAAACTCCGTAAAGACAGCACCAGTGGTCAGGATCGAACCCGGGCCTCTAGCGCTGTAAGGCAGAAACTCTACCGTTGTGCCACTGTGCTGCCCATTCTTTTGAGTTAAAACATTCCTCCTATATTTCATAAGTTCGTAAGTTAATTGTCTAGGTGAATTTGTTAGTATTAGATGACATTCTGTACACGGTTGAAAAATAAACTTGAAACAATTTGGTCAAATCTTCCTTTTCAGGATTTACAATAGTTGGATTATCAATTTTTCATAGATCTCAGGAAGTTTGGTGGGATAGGATTTTCACCGTGGACTGTGAAAATAATTCCTAATTTTTCTTCTATTAAAGCTAAAGAGTCTCTGGGCTGAGTCTTATTCAATATGGGCATCAGATAGCCTGATTCCAACCTATTGCTGCATCCAAACTGACCAAATATTTCCTCATGGAAGGGTCTGAAGAAGGGTCTTAATCCGAAACGTCACGCATTCCTTCTCTCTTGAGATGCTGCCTGACCCGCTGAGTTACTCTAGCTTTTTGTGATACCTGTGATACCTGTGATACCTTTGATTTGTACCAGCATACAGTTATTATCATACCGCTGGATTGTAAGCTGCCCAAGTGAAATATAAGGTAACGAAACGATACTGGGTGCCTCGATTTCTAGGCTGTTGTGCTGGTTGATTTTTCTAAATACCAGTATTGTCACAGAGAAAAGCTAGGTCACCAATATGTATAAAGTCGGTTGGTATCACTTTGAGGGTTGTAGTATTTATCCAACGTGTCTTTAAACGTGGCAATGCATTAAAGCTTCCAGTGCCTTTCTATGTCAGCAGGGAAATCTACAATATGAAATACAGCTTTATGTAATGTAAATTCAGTTTCTCTCGCTCAGCCCCGGAGGATGAGTTGGAGATCATGATTTGGGGCTGGAGATTGGGAATGGAATCATCTGGGGATTGTGGGTGTTGTGGCCAAAATCATCATTCACATTGTTCGTACATCAGACCAAACAGAAGCACATTCATTTCGATTGAACATACATCTGCAAGCGGGAACATTTTGTTCAACTCTCTTCCCGACTGTGCAGGGTATCGCATTTGGTGTAATTGAAGTGCCTTTGTTTATTAGTTTAAATGACCAGTTATCCACTAGTATCTTCGAGGTGAATGGTAAGGTGTCAGAGATACTGAAGAATGAAAATATGATACATGGATGCTGTGCAGAATTGGTAAACTAGATGATGATCCAAAATGAGATAACAAGCAAGCCGATTCCAACTAATGTGGTGCGTACCAGGAGAAAACAAGCTCATGTGTAACTCAGAAGGCATCGTTTCAGCTCATTGTGTTGCCTGGCTCGATGTGTATTTCCATTCTATTTTTATTTAATTGAAGCAGTTTAGTTTAACTAAACCTGCTTATTGAGCATGAGCATGATTTGTGAACAAAGAGAAACTGAAACAGCGTGAATGACTAGTTTGGCCGCAATACCCACAACCTCCAGATGATTCCAGTCCCAATCTCCAGCCCGAAATCATGATAATCTAAAGGATTATAATGTGAACAAATTTGACCCAGTCAAGATGATTGCTACAATGGAGAATTTGAGTCCCATAGGTAAATAAATTAAAAGTTAATTAGAAAACAATAATATGAATCAATTCAAATTAACATGCAGGATTTACAAAGTCAACCAAGTCAAACAAGAGAAGAAAGATTTGCTTTAGTGTGGCAGCAACTGCAGAATAATCAAGTCAATATGGTCTGAGACACAATTAAGTAGGAATTAATCTGAGACCCATTGTTGCTTCAGCCTTGAGTTTATGCGAGCAGTGAGCTCCTGTAAAGATGAACGATCAATTCAAATTGGACATGGCTCGAAGGGCCGAATGGCCGACTCCTGCACCTATTTTCTAGGTTTCTATCGGAATTCACCCGAAAAAATTGTCATAAGCTCCTTTTGCAGGTGACCAAGCCCACAACCAGCCCACCTTATAGGAAGAGGTCATTTTGGCCCACTTGTCTGCATCACTGGTGTTATCAAAAGACAGTTAAAAAAAGACCAGCCCATGACATCTTCGATATAAATGAGATTGTTATCCTATACAAGACAAGAGCGATTTAGAAAAGAAAAGTCACAGATTTTGAGAGTGCTTAATGTAGTGTTGGGAAAGACTGAGGAGATTTGATCACAAGTTTACAAGTTATGGGAGTAGAATTAGGCCATTTGGCCCATCTAGTCTACTCTGCCATTCAATCATGGCTGATCTCTGCCTCCTAATCCCATTTTCCTGCCTTCTCCCCATAGCCATTCACACCCATTCTAATCAAGAATCTGCGTATCTCTGCCTTAAAATTATCCACTGACTTGGCCTCCACAGCTCTCTATGGCAATGAGTTCCACAGATTAACTACCCTCTGACTAAAGAAGTTCCTCCTTACCTCCATTCTAAAAGAGTGCCCTGTAATTCTGAGGCTATGACCTCTGGTCCTAGATTCTCCCACCAGTGGAAACAACTTTTTCACATCCACTCTCTCTATGCCTTAGATTATTCTGTAAGTTTCAATGAGGATCCCCCCCTCATCCTTCTAAACTCCAGCGAGTAGAGGCCCTGTGCTGTCAAGTACTAATCATGTGCTACAAGTAACCCTTGAAGTATCCCATCTCTCTCTGTCCCTCCCTCACCCTAGTTATCGTAGTAGCTTCACTGTCATCCTGTTGAGTTTTGCTGTCTGTATAACTCGTTGTCACCTAGCTCACGGCCAACAATGGACCATTGTGGGCTCCATCTTTCCTTGATCATTGTTACTTTTTGCATATCTTTCATTCATTTTTTCTATATCTCTCTATATCACCATCTATATTTCCTTTCCCTTTCCCATGACTCTCAGTCAGAAGAAGGGTCCGACCCGAAACGTTACCTATTCCTTTTCACCAGAGGTGCTGCCTGACCCATTGAGTTACTCCAGCTTTTTGGGTCTATCTACTGTTTCTTTCAAGTCCACCCAACTGGAAACGCATTATTTCCAGTGGATCATGATTATGACAATTTTTAAGTCAAATTACACTATTCCAGGAATTCAGCCAAACATTATATTGAAAATCGCTCTTTACTGACTTTACTGAGGGCTTTACTGACTGTTCGATACCACAGAAAGCAATACAAAAATAAGGAATATGCTGAGAATTTGTCCAATGGCAAAAATTAGGATTGAGATTGTACAGCACCCAAGCCTGGCAGAAAACCTTCCTTTCTCACAGTGCATGTATTGGCAGAGATAGGGCTTACAATATACAGCACCAATTATGTCAATAATGGTCCTGTCTCTCCTTTGTTAGGGGTGGCACAGTAGCACAGTGGTAGAGTTGCTGCCTTCCAGTGCCAGGGACCCGCGTTCGAACCTGACTTTGGGTGCTTGTCTGTACAGAGTTTGTCTGTTCTCCCTGTGAACACATGGGTGTTCTGAGATCTTTGGTTTCCTCTCACACTCCAAAAACATACAGGTTTGTAGGTTAATTGGCTTGGTATAAATGTAACTTGTCCCGAGGGTGTGTAGCATCATGTTAATGTGCAGTTAATGCAGACTCGGTGGGCTGAAGGGCCTGTTTCCTTGCTGTATGTCTAAACTAAACTAAACTAAACTAAACTATGATTGATTATAGGTCACTTTTATCTGATGGCTCAGTGTTAGAGATCTAGGAGAATGTCTGTACCATGCCCAGACCTTTTAGAGGGGCAATGTTTTTTTACACGCTGGACAAATTGTTGGTATATTTACACCTGGAAATTTGACAAAACCCCTCCAACACTATTGATAAAGACCATGGCATGTACTTCACCCCACTTCCTCAAAGTTGTTTTTGCTAACATTAAGGGAGAAGTTACTGTCAACATTATGCTCTTAAGCTTCTTCCTGAACTCTATCTCCTCATTGTTTGAGATCCAGCCAACTATAGTGGTACCATCTGCAAACTTGTATTTGGAATGAGAATAGAATTTGGCCCCGTAGTCATGAGTGTACAGAAAGTATATTAAGGGGCTGAATATGCAGCCTTGTGGGGCGCCTTTGTTGCAAACTATCCTGGAGGCTGTTTTGTCACTTTTCTTACTGATTGCAATCTATGGGTCAAAACATATATAAAGTTACAGAGTGGATCCTGAGACCTAGGTCCAGGAGTTTGGAATGGGTTTGGTTGGGATTTATGGTATTGAAGGCAGCGTTATGGTTAATAAATAGGAGTTGGAGATGGATGTCCTTGTTATTCAGATGTTTAGTTCAGTTTATTATTGTCATGTTTCTGAGGTACAGTGAAAAGCTTTTGTTTGCATGCTATCCAGTCAAAGAAAATACTATACATGAATACAATCAAGCCACAGTGCACAGATGAAAGGATAAAGGGTACAGTGTTTAGTGCAAAGATATAACATTGAAGCCCAATTAAGTCCAATTAAAGATATTTCAAAGGTCTCCATTGACAATAGATAATAGGTGCAGGACTAGGCCATTCAGCCTTTGAGCCAGCACCACCATTCAATGTGATCATGGCTGATCATCCACAATCAGTACCCCGTTCCTGCCCTCTCCCCATACCCCCTGACTTCGCTATCATTAAGAGCTCTATCGAACTCTCCCTTGAAAGCATCCAGAGAATTGGCCTCTACTGCCTTCTGAGGCAGATAATTTCACAGATTGAGGTAGATGGGAGGTCAGGACCACATTCTAACTGATGAGAGGACTGTTCAGTAGCCTGATAACAGCTCGGAAGAAATTAGAGCTATGCATTTTTTAACCTCTGTACCCCATGCCCAATGGGAGAGGGGAGAAGAGGGAGTGACCAGGTTGAGACTTATCCTTCATTATGCCTTGAAGTGTAGATGGAGTAAATGGAAGGGAGGTTGGTTTATGTGATTGTCTGGGCTCGGCCTAAAACTATCGGCAATTTCTTTACCGTTTTTGAACGGTTCAGGCTAGCTAAGCATATTTGCCAGCATTGAGTTCGGCATCAATTTCCTACATTTCCCTCTGGGGGAAATGAGCTGAAATCCATGCATTCACAGGAACAAGCAACCAGGTGTCTCAGTCCTGTCTTATTTTCAGACACAATGTAGAGGGAGTGTAGGGGCACATTACAAAGGCTCCAGGCAGATGAACACCTATGGCCACTGTAGGTATTGCCCAGACACAGGGAGATCTATTTATTCACCCCCTCACCTCTTTATTATTCCACATCACATCCACTCGATCAACAGCAGCGTTCAACTCAGAACGTCCTCAAATGAAGGTGAGTGAGAAGTCAGATCCGCCAACAATGGAAAGTATGCAGATGCTTCCTGACCAGCCAAGTGTTTCCACCTTTTTCTGTATTTATTTCAGAGCTTATGCCAAAGGAGTCCTCGGGCCAGGCCAATGGCTCCCAAGAGGCCACAAAGAAGCCAGGCAACATCGACGGAGCTCGCGGCTGGAGCCTGGGTCGATGGAGCCCTGTGGCTGGAGCCTGGGTCGACGGAGCGGAGGCATCAGGAATGGACCCGGTGACGGTCAGCAAGAAAGTCAGCACGGTGATCAACGAGGAGGTTGGCGCAGTGGTCGTCGAAGTCAGCGGTCGCTGAGGGGACTGGCGGTCAAGGACTGGCAACGTGGGAGGCAGAAAACGTGCTGCTGGAACAATGGAGGAACCGACGTTGGGGAACTGCCATGGGGGGGGGGGGGGGGGGGGGTTGGGGGGAGAGGCCGGAACAAAGGAGGACCCGGCGTGGGATACTTTGTAACTTTGTCGGCACCCTTTATGTGGTGACTCTTTGCATACCTTGGGTATGCAAAACAAAGATTTCACTGTGACATGTCACATGTGACAGTAAAGTATTTATTCATTCATTTATTCATTCATTCATTCATTTATTCATTCATTGCAGTCTTGGTTGGAGCTGTTCCCAAACCAGGCTGTGACACATCCAAATATGATGTTTTCTGCAGCGCATCTGTACAAGTTGGTGAAGATTATTAACAACATGACAAACCTCCTAAGGAAGTAGAGGCTTTGATGTGCTTGGTCATAGCTTTGTTCTGGCTGATCCAGGACAAATTGCTGGTAATATTTATTCCGAGGGACTTGAAGCTTTTGACCATCTCTACTTTGGTGTCAACTTTGGAGACTGGGGCATGAGTACTGCTTTGCTTCCTAAAGTCAGTTGTTGATATTGAGGTAGAGGTTGGTGTCTTGGCACCACGTTACAAGGTTCTCAGTCTCCTTTCTGTACTCTGTCTCTTCATTATTCGGTATCTGCCCACTACGATGGTGTTGTCTACAAACGTGTAGTTTGAGTTGGATTGGTATTTGGCTGCACTGTCGTGAGTGTACGAGGGGTATAGAAGGGGGTTGAGAACACATCTTTACAGGGCACCAGTGTTGAGAATTATCGTGGAGGATGATTTGTCCCCAATTCTCACTGATTTTGGTCTATTGGTCAGGATGTCGTGGATCCAGTTGCAGAGGTGAATGCTGACTATCATGGAGTGCTTTGGAAATGAGTTTGGTGTTGAAAGCAGAGCATAGTCTATGAATAGAAGTCTGATGCAGATGTTTCTCTTATCCAGGTGGTCCAGGGATGAATGTTAGGCCGGGGAGATGGCATTAACCGAGGACCTGTTTTGGTGGTAGATGAGGCGCAGTGGATCAAGCTAGGGTTGGCTGGATTTAATACATTCCATAACCAGCCTCTCAAAGCACTTCATAATGGAGGATGTCCAAGCCACTGGATGGTAGTTGCTAAGACATGTGATCTTGCATTTCTTTGGTACCTGGATGATAGTGGTCTTCTTGAAGCAGGTGGGTACCGCAGAATGGAGTAGGACGAGATTAGAGATGTTCCCACTAGTTGGTCCATTCCATTCCCAAATCGTGTCCAGAACCTCCGTCTGGACCTGTTGCTTTTCATGAGTTCACCCTCAGGAAGGCTGATCCAAATTCAGCAACGGTGACACTGTGAAAAGGCAAACTCAAGTCTGGCAGGACGGATGTCAAACTAAATACCCCATTGACCTTCCGCACAAAGTAAGCATAGAATACATTAGGTTCATCAGGTTTCCAGTAGGGACACATTTGGATTGTCTAAGCCATGATTCCTAACTCATCTGCCTACGCTGAATGCGAACAAATAAAACCTTGTTGTCTCCCTCTTGCAGGCTTTCAGAGATGTCTTAAATCTCAGACATGTTTTTTTCTATTTATTGGGACAAGAAGAACTATTGACTCTGCATGTGGCTCGTAGTTTAGATTAGTTTTTAGTTTACTTTAGAGTTACTTTAGAGTTTAGAGTGGAATCAGACCTTTCGACCCACCACGTCCCGCGCCGAGCAGTGATTACTCTTTCTATCCTACACACTGGGGACAATTTACAGAAGCCAATTATTCTACGAACCTGCAAGTCTTTGGGATGTAGGAGGAAATTGGTGCCCCTGGAGAAAATCAATGCAGTCACAGGGAGAACGTACAAACTCTGTACAGACAGCACCCCGAGTCAGGATCAAACTCAGGTCTCTGAGGCTGTAAGGTAGCAGCTCTAGTTCTCATCAAGCACCTGCAAAACAAGTTCTTTAAAGAGAGCTACATCTGAAAAAATCCACTAACCTTTATCACAAACATTGCTGAAAGGAACATGTTCCATCATAAGTTGAATGTGTGCTGTGCACTATATTCATGCGAAAATGGAGGATGGCAAATGATGACCCTCGCAAATAAATGGAGAAAAATAACTTTAATCTTGAAATATGAACAAACAAGCAAGGTATCACAAAATGCTGGAGTCTGAAGAAGGGTCTCAACCCGAAACGTCACCCATTCCCTCTCCTAGATGCTGCCTGACCTGCTGAGTTACTCCAGCATTTTGTGATACCTTCGATTTGCACCAGCATCTGCAGTTATTTTCCTAACAAACAGGCAATGTTTGTTTTGAATTAAAACTTAAAGATGAGATATTATGCTATTTTTAGAGTGGTTGTTCATGACCCTCCCGTATTCAACAGCATACTGTAAGATTTGCTGTTTCCTTTCTTTCTACTGGATAATCACTGCAACCTCTGGAAGTTCATTTTGCTGACAGTTGAACTATTTTCACCATTTGATCTCACAGCTAACACATCTTTCCCACTGGCTTTACATTTCATTCTTGTTATCTGACACCTTTTTTCTCCCTTTCACCTTGAGCGTTTGTCACTTACTCTACCCATCTGCCAATCAAATCCACTCACCTGTATCCACCCATAACTTATGTAGGAAGGAACTGTAGATGCTGGTTTATATCGAAGGTAGACACAAAATTCTGGAGTAACTCAGTGGGACAGCATCTTGGGGTCTCAGTAAACTGGGTCAGAAGAAGGGTCTCAATCTGAAAACATCACCTATTCCTTTTCTCCAGATATGCTGCCTGACCCACTGAGTTACTCCAGCATTTTGTGTCAAATTATAACTTGACAGGCTTTGTCCTGCCCCCACTAGGGCAGCACAGTGGAGCAACGGTAGAGTTGCTGCCTTACAGCGTTTGGCGCGCCAGAGACTCGGGTTCAATTCCAACTACGGGTGCTCTCTGTACAGAGTTTGTACATTCTCTTCGTGGGTTTTCTCCGAGATCTTCGGTTTCCTCTCACTCCAAAGACGTACAGGTATGTAGGTTAGTTGGCTTGGTGCATGTGTAAAACGTTCCTCGTGTGTGTAGGATAGCATTAATGTGTGGGGTGATAACTGGTCAGCGCTGACTCGGTGGGCCGAAGGGCCTGTTTCTGTGCTGTATCTCTAAACACTCTTGTCCAGCTTTCACCTCTCTGCTTCAATCACTCTAAAGAAGGGTCCCGACCCAAAATGTTGCCTGTCCAATCCCTCCACAGATGCTGCCTGTTCCTCCAGCACTTTGTGTTTTTCTTTTGTCTCTGAACGATTCCCCTGTTATTTGTTGCACAGTAAAGATAGATGCAATAGTAATCACAAAGTAATAAAATGAAATAATAACCTGTCATGTCAAAGCAAGGTTATATCTGTTAATTGGGAGATTTAGTTACCAAATACGGTGCATAGTGATACGAGAAAGAGAAACACCAGGGAAAGACCAAGATAAGAAAGAAAGAAAAACTAAGGTGAATGATTCTAAGCAGACATGAACATTACTTGCCCACCCCTCTGTCTCTATGCAGCCAACTCAGCATCTTGTCTTTCTACAGTGATCTGCGCACAGTGAGGGGAAACCTGGGATTTTTAGAAACATAGAAAATAGGTGCAGGAGGAGGCCATTTGGCCCTTTGAGCCAGCACCGCAACCTCTGGAACAAAACTAAAATGTTCACTCTTGGGAATTGATCAATATTAGTCGTCCTGTCTGTGATTTTCATGCAGAATGGTCGGGCTCTGTGGAGTGTTGTAGAGCAGAGGGATCCAGGTGCTCAGGTGCATAGTTCTCTGAAAGTGGAGTGGCAGGTAGATAAGGTGGTCAAAAAGGCTTTTGGCACATTGGCCTTCATCAGCCAAAGTATTTAGTATAAAAGTTGGGAGGTCATGTGCAGTTGTATGACATTGGTGAGGCTACATTTAGAGTATTGGGTTCAGTACTGGGCACCATGTTATAGGAAAGATGTTGTCAATCTGGAAAGGGGACATAGAAGATTTACCGAGGATGTAGCCAGGACCCGAGGATCTGAGCTATAGGCAGAGGTTGAGTGGGCTGGGATTCTATTCCTTAGAGTGCAGGAGGATGAGGGGTGATCTTATGGGGGTGAATAAGATCATGAGAAGAATAGATCGGGTGGAGGCACAATGTCTCTTCCCAGAGTAGGAGAATCGAGAACTAGAGGACATAGGTTCAAGGTGAAAGGGAAAAGATTTAATAGGAATCCGAGGGTACATTTTTCAAACAAAAGGTAGTGGGTGTATGGAACAAGCTGCCAGAGGAGGTAGTTGAGGCTGGGACTATCCCAACATTTACGAAACAGTTAGACAGGCACATGGATAGGACAAGTTTGGAGGGATATGGACCAAACGCAGGCAGGTGGGACTAGTGTAGCTGGGACATGTTGGCCTGTGTGGGCAAGTTGGGCTGAAGGCCTTAACACTCCATGACTATGACTCTAATTGTATCCAACAAGAAAATGTTTGCTGGGAAATAGGTCTTGTGCAGAAAACACTGAGAAGGGATCATGACACCTTCAGCATAGGTCCAAAGATAAAGGCCCCAGGTTCACAAGGAACATTGTAACCTGGGATTATCGACATATTAGCCAATTTGCCATTACCATGTAGCGTTGGCCCACAGATATGTCTCAAAAGACAGGGGAATGAGTGAGGGAGGAGGGCAAATGAGGAAAGTAGCTCTGCACAAACTAACTGATATGCACTACTGTGTAGGAAGGAACTGCAGATGTTGGTTTATACCAAAGATAGACACAAAATGCTGCAGTAATTCAGCAGTTAGACAGCATCTCTGGAGAAAAGGAATGGGGGATGTTTCGGGTGGGAACCCTTCTGAACCATTCTATTCTTTTTCTCCGGAGATGCTGCCTGACCCGCTGATATGCACAACTGTTCTTCCAGACTGCATATTCGATAAATAAAAATGGACCTGCTTTTTTTTTTTTTACTTCTGGCATTAACTTTTAAAAATTCACTGGATAAAGTGAAGTGATTTTAGTGACTTTTTTTGGATTTAAGCTCCACAAATAGGCATTGTTGGTCCTAATTAGTATGTTCAACATACCAACGCTTGTTTTAGACCACACTCCCAAGCGATTAATACACGCACATTCTCTTTAACCATCTGCTACAAATTTGGGAAGGATCAATGTTGACCAGTAATTGATCCACACAAGTCCAGAAAACTAGTACAATCGGGACAAATTTCCCATTTTTCAGACTACAGCAAGTCCACAGACCCACTGCACAATTGACCGTACAGCTCCACAAAATTCAAAGATATTATTTGCTAAACTACAAAGCTGACATAATTGCTGATTCATGATATGGGGGCCCACTGAATTATTACTGCAAATTTGCTTTGTTTCATGGATAAGTAAATCTGTGTAGATGGTATCTTGACTTATCTCTGCAACGGTGCAGTGTGGAAAGAAAAAAGCAGCATAAAATCAAAGTCCTGAAGGTCACAGTATTCTCGCGTTAAGTAACAGCACGAGTGCGTGTATCTAATACATCGCACTTGCCTCAAGATTTCAATTTGCAATACTTTCTGTGGTTTTAAACTGTCACTGACTACTTCTAATCCCCTTTGTCTTTCTCTTGGTTACAATATATCTGAGTGATTACCATTCGCTACTAGGTGCTTCTCAGTGTTCCCTTTTGTTGACTTTGTTGATATGATTAATGCTTGTTATTTACTACCAATTGGACTGTGCAGTGAATCACATATATTGTATCCATGTGTCAAGGCTACACTGCTACTAATTAATGAGGTGGAAATCTGAACATCTCTCTAGAATTACAACACATTTACGAAGCCTAGGGTTAATCCTGTGGAATTACCACTAAAAGCATTTTGCAAATATGAGGCTGTGCCAAGTCCTCATGTTATTGTGCAACCGGAAGATCCGAGAATGTTTTGACGATGTTTTTGTATCAATAATATATTTTTAAAATAAGTTTCAAATTGTAATTAAAAACTTTCATTAAAATAGAACTCTAATATAATGTTTTTGAAATTGAAATATGATCTGTGGAATTTATTACATAAGAGGGAAAATCAAACCATGCTGCAAAATGTGTTTTTTTTAGTGTACCTGGGTTGGTTTGTACAGTTAAGCCACAGCTGTCCAGGGTGGAGTGAAGCATACAAAAAAAAATCCTGCTCTTTGAAACTAATAAGATTCCAAGTGTCCAGGCAACACTAACAGTGCATTTCATTGCCTTTCCTCAAATCAACAGGGGTCCAGTTTCATGAATAGTTTAACCTCGTTTTTTTGGTTTAGAGATACAGTGTGGTAACAGGCCCTTCGGCCCATCGAGTCCGTGCTGACCAGTGATCACAGTAGGGGCAATTTAAGCTACCAACCTGTGCACCTTTGGGATGTAGAAAGAAACTGTAGCATTCAGGGAAAATCCAAGTGGTCACAGAAAGAACATGAAATCGCTGCACAGAGAGCACCTGAAATCTGGATTGAACCCGGGTCTATGGAGTTGTGAGACAGCAGCTCGTCTGCACCAATCTGCCACCCTAAACTTGTAGGTGATTTTGTTTTAATTAAAATGCTTCCCACCTTTCTGGATGGTACGGCCAATGAATATGAAACATGCTTTGAAAAAGGCTGACTCTTCTGTACAGTACAGTATAGTATATAATAGGCAACTTATTCAAAACTACTTTATATTTCATGCAATTAAGGCATATTACTGCACTATGCTAATATAACCAACAGATTCCAAAATTATTTGGTATATAAATGACGTAATCAGCCTGATATTATTTTTTTTTGTCTAAGCAGTTTCATTCTATCTGGCATTTTTGCACTGTATTTCTTTGTCTTCATTGAGATGTTTGCCAATAGTTTTCTTGTTATACCTCAGAATGTTCAGGTTATACCTCAGAATGCAGATTGATTGGAGTCACTGATGAAGCAAAACTAATTAAACTGCTTCAGATCTGGATAGAAGCACCACTTAGAAAGGCTGTGCAGTAATTATAATTCTCACTTTCATTTTCTTACCTTCTTTCACAATTTTCATTAATCATGGAGTAACTTCAATATAATCAGATGCACTTTCCCCCCAGACCCCCCCCTCCCCCCAACCACAGTGTAATGAATGCACATTTCAAAGGCTCCAATAACATTTTTCTCTAAAAACTGGAATGAAATCTAAACAAAAGATGCAACAATGCTGAGAACTATATTCTGCAATAATCAATCTTACACCTTGCTCTACCTTTTGTACTTGTGTTTGGCTAGATTGTATTCATGTATAATATTATCTATTATTTGATTTGATTGCATAGCACGCAAACAAAAGCTTTGTGTATTGTCAAAAGCATGTATAATATTTTTGCTGATTGCACAGCATGCAACAAAAAGCTTTTCAATGTACCTCGGTACACATGACAATAATAATAAACAAAACTAAAACTAACTAAACACTGTACTTTGGACACATTACAATAATAAACCTACACCTAAATAAAATATAAATGATCTAGTTAATAATCAATAACAAAGACTATATTTTGCATTTAGCATGGTACCTTAAATGTAATACAATCACCTATGGTGTTTCCCAAGAGTGGAACCACATATATATTGACAATACTTAACAGTGACATTGAATGTGTTTTACTGTTACGTAGTTGATTCAAGAAATGTATTAAACATGTTTTAGACTTCATTTCATCAAAATAAGGTTTTAATAAAAGCATAAAACTAAACATAAAATTGCTTTGGAATAAATACTGAACATATTGAAATGAATAGTAATTTCTGAAAAATGAAAATCAAAGAACTGTAAATGCTGCAAATCTGAAATAGAAAGAGAAAGTGTGGGTAACATTCAGCAGGTCAGGCAGCAGCTGCAGAAAGAGAAACAACAATAAAATTTCAGGTCAAAGACCATGTGTCAGAGCTGAGAAAGAGAGAAACCAAGCTTGTTTTAAATTGGAGGGGTTTGGTGAAGGATCGTGATGAGAAAGGAAATATATCTTCCAGGGCGATACCAGGGTTGTTGAGCTGATAAGCTGTTACTAAAGCCACTTGGTTGCTAGGTTAATAAAAGCTACTAGAGAAACAAACAAACAAAGTAACATGACATTTCGGGTCAAGACCCTTCTTCAGACTCAGTCAGTCTGACTCAGATTGTTTCTCTCAGACAGTTCCTGCCTTGCTGAGTTACTCCAGCATTTTGTGTCTATCTTTGGTTTAAACCAGCATCAGCAATTCCTTCCTACACAAACTAACATGAATAATCCATGAAATGCATCAGACCTTCTGGAATGCTCAGCAGGTCCAAAAGCGTCAGTGGACAGAAAATTAAAATGAAATAATCACTTAATAATCCCAGAACATTCATCAGGTGATGACACCTGATACTAATAGACAATGGACAATTGGTGCAGGTGGAGGCCATTCGGTCCTTCGAGCCAGCACCGCCATTCAATGTGATCATGGCTGATTGAGATAGCAGGTTAACTGAGATTGTGGAATCTGATATCGAGTCTGGTAGATAGGCACAAAATGCTGGAGTAACTCAACTGGAGTAAAAGACAGCATCTCTGGAGAGAAGGAATAGGTGATGTTTCAGGTCGAGACCCTTCTCCAGACTGACCTGAAATATCACCCATTTCTCGCCAGATATACTGCCTATTCTGCTGAGTTACTCCAGCATTTTGGGTCTATCTTCGGAGTAAACCTGCAATATTCCCAGATGGTAGATGAGGAATTGTTTCTCATGCTTTCAGTGAGCTTTGTTGGGACCATACAGAAGACCCCAGGCAGATAGATCAGAGTGAGAGTTGGATGAAGAATTAACATGGCCACCAAATGGAAGCTGAGGACCATGCCTGCAGAATGAATGCTCCCAAAGTGGCCAATTAATCTACATCTGATTTCTCAAGTGTAGAGGCGATGGCACTGAGTGCAGTGGAATAGATGTATGGTGGGAAAAGAAGAGTTGTTGCATCTTCTGCAGGTAGGGGTGTATTCGGTGGAGATGGAAGAACTGACAGGGAGTCACACAGGGAATGGTCCTTTGGGAATGCAGGAAGAGATGTCCCCAATGACTCATACGACTCTTGCAAATGCACTGTAGAAAATTGTTCACTGCTGGATTGTGGACACGGATGACATCCTAAGCGACGGCTTTGAGTTGGTGGACTGGTCCATATTCAGGGATTCTGCAGCCTGAATGACTATGCGACTGCCGTGACTGACTTCATCAGCAAGTGCGTAGAGGATTGTATGGCGAAGAAGACAATCCGACTGTTCCCCAACCTCATGGATGAACCGTGAGGTACATTCCCAGGTGAAGGCCAAGACCATTGCATACAAGTCAACCGATCCCAAGTGACACAAGAAGCTTGCTATGATCTGCGCAAATTGATTAAGAATGCCAAGAGACAACAGTGGAGCAAACTTGAGTCCCAGTGTAATAATTTGGACACCCGCAGACCATGGCAGAGCCTGAATACTATTACTGGCTGCAAAGCGAAGTCAGGCAACATCACTGGTGATCGTGCAGCCCCACCTGATGAACTTATTGCATTCTATGCTCGCTTTGACAGAAGGCCAACGGGGCAATGACATCTGTCCCATCAGGCTCAAGTGTGACTTTTCCCAAGGTCGCAATTGCATGTTAAAAGGGTCTTCCTGAGGATGAACCCACCGAAAGCAACTGATCTGAACAGAGTCCCTGGCCACGTCCTTAGGAATTGTGTGGACCAACTAATGTGAGTGTTTACAGACATCTTTAATCTCTCCCTCCTCCTGTCTGAGGTACCCACCTGCTTCAAATGACCACTATCATCCCGATCTCGAAGGAAAGCAAGATCTTATGCCTTAATGACTACCATCCAGTGGCCTTGCCATCCACCACCATGAAGTGCTTTGAGAGGTTGGTTATGGTACACATTAACTCCAGTCTACCAAGCAGCCTTGACCCACTGCAGTTCACCTGCCACCGCAACAGGGTCCACGGCTGATACCATCTTGGGTATGTCCGAATGTTTTCAAGTCACCTACTGCAGCCAGTCAATGTCAAACAGCTACCTCCAGTAATGAAGTGCACTGGCGGTGCCAACACTAAAGGGCCCATTGATTGAGCAGCAATGCGACTACTTACTGAAAAAAGCATTTCCTTTAGGCACACTCTGTGAACATTTTAAATGTTTTCATTCAGAAACTGTCAATCAGATTTCCCAATGCGTCTTTTCAAATGGTGAAAAATGTAACAAAACAACGCAATGCATTTTCATTGGGCTATAATTGTCCTACAATGTTGGAGAGTGCACCCTAATGTTCAACTTTATGTTGATAAAGCTGAAAATGGGTTTCACATCAATGGTGACATAAGTAGGTATGCGTCTGACTCTGGAAAAGTCATACATATACTAATAAGTGATTCTTTTTTCTACATGGAAGTATCAATACAGTTTCTGACTGAGATCCATTTCACTGGAAAGCAACCCCAAGCATAAACTTTAACTCAGATTAAATCTTTCTAATGCACATTTTACACACAAAATATTAACATAGTCTATGCAATTTCCAGGCTAAGGTTTCACACGAGGAGTAAAAAGCTGAACTTGTTTGGCATGGCATTAGGAACTCAATTAATGAATTGATACACCGATCAGCCAAAACATTATGAGCACCTACCTAATATGCTGTTGGTCCTCCGTGTGCAGCCCTGTACGCAGCATGGTGGGATGCAGTGTGTATTGCGACACATTCCTCCCGTGACCACCATTAAAATTCTCTGTGACGTGCCACAGTAGACCTTCTGTCGGGATAGCCTTCGTTGCCCTCACGCATCGATGAGCCTTCGGTGCCCAACACCCTAGCGCCAGTTTGTGGTTTGTCCCTCCTCAGACCACTGTCGGTAGGTACTCACCACTGCTGACTGGGAGCACCCCACAAGCCTTGCCATTTAAGAAATGCTCTGACCCAGTCGTCTGGCCATAACAATTTGGCCCTTGTCAAAGTTGCTCAGGTATTTACTCCTACCCATTCCTCCTGCATCCAACACATCAACTTCAAGAACTGACTGTTCACTCGCTGCCTAATATATCCCACCCCTTGACAGGTGCCATTGTAACAAGATAATCAATGTTATTCACTTCGCCTGTCGGTGGTCGTAATGTTTTGGCTGATCGGTGTATATCTCTCATATTTCTCAAGAACATTTGGTAGATTAAATAGTTATGAGAAATGAGTCCAGCATCATTTGTAGAAATGTTCTTCCACGCTAAGATAGCGATGAGGGATAACAACCTTTGCCTAGGTACAAACAACCACAAAAGGGACTGTACCTGTAAACAGAATGCAGAGTTTGCAATTCCTTCCACAAAATAGATGGTGAGACAAGGGAACTAGCATCTTGATTGCCAGAGTGAATCCTCATAAAGCAACTGGTCGGGATGAAGAAACTAGTTGCATCACAAGGATCTGTGTGGATCAGCTGGCAGAGGTATTCATAGACATCTTTAATCTCGCACTACTTCATTCTGAGGAAAAGTCAAGTAGATTGCCTTAATGACCACCGTCCAGTGGCTCTGACATCCACCATTATGAAGTGCTTAGAGAGACTGGTGATGGCGCCCACTAACTGAAGCCTCCCAGCAGTTTGCTTACTGTCACAACAGACCTGAAGAAGGGTCTCGACCCGAAACGTCACCCATTCCTTCTCTCCCGAGATGCTGCCTGACCTGCTGAGTTACTCCAGCATTTTGTGAATGAATAGACCCATAACAGATGCAGTCTCCCTGGCTCTAAACTCAACTTTGGAACACTTAAAGAATGAGGTCTCCCACGTTAGACTCCTATTTATCGACAATAGCTCTGACTTCAACACCATAATCCCATCCAACCTCATCTCCAAAGTCTTGGACCAAGGAATCAGCTCACCCCTTTATAGTCCTCTACGATACTCCCCCTCCATTCACCACTGTACAGCTTAATTCAGCTCTAATTCCATCTATGAAATGCAGACAACAGTGCTGTGGGGGGGGGGGGGGGGGTGGATCGCAAGCAATGAAGAGACTGTGAACAGGAGGTACAGGATAGAGAACTTAGTGACATGATGTCAGGATGATAACCTCTCCCTCAATGTCAGAAAGACAAAGGAGTAAGTTACTGACTTCAGAAAGCATGGTGGAGTACATGCCCCAACCAGCATTAATGGTGCAGAGGTGGAAATGGTTGAGAGCTTCAGGTTCCTTGGCATTAATATTACCAATGATCTGTTCATAAGGTCATAACGAATAGGAGTAGAATTAGGCCATTTGGCCCATCAAGTCTGCTCCACCATTCAATCATGGCTGATCTATCTATCCCTCCTAACCCCATTCTCCTGCCTTCTCCCCATAACCCCTGACACCCGTACTAATCAATGTCCTTAAAAATGTCCACTGACTAGGCCTCTGGAACCTTCTGTGGCAACGAATTCCACAGATTCACTATCCTCGGACAAAATAAATCTCTCCTCATCTCCTTTGTAAATGAACATCAAAAGAATTCTGAGGCTCTGACCTGTAGTTCTATACCCTCCCACTCTGTTGTGGACCTTTGCTCTATCTATTGTACTCGAGTTTGAATTGATTGTATATATGTCATACATAGTGATACAGTGTGGAACTTCTCCGTGGATTGTCACCTTGTCGTGGTGGAGAAGCTTACAGGAATACAGAGCTTTATTTGTCATTCGGTACCAAGGTACCGAATGAAATTACATAGCAGTCACACAAAAAAAAAATACACAAGACACATGACCCCAACACAAACGTCCATCACAGTGACTCCAAACACTCCTTCACTGTGATAGAGGCAACAAAACTTCCACTCTCTTAAATAAGCTTGTGTGGTCCTGAGATCCTGAGAGTGATGCCGTCTGGAGCTAGGCTCCTGGTAGGGTCACCCATGGCGGTAAGGTCGAGGGGGACGTCCCTGACAAAGAGCAATCCAAACAAGACCTCAACGACGGAACAGGAGGAGGATGATGGCTAACTTTAGTGGAGCGTCACAACGACTGGGAAGGTGGATGTAGGCTGCAGCAGAAAAGGGTCCCCGGTCATCTTGGATTCCATACCACTGGATCCTGACCGAGATCTGTCAAGGACCATGTGGTGGCTGTCTGTGCACCAGTCTCCCCACGTTAAACAAAGTCTTGCACTGGCATCCTAAAAAGACAGTCATACTCGCTTTGAGTGACCGCTGATGATGACAGTGTGGAAACAGGCCCTTCGGCCCAACTTGCCCACACCAGCCAGCATGTCCCAACTACACTAGTCCCACTTGCCTGTGCTTGGTCCATATCCCTCCAAACTTGCCCTATCCATGTACCTGTCTAACTCTTTCTTAAACGTTGGGATAGTCCCAGCCTCAATTACCTCCTCTGGCAGCTTGTTCCATACACCCACCACCCTTTGTTTGAAAAGGTTACTCCTCAGATTCCTATTAAATCTTTTCCCCTTCACCTTGAACCTATGTCCTCTGGTCCTCGATTCCCCTACTCTGGGCAAGAGACCTGTGCATCTACCCAATCTATTCCTCTCATGATTATGTATGGTATATCTGATATGTCTGGATCATGCCGTGTGCGGCAGAATGTTCCGGTAGGGTACACGCAGCAGAAGATGCTGGTGAGCTGCGGCCCTACTCCGACAGCAGACCTGGTTCGCCCGCCTCACAACCGGGAGAGAGAATCTGCCCAACTTGCCCACACTGGCCAACATGTCCCAGCTACACCAGTCCCACTTTCCTCCGCTTGGTCCATAACCCTCCAAACATGACCTATCAGGGGGTCGATGATGGTGGCAGACGCTGGACAAGGGCCGGTAAGAGGAACCGGGGGTCTCACCTTCCAAGTCCTCAAGGTATCACAAAATGCTGGAGTAACTCAGCGGGTCAGGTAGCATCTCTGGAGAGAAGGAATGGGTGACGTTTCGGGTTGAGACCCTTCTTCAGGCTGATGTTGGGGGGGGCGGGACAAAGAGAGGATATAGGTGGAGACTGGAAGACAGTGGGAGAACTGGGAAGGGGGAGGGGAATAGAGGGACAGGGGAACTATCTAAAGTTAGAGAAGTCAATGTTCATACTGCTGGGCTGTAAGCTGCCCAATTTTCTCCAACCATGTCCTCAAGGTCAGCTGCAGAAGGCACCCCTGAGGCACAAAGGTTGAAGATGGAGTGGGAGGAGAGGGATGACGGTTCGCAGGACAACCGGATGAAGGCAACAGCTGCAGCAGTCACTTACACTCGGTTGCCCTGCGAACTGTCATCCTCTCCTCCCACTCCATCTTCAACCTTGGTGACTTCTATAAAGACTCAGTGGGCAGTTTCTATACATCGTGTACTTAACCGGGGATTGTACCTTTGTGTGGCGAAAATCTTACTGATCTGTATGCAAAAAAAGGAATTTCACTCTATCTTGGTGCACGTGATAAAGGATCCATTGTGCACTGTAAACAAAGCTTTTCACTGTACCTTGGTACATGTGACAGTAATAAACCTAAACCTAACACTGAAGGAAGTGCTAGATCTTCCAGCACTTAAACAGACATAGAGATACAGCATGGAAACAGGCCCTTTGGCCCCTCCGAGTCCACGCTGACCAACAATCATCCATACACTAGTTCTATCCTACACACGAAGGTTAATTTACAGAAGTCAATTAACCGACAAATCTACACGTCTGTGGAATGGGCGGAAACCGGGGCATCCAGAGAAAATCCATGCGGTCACCGGGAGTGTGACCTATGGGTCGATGAGAATCTCATGCTGACACAATAATGTCATGTGTGGTCATGAATAACAGAAGAATGATCTTTGAGAGTACAAATTTACCATTGGAAATAAAAGATCTATGGTTGTTCAAATTAATTTGAAGCCAAGACACATCAAAATAGTTGTGCCAACTAACCTGTGCATCAACTCTATTATTAATGGAGAGACATGGATCTTGTGATTAGCAAGATTAGTTTAACCTGGCATCATGTTCGGCATACACATTGTGGGCCAAAGGGCCCGTTCCTGTGCTGTACTAATCTATATGTTCTGTGTATGGGTCATTCTTGCATTATCATCACTGGATTGAAATTCAGAAACTCTCATTATGTTCTCTGGGTGTACCTTACCCAGAAGGGTTACAATAGTTCAATTAAATGTCTCACTGCCACTTTTTTTTTGAGGGGGATTACTGGAGAGCTTTGCAGCCACACCACAGGATCTGAGTGAAAAGCTCAGCAAGGCCTGCGAATTTGCCTTCATCCCAAGAGTACGCAGCTGATTCATGTCTTGTTAAACCACTGATATCCCTTGAAAGTGCCTCAACAATCCCCAATTAAACAGATTGCTGGAATGTCATATTTTCAAAGCTCCTGATACCAAATAGATCTCTCGGTTGCTAACCATTTTAAGTCCTCTACACATTCCATACTGATCTTTCTGTCCTGGGCCTCCTCCACACCAAGAGTAAGGCCGCACGCAAACCAGAGGAATAGCATCTCATATTTTGTTGGGCAGCTTACAACCCAATGGCATGAACGCTGAATTCTCTGATTTTGGGTAACTAATCAACAACAACACTTGCCCCTTCCACCTACATCACATTCTGTGCATCTTCTTGTTGTTTCCTTATCTGTCCTTGTTATCTCACAACCTTTTGTCTTCAGAGTGTGGATAGAGGCCCTTCAGCCCACTGAGTCCGCACTGACCAGTGATCACCCCATGCACAAGCTCTATCCTCCACACTACGGACAAGTTACAATTTTCAGAAACCAATTAATCTACAAACCTGTACATCTTTGGAGTAAAGGAAGCCGAAGTACTTGGAGAATGCCCACGCGGTCACAGGGAGAATGTACAAACTCCAAATAGCCAGCACCCGTAGTCAGGATCAAACCCGGGTCTCTGGTGCTGTAAGACAGCAACTCCACCACTGCACCACTGTGCTGCCCTATTCATATCGCTGGCTTCATATCTTCTGAAGAAGTGCCCTGACCTGAAACATCACCTATCCATGTTCTCCAGAAATGCTGCCTGACCCTCTGAGTTACTGTACCACTTTTTGTGCTGATGTTAGTAAACGGCATTTGATTATATAATTGATGATATATTTTTGAATCTTGACAATATTCATGATATTATCATATCATATCATCATACCATATATATACAGCCGGAAACAGGCCTTTTCGGCCCACCAAGTCCGTGCCGCCCAGCGATCCCCGTACATTAACACTATCCTACACCCACTAGGGACAATTTTTACATTTACCCAGCCAATTAACCTACATACCCGTACGTCTTTGGAGTGTGGGAGGAAACCGAAGATCTCGGAGAAAACCCACGCAGGTCACGGGGAGAACGTACAAACTCCTTACAGTGCAGCACCCGTAGTCAGGATCGAACCTGAGTCTCCGGCGCTGCATTCGCTGTAAAGCAGCAACTCTACCGCTGCACTACCGTGCCGTTCAAATTTCTTTTTGGCACTCGGGTCTTGATTGCTATCACCCGCCACTCGTATTTTTACAGGTACATGGAAGCATTCTGGTCAAAGGATCTTGCTGCTCTTGTTGTTCTCATGTGTCTTGTTTTGCTTTGTTTTGTCATTAACTGCCAAGATCATGTTGTAATTGCCCCAATGATTGCATCTACAAAGCATCTTCCTTGGCTTGAATTGGAGCCAATGATAGCATAGTTTGCACCGAGGTCACTAAAATCAGGTTAACATGATGTCAATAGGAATTATATATGCATCCTATCCTGGGGAAAAAAAGATGCAAGATACTGTGAGAGATAATTGCAATATGCAACTTTGGCTTCCATAGAAACATAGAAAATAGGTGCATGAGGCCATTCAGCCCTTCGAGCCAGCACCGCCATTCATTGTGATCATGGCTGATTGTCCCCAATCAATACCCCATGCCTGCCTTCTCCCCATATCCCTTGATTCCACTAGCCCCTAGAGCTCTATCTAACTCTCTCTTAAATCCATCCAGTGATTTGGCTTCCACTGCCTTCTGTGGCAGAGAATTCCACAAATTCACAACTCTTTGGGTGAAAAAGTATCTTCTCACCTCAGTTTTAAATGGCCTCCCCTTTATTCTAAGACTGTGGCCCCTGGTTCTGGACTCGCCCAACATTGGGAACATTTTTCCTGCATCTAGCTTGTCCAGACCTTTTATAATTTTATATGTTTCTACAAGATCCCTCTTATCCTTCTAAACTCCAGTGAATACAAGCCTAGTCTTTTCAATCTTTCGTCATATGTCAGTCCCGTCATCCCAGGGATCAATCTCATGAACCAACGCTGCACTGCCTCAATTACAAGGATGTCCTTCCTCAAATTAGGAGACCAAAACTGTACACAATACTCCCAATCTGGTCTTACCAGGGCCCTATATAACTGCAGAAGAACCTCTTTACTCCTATACTGAAAGCCTCTTGTTGTGAAGGCCAACATTCCATTAGCTTTCTTCACTGCCTGCTGTACCTGCACACCAACTTTCAGTGACTGGTGTACAAGGACACCCAGGTCTCATTGGACCTCCCCTTTACCTAACCTAACTCCATTAAGATAATAATCTGCCTCCTTGTTTTTGCTGCCAAAGTGGATAACCTCACATTTATCTATATTATACTGCATCTGCCACGCATCTGCCCACTCACTCAATCTGTCCAGGTCACCCTGCAACCTCTTAACATCCTCTTCACAGTTTAAACTGCCATCCAGCTTTGTGTCATTCGCAAACTTGCTAGTGTTGCTTCTAATACCCTCTTCCAAATCATTAATATATATGGTAAACAGTTGTGGCCCCAACACCGAGCCTTGGGGCACTCCACTCGCCACTGCCTGCCATTCTGAAAAGGACCCGTTTATTCCTATTCTTAGCTTCCTGTCTGCCAACCAATTTTCTATCCATGTCAACACCCTACCCCCCAATACCATGTGCTCTAATGTTAGTCACCAATCTCCCGTGCGGGACCTTATCAAAGGCTTTCTGAAAGTCTGGATACACTACATTCACTGGCTCCCCTTCATCCATTTTACTTGTCACGTCCTCAAAAAAGTCCAGAAGATTAGTCAAGCATGATTTCCCTTTCATAAATCCATGCTGACTTGGATTTATCCTTTTACTGCTATCCAAATGCACCGTTATTACCTCTTTAATAATTGACTCCAGCATCTTTCCCACAACCGAATTCAGCCTAACTGGTCTGTAATTCCCTGTTTTCTCTCTCGCTCCTTTCTTGAAAAGTGGGATAGCATTAGCTATCCTCCAATCCACAGGAACTGATCCCGAATCTATTGAACATTGGAAAATGATCACCAATGCGTTCACTATTTCTATAGCCACCTCCCTGAGGACCCTGGGATGCAGACCATCAGGCCCAGGGGATTTATCATCCTTCAGTCCCATTAGTCTACCCAATACTATTTCTTGCCTAATGAAAATTTATTTCAGTTCCTCTACCCCCCCCTAGATCCTCTGTCCTCCAGTACATCTGGGAGATTGTTTGTGTCTTCCTTAGTGAAGACAGATCTGAAGTACTTGTTCAACTCTTCTGCCATTTCCTTGTTACCAATAATAATTTCACCCGTGTCTGCCTTCAAGGGACCCACATTTGACTTTGCTACTCTTTTTCTCTTAACATATCTAAAGAAGCTTTTACTGTTCTTCTTTCTATTCTTGGCCAGCTTTCCCTCGTACTTCATCTTTTCAGCCCGTATTGCCCGTTTTGTTACCGTCTGTTGTCGTATGAAAGTTTCCCAATCCTCTTGCTTCCGGCTACTCTTTGCTGTGTTATACATCTTTTCTTTAGTTTTATTCCATCCCTAACTTCCCTTGTCAGCCACGGTTGCCCGCTACTCCCCTTAGAATCTTTATTCCTTTTAGGAATGAAATGATCCTGCGTCTTCCGGATTATGCCCAGAAATTCCTGCCATTGCTGTTCCACCGTCCATCCTGCTAGGATACCTTTCCAGTCTACCTTGGCCAGCTCCTCTCTCATACCTTCATAGTCCCCTTTGTTCAACTTCAACACTGATTCTTCCGATTTAACCTTCTCCTTCTCAAATTGCAGATTAAAACGAATCATATTATGATCACTACCTCCAAGCGGTTCTTTTACCTCGAGTTCTCTTATCAAATCTGGTTCATTGGACAACACTAAATCCAGAATTGCCTTTTCTCTGGTAGGCTCCATTACAAGCTGCTCTAAGAATCCATTTTGAAGGCACTCTACAAACTCTCTTTCTTGGGGTCCAGATACAACCTGATTTTCCCAGTCTACCTGCATATTGAAATCCCCCATCACCACAGTGGCATTGCCTTTCTTTCATGCCAGTTTTAACTCCTGCTGCATCTTACATCCTACACCCGGGCTACTATTTGGGGGTCTGTAGATAACACCAATTAGTGTCTTCTTGTCTTTACAATTCCTCAACTCAATCCACAGTGACTCTACCTCGTCAGTCCCTATGTCTTCCCTCACAAGGGACTGAATTTCATCCCTCACCAGCAGAGCTACCCCACCGCCTCTTCCCACCTGTCTGTCCTTTCTACAGGGTGAATAACCCTGAATATTAAGTTCCCAGGCCCGATCCTCCTGCAGCCATGTCTCTGTAATCCCCACAATGTCATATCTACCAACCTCTAACTGAGCCTCAAGCACATCTACTTTACTTCTTATACTTCTCGCATTCATACACAATACTTTTAATTCCTTATTCATCTCACCCTTCACATTGATCCCTATTACACTTGGCCATACTCTCCTATCCCTTTGTGAGCTTTCTTTCCCGTTAATTCTGGGGTCATTAACTATCCCTTTACTCTCTTTCCCTTTAACTCCATCCTTGACTATCCCATTTGACACCCCCCCCCTTATTTAGTTTAAAACCACCCGTGAAGCAGTGGCAAACCTGCCTGCCAGAATGCTGGTCCCCCACCTGTTAAGGTGCAATCCGTCCCTTTTGTACAATTCCCCCTTACCCCAAAACAGATCCCAGTGATCTAAGAATCTAAATCCCTGCCCCCTGCACCATTTCCTCAGCCATACATTAAGGTCGTGTATCTCCCTGTTCCTGCTCTCACCAGCATGAGGAACTGGAAGCAAACTGGAGATGACCACCCTGGAGGTCCTGCTTTTCAGCTTTTTTCCAAGCTCTCTAAAGTTACACTGCAGAATATCCATCCCTTTCTTTCCGACATCGTTTGTGCCAACATGCACTACCACTTCTGGCTGTTCACCTTCGCCCTTGAGGATTTCCTGCACTCTGTCCGTGACATCCTGGATCCTGGCACCAGGGAGGCAGCACACCATCCTCGAATCCCGCCTATTGCCACAGAAACCCCTGTCCGTACCTCTCAAAATGGAGTCTCCTACTACCACGGCGTTGCCTGACATCGTCCTCTTTGGTTTTGGCTCAACAGCACTTTTTGCTTCGCAAGCCAGTCTGCCGCTCAGTGTGGTAACGCCTTCTTCCCCGACAGCTTCCAAGTGGGTGAACCTGTTCTCAAGAGGCACAACAGCCAGGGACCTTTGCACTCCATGTTTCCTTTCATTTCTCACCGTCACCCACCTTCTCTCTTCCAGTACCTTTGGTGTAACAATCTCACTGTAGGACTTGTCGAGGAACGACTCAGTTTCTCAGACGAACATGAGGTCATCCACTTGCTTCTCCAGTTCACCAACACGGTCCTTCAGGAGCTGTACCTGGATACACTTCTCGCACTTGTAGCAGCCAGAGGCACCATCATTGTCCTTGACCTCCCACATCCTGCTCACACTGAATCAACTTCCTTCTTGCGTCTCACCCTCTGCAGCGTTAGGTGTGGCGTCCTCCCTCATCCTCCTCGCCGAAGACTCACCGCCAAAACCTTGCACTTTACTCACAGGGCACTTCCCTCGACAGGGCTGCTCCCCTTGAGCAAGCCTTGCTTATACCAGATGCTAAATTGACTAATTGTCCAATTCACCAATCTTCCAATCTAATTGTTCAGCCAATCCCCACACTCACTCCTGACCTTCCTTTCTCTGATGAGCTTGAAGGTATGTGCTTTGCCCGACCTGCACTCATAGACTGCTAAAGTGCCGTTTGCACCCTTTATATAGCTGCTCTACCTGTGACTCACCAAGTCCAGCCAATGGTCGTTCTCGCTGCCGCTTTGCCCGACCTGCACTCAAAGACTCCATTTTCCAGCTATTTCCATTTAGCCCACTTCCTGTCAATGTAACATTTTTTTTTCTCCTCCCTCTGTTGCAAGAGGTGATCAAGGAGACAAAGTTAAAATAGGAGACCAATGCTTGAGGAAGGATTTGATGTTTTTTTTAATGAATCAGATTTTATAATTAGCTTCATATATATTATTCATTTCTACCATATTGCAGTATTTTGCTGGTATACAGTCAGGTGTTATGGGCATGATTATAACAGCGTAAGGAATTTATAAATAAAACATAGTTGGAATAAAATATTGCGAACAATATGCAGAAGAAACATTCAGCGAAGTAAACAGTACAAAGATTATAGCAAGTGCAAATAATGTTGTCATGATTAGAGACATGGTTCAACAGTAAGTGACTATGCAGAAACCATTTGAATACTGATGAGAACTGGTTGATACCCATGGATGGCGGATTGCATAAGTTGGAGCAAAGAAGGTGGAAGCTGACATCACAATTATTCTGCACTTTGGGAGAAGGCAATTAAAGCTGGATTTAGATATGATTTTGTGAATAGAAAATAGATGGCCTAAGCCAATAGAAGGAATTTACTTAAAATATTCTTGTCCAAGACTGTGAATATACTTGAAAATAAAATAAATGACAAATATTATTTACATATCTTTTCCTAAATTAATGTGCTGTGTTTAGGAAAATTAAAGGTGAAGCAGTCATCTTTCAAATTATATTGAAGCGTGGAATAGTGTTTTTTTTCTCTGTTTACAAAGGCAAGGTTGAGTCTGAAGATGGGCCTCGACCAGAAACGTCACCTATTCTTTTCCTCCAGAGATGCTGTGTGACCCATTAAGCTACTCCAGCATTTTGTGTCTATCTTTGGGTTGGAATACTGGTTAGGTTGGACAGTATTCATCACAATTTTCCCCAACAAGTTACCTAAAGAAATTGATGATTACTGGTGTAACACTTGTGTTAAATCATAAATGATCTTGCAGAGAAAAAAAAAATCGTTTAAGATTATTTTTTTCAATAATTTTGTACAATGAATGAGCAGTTAGAGGAGCTTCAAATCACACTGCTGGACATGGGTGAGGAAGCTGCATGGCTTTGCAATGACTATCAGTTAAATCAGTTAACTTATACTGAACATTTGATAAAGAAATTTACGTTGTCCTTTTCTCAAAGTTAACCATAGGTGTTCATAAGATAGCTACTGAGAAACTGAGGACATTTCAGTTAAAAGGACATTATACATTTAAGATTCAGATGGGCCATTATCTTTTGAGACAACATTGTCTGCGTACATGAAATGTTTTTCTTTCCTTCTGCAGAATGATTAGGGATTTTGTTTTGTTTAGTTTAGAGATACAGCACAGAAACAGACCCTTTGGACAACTGAGTCCACTCCGGCCATCGATCCATCGACCACTGACACTATCCTACACACACTAGGATCAATTTACAATTACACCAAACTAATTAACCTATAAACCTGTACGTCTTTGGAGTGAGGGAGAAATCAGGAGATCCCGGAGAAAAAAACACGGGGAGAACCTACAAACTCAATACAGACAAACACCCATAGTCAGGATCGAACCCGGGTCTCTGACACTATAAAGCAGCAACTCTACCATTGTGCCACCATGCTGCATATCATTGGTACAGGGTGCTAAAAGAAATGGGCCGCGGACAAATGTTTGAGATGATAACACCGGTTAGGTACAGGTCAGATACATAACTCAGGAATCTATACATCTATTAAAAGTGAACTGGACATCCATCAACGAAACGTGTTGTTATTACAACAATATGCCTACAATTACAAATTTTGTATCCAAGATTGGAGAAGCTTAGAAACGTGGCTTTAGTAAAAAGATTCTTAAAGTACTCAGTAAAATTTAAAGGTTTTCAAATTGGAATTATTAAACCCACAAGCCAAATGAATAGCTTTGTTTCGCTGGAAGGCAAAACAAAATAGCTGATGATGGATAATTTGTTCTACACTTGGCTACATTGTACCAAATATTGAAAATATGTCTGAATGTAAACTGATGAGCTGACCTCCTGAACAAAGGAACAATATAGTTGTAACAATCATTTGTAAAATAAATACAGCGTATTTTAAATGTCGTCTTCCAGGAACCTCCTGTACTGTTAAGTATCTTAAATATAGTATCACATTGAGAGGCCATTTGGCTTAATACATATAAGATTCACATTAAAGATAGAGATAAAAAGCTGGAGTAACTCAGTGGATCAGGCAGCATCACTGGAGTCGAGACCCTTCTTCACTCACATTAATTATGTTGTCATTATAAATGGTGCATAACCAGGATTTGAACATGAGTTTCCCAAATGCTTTCAAGCCACTCCCAAGATTTCCCAGGGTGCATGACAATTGTTATGTCAACTCAAGTTTTTTTTCAGTTATCTTCAGGAACTGACGTATGAAAGTATTGTTATCCAGAACTGGGATGGCACAATGGTGCAGCGGTAGAGTTGCTGCCTTACAGTGCTTACAGCGCCAGAGACTCGGGTTCAATCCTGGCTGTGGATGCTTGGCTGTACGGAGTTTATTAATGAGTTGGTCGGTGCGGACTCGGTGGGCCGAAGGGCCTGTTTCTATGCTGTATCTCTAAACTAAACTAAACACAGGATAAAGTTGCAGAAAACAGATTTAATGTATAGATACGTTGTCTACATGCCGCCAAGTAGGCCTTCAGAAACTGTGGTAATAGCTGGTGGTAGCGGTGGGCCAATACTTCTCAAGGACAGTTCATGGTTTCTTGAGTGGGTAAGTCCCTCCTGACTGAGATGGGAGAATTAATGAATTCATGCAACTCATTGGCTTGTGTGTTAAATTTGAGCCACATTAAAATGTTAATATCTATTTTGTGGATTGACTATCATTAATGTACTGCAGGGGTAACCCAGCAGATGCCCTGACCAAAACCTAGGGATAGGAGCAGAGGAGAAGCATTCTTGGTGTCTCAGGATCAGGGGCAGCATAGTGGTGCATGACAATTGTTATGTCAACTCAAGTTTGTTTTCAGTTATCTTCAGGAACTGAGGTATAAAAGTGTTGTTATCCAGAACTGGAGTGGCACAGTGGCACAGTTGGAGAGTTGCTGCCTTACAGCGCTTACAGTGCCAGAGACCCGGGTTCGATCCCGACTATGGGTGCTGTCTGCAAGGAGCTTGTACATTCTCCTGTGACCACGTGGGCTTTCCCTGAAATCTTTGGTTACCCCCACGCTCCAAAGACATAAGTTTGTAGGTTAATTGGCTTGGTATAAATGTAAATTGTTCCTAGTGTGTGTAGGATGGTGTAAATGTGCGGGGGTCGCTGGTCGTTGTGGACTCGGTATCTCTAAATTAAACTAAACTAATTACCTGTTTATATTGGTGAAGCAACTTTTGTACTTCTTCCCATACTTTGTCCAAGTCCTGGCCTGCCAGCCTCTGAACAATGCAACTTTCACAAGTCTGTATATCGGGCACTAACTGAGCACAGCAGATAATATGGATTTGAAACACCATAAAGGTGCAAAGAATCACAAAGAGTGAATAACTCGTGCACAGCAAATAACTGTGTGCTGTAGTATTGTGAATTACCGGTCACAGTGAATCACCAGTCACAGTGAATAATCTGTCACAGAGATTCACAACTTACATTATATCACCAGTCGAAGTGAAATCATCAATCACACTGAATCCCATCTGCAGTGAATCCCCAATTACAGTAATTCAGCAACCACATTGATTCATCAATCACAGTGAGTCACCAGTCTCAATGATTCATTGGTTACATTGTTTCCCCGGTCACAATGAACCCACTGTCATGGTGAATATCAGTCACAGTGATTCAGCAATCACAGCAAATCACTAGTCACAGTGATTCCCAAGTCACAATGCAACCAGTCACAGTGAATCACTATCACAGTGAATACTCAGTCACAGTAATTCATCAATCATAGTCACGAGTCAGGGTGAATCCCCAGTCACAATGATTCCCCAGTGACAGTGGTTCCCAATGCAAGTGAGGCACAGTGGTGCAACGGTAGAGTTGCTGCCTAACAGAACCAAAGACCCGGGTTCGATCCTGACTATGGGTGTTGTCTGTACAGAGACTGTACATTCTCCCTGTGACTGCATAGTTTTTCTCCGGGTGCTCCAGTTCCCTCCCACATTCCAAAGACGTGCAGGTTGGTAGGTTAATTGGCTTCTGCAAATTGTTCCACGTATGTAGGATAGAACTCGGGTGATTGTGGTCATTACGGACTAGGTGGGTTGAATGGCCTGTTTCCACACTGTACCTCTAAACTAAACTAAATCAAAGAGAGATTAAGACTGATTAGTTTACAGGTGTGATCTTCCAATCATTTATGTCTCCACTATTTCATCCATGTTGACCAGAGAAATTAAAGACACCATTAAATCGAAAGAACATTTTATAAAGCTGTCTGAAATAATTTTTGGCCTGTGAATTGAAAGCCTTTTGGAGCTCAGTAATTGACGAGCAGGAAACTGCTAAAGAAAGGTAAGATAGGATGTGATGCAGACTGGTAAGAACCACAAATTCTCATTCTAAGATCTTGCATAAGAATGTAAAAAGGAAAAGGCTAGATAAGTCAAATGTAGGCCTCTTACCAAGACAGATGAATTTATATAATGGGAATTAAAAAATGGCAGACAAATAAAACAATTACTCTATGCCTGTCTTTGCAGACAAAAGACACCCAATGTCTGTCAGATATATTAAATGTCTAGCAAGAATGAGTAACTGAAATAAATAACTGTTAGTCCAAAAATATCTCCAGTTGGTGAGCTTTAAAGCTAATAAAACCCAGAGAATTTAACATTTACATCCCTGAATTTTGAAAAATATTATTTTTATAGGTGATGGTTTGTTTGTTGTATTGCAGGGTTATTTACATTCTGGAACTGTTGTTGGGGCAGCAAATATAATTCCACTATTTAAGCAAGGAAGGAGAGGGAAAACAGGGATGCACCAAGCTATTAGCTTAACGTCAATGGTAGGAAAGGTGCTGGAATCTATGATGAAGAATGGGGTAACAGCTCACTTTGGAAGCAATTCAGGAGTTAGTGGAGTCAATACATCAACACAGTAATTCTTGACTAACTTGTTGGAATCAAAACTTTGAGGATGTCAGTACTAGAATATGTACAAGTAGATTATGTGTATTGGATTTCTAGAAGGCATTTGATTAGTCCTAACACAGGAGGTTAGTCAGTAGTTTTGGGGCAGATGGAATTGGAGATACTGTACTGGCATTGATTGAAAACTGGTTGTCAGATAAAAGGTGAAGTTTGGGAATAAATGGATCATTCTCAGTTTGGGAGGCAATGGTGAGCAGGCTACCACAAGGATTAATGGTTTACCCCCAGCGTTTCAGAATCTATTCCAATGATTTGGCTGAGAGGACATTAATAAACTTGGGAATGTAAAGAAAAGGGATCTAAAGTGACTTCAAGGGGAAATGGACAAGCTGAGTGAGTGGGCAATAAATGGCAAATTGAAAACAATGTGGAAAAATGTGAGGGGCACAAAATAGAAACAGAGTAATTTTTAAATGGTGAGAGACAAGGTCACATTTATCCACTAAGAGAGCTTTACGTGCTCATTCACATCACTGAAATCATACAGTTAGATGGAATGAGCAATTAGGAAATTAGGAAGGCCAATGGTATGTTTAAAAAAAGACACAAGGTGCTGGAGTAACTCAATGGAGAATATAGATAGGTGTCGTTTCGGGCCAGGACCCTTCTTTAGACATATATTCTTTAGACCTTTATCATGAATGGGTTGATAACAGAAATATGGAAAGCTTATTGCTATTGTATATGATCTTGGAGAGACATCACCAGCAGTATGGTTTTAAGTTTGATCTTCATCACTTGAGCTTCGGGCCAGCACAGTGGCACAGCGGTAGAGTTGCTCCTTACAGCACCAGACATCTGGGTTCAATCCCGACTATGGGTGCTCTCTGTACGGAGTTTGTACGTTCTCCCCCTGCCCTACGTGGGTAGATTTTCCTTCGTAGGTAATTTCAAATTTACCACTCCCTGAATGACGAAAATTTATTTTCATCTCCGTTCTAAATGGCTTCATTCTTATTTTCAAACTATGTCCCATATCTTAGTCTCTTCATACAGGGGAAACATTCTGCCCCTGACAGTTTTTTGTGTAACCCCGTAAGAATATTATAAGTTTCAATGAGATTGCCATCCCTTCTTATAAATTATAAAAAATAAAGATGCAATCCACTCAATTTCTCCTCATAGTGCAAATAAATGCAATCTTTGGAACCATTCTAATCAATCTTTGCTGCACTTTGGAAATCCACCCCTCTTAAGTTTAGTTTAGTTTAGTTTAGTTTAGAGATACAGCGCAGATACAGGCCTTTCAGCCCACTGAGTCCGCACCGACCAACAATCCCCACGCATTAACACTATCCTACACACCATTGGGACAATTACCGTTATACAAAGCCAATTAACCTGCAAACATGTACGTCTTTTGGAGTGTGGGAGGAAACCGAAGATCTCTGTGAAAACCTACGCAGGTCACGGGGAGAACGTACAAACTCCATACACATTACACCCTTAGTCAGGATTGAACCCGGATCTCTGGCGCTGTAAGGCAGCAAATCTACCACTGCGCCACCGTGCAGCCCCTGTTGTACTTATGCATGATATGATTTGTCTGGAGAGCATGCAAAACTAAAGATTGTCTCTGTAACTCATTATATGTGACAATAATAAACCAACAGCAAGACCACATGAGCTTAATAATACCAGCAAAACGCTCTCTGTGTGTCTATCGCTCCCATATAAAACATAGCACAAAAAGTAAGGAAATTTGTGTTTGGTAGATTATTTCTTTGTTGTAACAATGCTTCTTGGCAATAAATCTTATACCGTTGGAAAGCCTGTTTATTTCCCTTTTAAATGGTGCCACATTTGTACGGAACATGCATTTGTGGGATGAGCAGCAGAGCTGAGTATGTGGGTTGCGCCCATGAAAAATCTGCCAAATCTTCTCTGCCAATGCCAAACAGCTTATTCTGCCATTGACTCTTGTTCGGTGTTGTTTGGTGGATTGGATGATTGAAATCTGAAGAAACAAGACATATTGGCAATTTAACAATTTATTCATTTAATAAACAGGAGCCTCAGTAGCGTGTGGAAGAACCATACACAGCCACAACAGCCTGGCACCTCCTCCTCATGCTGGTCAACAGCCTGGTCACTGTTGTGGGATGGCATCCCATTCTTCAACCAGCATTTGTCGCAAGTCAGCCAACGTGGTTGTGTTGGTCACTCTGGCACGAACAGCACGCCCAAGTTGATCCCACAAGTGTTCAATGGGGTTGAGGTCAGGACTGCTGGCAGGCCATTCCATCCTCTCCACTCCCAAATTCTGGAGGTAGTCTCTGAGAAACCCTGCTCTGTGGGGGCGAGCATTGTCATCTTGGAGGATAGAGTTCGGTCCCAGACTGTGGAGATATGGGATTGCCACTGGTTGCAGAATCTCATCTCGATATCTCTCTGCATTGAGATTGCCTCCAATGATGACAAGCCTCGTTTTTCCAGTGAGGGAGATGCCGCCCCACACCATCACACTGCCTCCACCAAAAGATGTTACTCTATCGGTGCAGCAATCAGCATAGCGTTCTCCGCGTCTTCTCCACACTTTGACCCTATGATCAAACTGCCATAGGCAGAATCTGGACTCATCGCTGAACATAACGTTCCTCCACATGTTCAGGTTCCAGTGCACGTGTTGCCGACACCAGCGCAAACGGGCCTGACGGTGAAGGGCAGTCATGGCAGGCCTCCTGGCAGCCCTATGAGACCGGAGATCGGCTGCGTGCAGTCTGTTCCGAATTGTCTGGGCAGAGAGCCGTCGGCCATATCGTCCTGCAAACCTTGACTGCAAATCTGTAGAAGACAGCCTACAGTTCCTAAGTGCTGACAGGGTGAGGAAACGGTCTTCTTCGGGTGTCGTCTTCTTGGGACGCCCACTTCGCGGCCTGTCTCTGACATCCCCCATTATATGGAACTTGGCCTTCACTTTGGAGATGGTACTAGGGCTCACTCCAAATAATGCCGCAATTTGGTTTTGCGGAACACCAGCTTGAAGTTGCCCTATCGCACGGGCCCTATCCAGATCAGTCAAACGTGGCATGCCGATTCTTGGAGCAGACACCTACTGACCACTGTAGCAGGGCCCATGCTCACAGATGCTGCCAATCAGGTGCCAATCAGGCACCTGATTGTCAGCACCTGGGGGTACCAGAAGCTCAAAACAAGAGTCAATAGCAACAGCAGAATAAGCTGTTTGGCATTCGCAGAGAAGATTTGGCAAATTTTTCATGGGCGCAACCCATATACTCAGCTCTGCTGCTCATCCCACAAATGCATGTTCCTTACAAATGTGGCACCATTTAAAAGGGAAATAAACAGGCTTTCCATTGGTATAAGATTTATTGCCATTTATTGTTACAACAAAGAAATAATCTACCAAACACAAATTTCCTTACTTTTTGTGCGATGTTTTTATATATATATATAGTCCTGGTATGCAATCAAATATATTCTAAATTTTACTATGTAAAAATAAAATTTGACTCTACTCTTTTGAATGACTGACTGATGAGTTAGCATGGTTATAGCAGAAAAATGAGAAAACAATCATTTTTAAATTCATATTTTCCTAAAAATGTGCACCTCAGAAATGAAATGAAAAGGATTTAGACAATAGACAATAGACAATAGGTGCAGGAGTAGGCCATTCAGCCCTTCGAGCCAGCACCGCCATTCAATGCGATCATGGCTGATCACTCTCAATCAGTACCCCGTTCCTGCCTTCTCCCCATACCCCCTCACTCCGCTATCCTTAAGAGTTCTATCCAGCTCTCTCTTGAAAGCATCCAACGAACTGGCCTCCACTGCCTTCTGAGGCAGAGAATTCCACACCTTCACCACTCTCTGACTGAAAAAGTTCTTCCTCATCTCCGTTCTAAATGGCCTACCCCTTATTCTTAAACTGTGGCCCCTTGTTCTGGACTCCCCCAACATTGGGAACATGTTTCCTGCCTCTAATGTGTCCAATCCCCTAATTATCTTACGTTTCAATAAGATCCCCCCTCATCCTTCTAAATTCCAGTGTATACAAGCCCAATCGCTCCAGCCTTTCAACATACGACAGTCCCGCCATTCCGGGAATTAACCTAGTTACAATACTATTTACAATACTACGCCTACCTCTTTGTCGGGTACGTCGAACAATCCCTGTTCCAGACGTACACTGGCCCCATCCCCGAACTCTGCCTCCGCTACATCGACGACTGCATTGGTGCTACCTCTTGCACCCATGCAGAACTCACTGACTTCATACACTTCACCTCCAATTTCCATCCTGCCCTTAAATATACCTGGACTATCTCTGACATCTCCCTCCCGTTTCTGGACCTCACCATCTCCATCACAGGAGACAGACTAGTGACGGACATTTACTACAAGCCCACCGACTCGCACAGCTATCTGGACTACACTTCTTCCCACCCGGTCCCCTGCAAAAAGTCTATCCCCTACTCCCAATTCCTCCGTCTACGCCGCATCTGCGCCCGGGATGAGGTGTTTCAGACTAGGGCTTCCGAGATGTCCTCGTTCTTCAGAAAACGGGGCTTCCCCTCCTCCATTATAGATGAGGCTCTCACTAGGGTTTCTTCTACATCCCGCAGCTCCGCTCTTGCTCCCCCTCCCCCCACTCGCAACAAGGACAGGATCCCCCTTGTTCTCACCTTCCACCCCACCAGCCAGCGGATCCAACATATCATCCACCAACATTTCCATCACCTACAACGGGACCCCACCACTGGCCATATCTTCCCATCCCCTCCCCTCTCTGCGTTCCACAGAGACCGTTCCCTCCGTAACTCCCTGGTCCACTCGTCCCTTCCTACCCAAACCACCCTAACCCCGGGCACTTTCCCTTGCAACCGCACGAGATGCAACACCTGTCCCTTTACCTCCCCCCTCAACTCCATCAAAGGACCCAAACAGTCTTTCCAGGTGAGACAGAGGTTCACCTGCACCTCCTCCAACCTCATCTATTGCATCCGCTGCTCTAGATGTCAACTTATTGATATTGGCGAAACCAAGCGCAGGCTCGGCGATCGCTTCGCTGAACACCTGCGCTCGGTCCGCATTAACAAAACTGATCTCCCGGTGGCCCAGCACTTTAACTCCCCCTCCCATTCCCAGTCTGACCTCTCTGTCATGGGCCTCCTCCAGTGCCATAGTGAGGCCCGCCGGAAATTGGAGGAGCAGCACCTCATATTTCGCCTGGGCAGTTTGCAGCCCGGTGGTATGAACGTCGACTTCTCCAACTTCAGATAGCTCCTCTGTCCCTCCCTTCCCCTCCTCCTTCCCAGATCTCCCTCTATCTTCCTGTCTCCACTATATCCTTCCTTTGTCCCACCCCCGACATCAGTCTGAAGAAGGGTCTCGACCCGAAATGTCACCCATTCCTTCTCTCCCGAGATGCTGCCTGACCTGCTGAGTTACTCCAGCTTTTTGTGAATAAATCGATTTGTACCAGCATCTGCAGTTATTTTCTTATACTATTTATACAATACAATTTTGTGTTCAGATAATATTCCCAAAATTAATTAATATCGTTAGTTTAATATTTGCTTTGCAGACTTTGATGTTTCAGCGCCCGGTGCGACTCGGCCGTGGGGACTTCCACCCCCTTGCGGGGACTGTGCGGGTCGGTCGGGGACGAGCTGTCTGTCTGTGGGAGTGGGGAAGAGAGTGGAAGTTTTGTTGCCTCCATCACAGTGAGGGGGTGTTTGGAGTCACTGTGATGGACGTTTGTGTTGGGGTTATGTGTCTTGTGTTCTTTTTTGTGTGACTGCTATGTAGTTTCGTTCGGTACCTTGGTACTGAATGACAAATAAAGCTCTGTTGAACTGTTGAACTGTTGTTGGTTCAGTTTAAAAATTGAGGCAATCTGCAGGGCAAAATGAAAAGAGCTCTCTTTATGTAGTAAATGGATGACATTTTCATTTCCTACTTTTTCCATTGGCATACACTTAACGTGGCCAGTTCAGGTTAATATTTGTGATCACCTACATCCATCCAAGGCAAAAATAATGTTCACAAACAAGAAGAAAAACACAGTTTGCATCTGAGCCTTTATGTCCTCAGGAGACAAGATAATATTTCCATCAGTACCAAGAAAAATATTCTCTGCATTTTCTTATGCTGCACCTCTGTTGAAAAAAATGGATATTGAGTTCGCAAAAGTACGTTGTGTCTGGGCACCAAGGGCAACAAAAAAAACGAAAGGCTTTTGTGGTTTTTTAACAGCTTGGTGATGTCCACAAGTGGCAGAAATACGACAGGGTCCTCTAAGTAGCACACTGACAAAAATGTATTAAACAGATATTTGTAAGCACAATATTTTCAAGGCAACAGTTTTTGAGCATGTGTGCCTTACATGAATGCCTTTGCTGCAGAGTTCTTTCACTGCATTTGAACTCCAGTGCATTATCCACGCTGGAAAATAGAAATCTTACACGCATTTCACCCTGAGCATTAGCCAATCCAGATCCTAGCCATTTACAGAAAATATTACCTTGTGAGGATCTGTGAATTTTCAGCTCCCACTTCAGAGCTGAGTCTTGGTCATGATATTGCTGTTCTCTGCAAAGTGTAGTAAATTTTGGAATGGAATTTCCACCTCATTGTTATAATGGGCAGTTTGAATTCAGCAGCATTATTTAGAAATAAATTTGCATGCTGTTTGCATTGTCATGGAGTTCCACTTTAAGGATTGCCTCCAAGAGAGACCAGCACCACCCTAGCTAGCCATCCTCTTATTTCACCCCTGCCATTGGGACAAAGGTCTAGGAGCCTGAAAACTGTAATGTCCAGGTTTAGGAGCAGCTTCTACCCAATAACCAATGAAACACTGCAACCTCCAACTAAACTCCGAACTACATAGACTTGGGGCATAGTTTTTATCTTTGCACTATTATTGGTTTTTTTTAAATATACCATACTTATTTTTTATTGTTTATTATGATGTTTACAGAGTACAGTAAACCCTTGACATAACGGACCATAGGGGAGGGACAGTGTCCATTATTGCCGGTTGTCCGATACTCAATATTGAGTAAGGTATTGTACTGTACTTGTACAAGTAGTAGCAACTTACAACTGCAGTTGCTGGTTAATGCACAAAGGGGCACAAAATGTGACGTTTTGGGTCGAGACCCTTCTTCAGACTCTTGGTCTGGAACTGGACCTGGAATCCAGGTGAGTTGATGGCCCTGGTCTACAGGTGGCCAGGGGAGATTTGCGGATCGGCGGAGTCAATGGTCATGGCCCACAGAAGGCAGCAGGCATGGGGCGGTGGCAGCAGAGAGTCTGGCCAGGAAGCAGCATGATGCTGGTGCAGGCAACTGGGGCGGTAAGTGGTAGGAGAGATAGAAACATAGAATCATAGAAAATAGGTGCCATTTGGCCCCTTTGAGCCAGCACCACCATTCAATATGATTACTGTTGATCATCTAAAATCAATACCCGTTCCTGCTTTCTCGCCATATCCCTTGATTCCGTTAGCCCTAAGAGCTATATCTAACTCATGGCGTTAAAGATGACGTGGGCAGTGGAGCTGTAAGCAGCCGGGAACATGGTGCAATGCAGGTGTGGCATTGTCGGCCATTGGGAGGTCCATCCACCATAACCAAAATCCATTATAAAGATAGACAAAAAAGATAGAGTAACTCAGCGGGACAGGCAGCATCTCTGGAGAGAAGGAATGGGTGACGTTTCGGGTCGAGTCTCTTCCTGTCCATTATAAAGAGGTCTGTTAAAAAGAGGGCAGACTGTACTATGTTTACATATCTGTTGTGCTGTTGCAAGTAAGAATTTCATTGTTCCATTTCAGCAGATATGACAATAAAACACTCTAAACTCTTAACTCATGGACAACTGATGATAAATTAGCAATGATTATTTCAATTTTTTAATAATCAATGAAGATTTATATGTTACTAGACCAAGTGGACCCGTTGGGCCCAAAACTCTCCTGCATTGGTGCAGCACCCTCTCCTCCCCCCTCCCCTCTCCCCTTCATTCCCCCCTCCACTCCCCCTGTCCCCCCCATCCCCCCTTCCCTCCCTCTCCCTCCCTCCCCCCCTCCCTCCTCCCCCTCCATCCCCTCCCCTCCCTCCAACCCCCCATCCCCCTCCCCTCCCACTCCCCTCCCTCCCCCTCCCCTTCCCCCACTCCATTCCCCTCAACCCCCCTTATCCTCCCTCCTGCCCCCTCTTCCTCCCTCCCCCTCCCTCCCTAGGAGATAGATTTAAACTTTAAAATGTGAATAACTTTAAAAATATAACACCGATTTCAATGAAACTTCTTCCATTAGCACCAAAGGGACGATGGCGAGTAAGGTGGGCCTAAAATTGTCGCACTATCGTGCACCATTTTGGCTGAAGTTCAGGAACAAACAAACAAACAAACAAGAGTTTTAATATATAGATGTCCCAGATGGAACAATGTGATTCTGGGTTGCTACAGCACAACAGAATATGTAAACATAGTACACTGTAAATAATAATAATAATAATAATAATAATAATAATAATAATAATAATAATAATAATAATAATAATAATAATAATAATAATAATAATAATAATAATAATAATAATAATAATAATAATAATAATAATGATAATAATAATTATTATTATTATTACTAATAATAATAGTCTCTTGTTGTTCAGAGCTTATTTGAGGTTGTTGTGTTTAATAGCCTGATGGCTGTTGGGAAGAAGCTGTCCCTGAACCTGGACGTTACAGTTTTCAGGCTCCTGTACCTTCTTCATGATGGCAGTGGTGAAATGAGTGTGTGGCCAGGATGGTATGGGTCTCTGATGATGCCGGCTGCCTTTTTGAGGCAGCGACTCCGGTAAATCCCTTCGATGGTGGGGAGGTCAGAGCCGGTGATGGACTGGGCCACGTTCACAACTTATTGCAGCCTTGTCCACTCCTGGACGTTCAAGTTGCCGAACCAGGCTGGGATGCAACCAGTCAATGTGCTCTCTACTGCACACCTGTAGAAGTTTAAGAGAATCCTCTTTGACATACCGAACCTCCTTAATCTTCTCAGGAAGTGGAGGCGTTGATGTGCTTTATTTATAATTGCATCAGTGTGCTGGGTCCAGGAAAGATCTTCAGGCCTGCTCGACCTCCCAGTTGCTAAACATTTTAACTCCCCTTCCCATATTTTGCATGGGCTGCATACAACCTAAAAGTATGAACATTGAATTCTCTTATTTTAGGTAACTAACCTACAAACAGCTCTCCCCTTCTCTCCCACATCCCCTCCCCCCCCCCTCACTTGTGCCTCAACTGGATAAGGCAGAGATAGATAAATTCTTTTTTGGAACAGGTGTCAAGGGTTATGGGGAGAAGGCAGGGATTAGGAGGCAGAAATCATCCATGATTGAATGACGGAGTAGACTCGATGGGCCAAATGGCCTAATTCTACTCCTATAACTTGTGAACTTGTGATTCATGATCCATATCCCTGTATTCCGTGCACTCCCACCTCTTAAATGCCACTATCGTATCTGTCTGCATTACATTCCTGGCGATGCGTTCCAGGCCCCCACCACTCTGTGTAAAAACTTGCCCCGCACGTCTCCATTAAACTTCCCCCCTCACACCTTATTGCTCTGCCCTCTAGTGTTGGACATTTCAACCCTGGTGGACATTTCAACCCTGGGACATTTCAACCCTATGCCTCTCATATATATACTTTTTATATTTTTACTAGATCAAGTGGACCCGTTGGGCCCAAACCTCTCCTGCATTGGTGCAGCACCCTCTCCTACCCCCTCCCCCTCCCTCCCCTCCCCTCCCCACTTCCCCCTCCCCCTCTCCATCCCCCTCAACTCCCCTTATCTCCCCTCCTCCCCCCCTCCCTCCCCCCCACTTCCCTCTCCCTCCCTATCTAGGAGATAGATTTAAACTTTAAAATGTGAATAACTTAAAAAATATTACACCGATTTCAATAAAACTAATTGCTTTACCATTAAAGCGATGACGGTGAGTAAGGTGGGCCTAAAATTGTCACGCTATCATGTACCGTTTTGGCTGTAGTTCGATCACAAATAAACAAACAAATGAGAGTTTTAGTATATAGATACCACAGTTTGCATAACATGCAGCTGCCCATAACATGTCACTGCAGGCCATCATTGCAATTGAACTCTACTGCTGCTGTAAAATGCACTTGAAAACTAAGAGGAATGGATTCCCAAACATCAGGTAACTCGGCACATTCCAAGAGCGATAAATGTTGAAAGGTTTGTGCAGGATGCAGGGTGACTAAAGAAACAGGCTCTGTAATAAGAATAGCTTTGTTCCACCTCACTTGAACTGTATAAAGATCATTTTAAAATATTCATGGCAATTTTGGTTGATCAATTCAATAAGGTTATTGTATAGGCAACATAAATCAAAAGCTGGTCTCAGATAAATAATTATTGATGATGTAATAACTGGCTTATTAAAACAAATGCACTTTACTTTGCAGCAATTTATCATTTTTTATTATTATTATTGATAATTTAAGCTATGTCAATGGCCTTTTGGCTAGTCCTCAGATTGATGAAGTTTACAAAGATTTGATTTAATAGGAAGATAAAGAGGTCGAAGTATTACAGAAAATCATTCATTAATACAATAATGTTTGGTATGTTTTCAAGTTTTAAATGTCGTCTGTATCCATTTAATTGCCTAGGGGTATAAATAATACTGATGTAATTATAAAATTATAAAAATTATAAAATTATTATGTGTAAGTGCTTATGATGGTCCCATAGTTCTGCAATAAATTATAAAGGGAAGAAGGTAACCAGAAATACTTCGACTGGAAAACAGGCAGGCAAATGTCAATGAGATTGAGTACTCTTTGTGGTATTGTCTCTTTCTTCAACTAAAACCTTTTAGAATAGCACTTATATGGACCATTTATTCAAGATTGACATGAGACTAACCACAAATCAAGTTGGAAGATATAGGGTAAAGCACATTATGATACTTCCTATCTTAACAAACATGGAAACCAATGGAAAATGAGTGTGTTTATTTTAATTAAGACCGAGGCCTGCAGATAGGCCAGTGGAATGACTCCTGTTAAGGGTTCATACAACTAAAATGTTAGAATCACAAGCACCTGTGGCGCGCTTTCCGAGGTTTCTGCCAATGGTCTTAATCAAATTTCATTGCAAATCTTAAGATACTTAGTTTTAATACTATGCAGACACAAGGAACCGCAGATGTTGATTTACCAAAAAAGACTCAAAGTGCTGGAGTAACTCAGCGGGTCAGGCAACATCTTTGAAGAACATAAATAGGCAACGTTTCAGGTTGGGAACCTTCTTCATGGCCCTAAAAATGTTCTCTCGAGAAGCTGCCTAACCAGTTGATTTACTCCAGCATTTTTGCCATTCTTAGTACTAAATCCATTTTGCACCTCCCAATACTCTAGCAGAAACTTTGCTTTCTGAAGTGTAATACACAGAAATGAACGTGAATGAAGCCTAACCAATGGTTCGTAAGGTTTTTGATTAACCTTCTTGTCTTATGCTCCAAACATGTATTAATAATGCCATGTATCTCATAATCTGTTTTAAATAGATTCATCATTGCTTGGCAGGTTTAATAATTCGAATATGTGTAAGTCCAGAACTTTCTTATATCGAGCCTCTTTTATTTATTTACCTATCCCCCTTTTTCCTCTAAAATACATTAGTTTACACTTCTCATTATGACATTGGTTTGCATTGCTCTGCCTGTTTTACCTTACTTCAATGGTTCTCTTCTGCAGACTAATTGGAGTAAGGGGAGGAAGTTAAAAGAGATCTTTCCAAAGTCTAATTCCAGAGGCATGGGATGGGTCAAGCCACACATCAGGTGTAGAGAACGGCAACACCAACTAACTCATGGAGTCGTGCATACAGGAAGGGGAGCCAAAGCAAAATAATTGGAGGAACAGCATCTCTTATTCCACTTGGGTAGCTTACAACCCAAAAGTATGAACAATAAATTCCCCAATTTCAAGTAATACCCCACCCACCCCCTCTCTTTCCCTTGTCCCCCCACCCCGATGCACATATTTTCTCCGACCATCTCACTCCACTCCAGGCACCCTGCTCCTTTTCCCCTCCTTCATACGCTAATCTCCCATCCCTGTCTTCCATTTCCCTTTTATCTCCTTGCTCTTCCCGCATTCCTCTCTAGCCATAGCCATTTCTCCTCTTCCCTCTCTCTCTGACACTCTTTTGTTTTTTGTAAGAAGGAACTGCAGATGCTCCAGATCGATTGGAGTAGGGGTGAAAAAGCGCAAAGAAAGATGGAGGTGTAGATCAATGCCAAGAACATGAGAGACACAAAAAGCTGGAGTAACTGAGCAGGACAGGCAGCATCTCTGGAGAGAAGGGATGGGTGACATTCCGGGTTGAGACTCTTCAGATTAGTCTCGACCCATAACGTCACCCATGCCTACTCTCCAGAGATGCTGCCAGTCCCACTGCATTACTCCAGATTTTTATGTCTATCTTCCCTTTTGTCTTTTCATCTCTAGTCTTTGTCACTTACTCTACCCATCTGCCAATCTGTCTCTGCCCACTCAACTGCATCCACTTGTCTGAAGAAGGGTCTCAACTCGAAACATCACCCATTTCTTCTCTCCAGAGATGCTGCCTGTCCCACTGAGTTACTCCAGCTTTTTGTGTCTATCATGTTCTTGGCATTGATCTACACCTCCATCTTTCTTTGCGCTTTTTCACCCCTACTCCAATCAATCTGGAGTCCTGATCAAAATATTACTCGTCCCCATTCCCTCCACAAATGCTATCCGACCCATTGAGTTCATTTTGTGCTTTGTTCATGATTCCAGCATCTGCAGTTTCTTGTGTCTTTAATAGTTCTCTTTTGTTTTATATGTTTAATTCCAGTGCAAACTGAACATTTTTCAATTCATTATTTTACTCAAAATTAAAGGGCCTAAATATGAGTTAAAAAATAACTCATCTTCCATATGCATGTTTTCAGCAACGGAACAACAAGGGGGCAGAATTTTGGATCAGGAGAAAAAATCTGAAGAACTTACAGTTTGCAGATCTCCTGTCTCAACTTTCCGCCAAGTGTCAGTGTAATGTTTAATGGCAAAACCCCATAAAGCAGCCTGCCAACCCATTAAGAGACTGGGAGCAAATGGTGAGTGCAGAACAAGCCCCTCACGCAAAACATCTGAAATAAAAGACTATATTTTGTTTGTCCTTTAACAGTGCACACCACAGTATGTTAGGCCATGCTATCTGCATTACATGGTGGCGAACATTGAACAAATGGACAAAGGTGAGAGGAACCAGGGTGGGGGGGTTTTACCTTCCGCGCCATGGAGGTCAGCTGCAAGTGGTCCCTGGGAATGAAGGCTGAAGAGGACCGGGCGTAGAGAGGGGACGATGTTTCTCAGGATGACCGAAATGGAGGAGGGGATCCCCCGGCTGCAATGGGCCTTTGTGCTGTAGCTGGGACTGTAAAATGGTGCCAAAAATGCGCCTCGTGCTTATGGACTCGGAGGACTGCTCTGTGCATACTGTACTGACCGGGGTGATTGTGTTTACGTACGGGGATAGTCTTGCGGAGTTGTATGTAAAAAATGTATTTCACTGTACCTGGTACACATGACAATAAAGAAACCATTGACATTGACCATTCACATTACATGGCCATTATAAATGCCTCCCCAAAAAATGTTTCTGAACGTCTCCCACATGAACCAGATTCAGAGACATCCACAAACAATAAAAACACAGCATGCAATTTAAAATGTTAAAATGTAAATATCATCAAAACAAAACTACACTAATACTGAACATTTAAAATCAATTACAAATATTTAACTAACTGAAATAATCAAAGAAAAAATGTGGAATTGATTGGAATCATTGTTCCTGCAGCAAAGTATCTCCAGTGTGAGTGCTGCAGAATTGTCACAATGTAACATTCCATAAATGAGTTCAGTGAAGAGACGAGCGCTGAAGAAGAGTCAGGAAATCACAAGCAGACCATGAGCATCAAATTCGGGACTTACGTAATCGAATTCAGTGGCAGAGAACTGCCAGCATTTTCCTGCAAAACCTAGCCGAGTGCGTGGAATAAATTATGAATTAATTCACACTTATCTCCCCGTCATTCTTCATGTTAGCATTTTTTGGTTGGTTCGAGTTCCATTGACAATAATGCTTGACTATTTGGTTCTCTCGGACCCTGACTGATGAACCCATCAATATGTCAATGTTGTTCAAGCTTGCCTTACCCCTGTTTCAGATTCAACACACTTTTTTCACACAAAGGGTGGTGGGTGTATGGAACGAGCTGCCGGAGGAGGCAGTTGAGGCAGGTATTATCGCACGTCTAAGAAACATTTAGACAGATATATGGATGGGACAGATTTAGAGGGATATGGGCTAAACGCTGGCAGGTGAGACGTATAGATGGGGCATGTTGGCCGGTGTAGGCGAGGTCAGCTGAAGGGCCTGTTTCCACGCTGTAAAACTATGTGACTCTATGGCTCTATGACTCTTAGGTTAGTCAGCAGTTGCTTCGATTCCAAGATCTTTCTTGATCTTAAACCTCTTGCTGATAAAGAATTTAACCTCTTTGTATTGAATTCCAGCACAAAATTGCCATAAAATAACTTCCATAATATTTATGAATATAAGAGTGGTTGTCTTGTATTTAATTCTACTGGAAATTCTCTTCAGTGCTGAACCCTAACACTTTTACTTCATTGTCTCCTTTCTCTTGGACTCTGAGCCATTATTACAACTAACAAATTAAGCTTCCCTTAGAGCCTGACCGAAAAAAATAATAGCCACAAAGAAATTAAGTTTACCTCAGTCTCCAAATGAATAAATTCAATCAAACTGATGAGTTATGTTACACTATAAATTAATTTGTCTTCGGAATCCAATTAAATAATTTAATGTTGTGCAATCATTCACTCCTTTTCTAACCTCCATTGGCTGAACAGGCTCAGTCTCATTTAATTCAAGTTCCTATTTTTCTTTGACATTTGTTCATTCTTCTGCATTTGTCTGCTTGTCTCAGTTGAGTTTCCATTCCATTTGATCCCAATGCTTGACTTGTGTTCAGGTTAAGTTTCACTCAGTTGATGGTTCATTTATTGCCATTGCTTACTTTTCTTTGTCTGACCTTCATTGTTTGTCATTGACCAACAATTCTCATCCTGCCAATTAAGTCTTTGTGTCTCCTCATTTTCCCATCCCATGACCTTTTGCTATCATTCTAGTCCTACATGCTTTTCTCGTATACCACAAGTATGTTGTAAGTTTAAAGTATTCTCGACAAACTTTTGACGTTAATGAAACTTTGTTGATTTCTGAATATCATACACCATGTGTCTGCCTTGCTGCATTGTTGGCAATCATTTTATGCCAAGAAAAACTGAAGTAGTTTGGGAATCATTTGATTAAACTAACCAACTCTAATTCTGTTAAAAAAATATCTTTTTTTTTAGTTTAGTTTAGAAATATAATTTGGAAACAGGCCTTTTGGGAAACTGAGTCCACGCTGACCATTGATCACAAATTCACACTTGTTCTATGTTATTCCACTCCCTATTTACAAGGGACAATTTTACAGCAGCCTGTATCGTCTGTATCGTCTGTATCGTCTTTGGCATATGGGAGGAAACCGGAGCACCCAGAGAAAAACCACACAGTCACAGGGAGAATGTGCAAACTCCACACGGATAGTGTCCGAGGCCAGGATCAAATGTGGGTGTCTGGTGCTGTGAGGCAGCAGCTCTACCATTTGCATGATTAATCAGTTTACCTTTAATTTCCAAGCAAAGCTTCCACCAATGTGTGATGTCACATTCATGAATCATGGAATAGATCAGCTTATGTAGAAAGTCTCAGTGCCATTTGAAGCTACAGAGTCAGCCTAACCTCTAAATGGCAAAATTTAATTATTGTTGGATGATAAATTATAATATGGCATGGCATTAATTGCCATGTTACTGCTCTAAGTGTTTTCACACCCACATGCTGCTAAATCAGTTCCTACACATTTGATAAGAGTAACATTAATGACAATGTCTAGAAACATATACTGTAAATGCACCATTGATCTGTTTGGAGGAGTATTTGGGCAATGTATGGTGATTACTTCCTCCCTCCTTCCCATTCCCACCAGAACAACTAACTTAGCGAGGACAAGCACATTTCAGGAACACCCAAGACCACGTCGTAAATCAGGCATGATTTTTATGTTTAATATTTTCGTCGGAATAAAAGGATATTCAAACTTTTATATATATTGTTTTGTTAAGATCTACAAAAGTCTGCACTTAATTAAGCAATGAAAGGTAAATTGAAGAACCACACACATTTCATTGAATCTGAAGAAGGGTCTCGACCCGAAACCACCCATTCCTTCTCTCCATTGTTGCTGCCTGTCCTGCTGTTACTCCAGCTTTTTGTGACTACACACATTTCTCAAATGGATTGCTTACATTCTTCCAACAGAAAAGTTAGTTTGCTTCAAGTCACACAAAAGATACTAACAAAGAGAGAAAGTAATGGGAGAAGTTATGATTGATATTACAGTATCTAAAATAGAGTGGAAATATATGATAGACAGTTTAATCAAATGTTATGAAGACATCAGATAGTGATGGATTACTCTCAAAGATATTCAAAGTAGCCAGTGAAGAGATAACAGAGAAATGAGTGAATGCTAATAGAAAATCAAATGTTCACAAAGAACTAGCAGATAACAAATGAAATTCCTATCTTTGAATAAACAACTAATTCAAGAAGCAAATAAACTTAACATCAGCAATAGGAAATACGGATATGATATGGAATCAGTTGAGCATTTGCTAAAGAAATGGTGTTGAAATCTGCAGATGAAATTAAAATCAGGGAAATGCAGCCAAATGAAAGACTGAACCATAAATCAAGGAGACATAAATAAACTTATAGATTAAGAACTTCATTATGATGCTGTGAGGCACTTCATATTTGTAAAATAGAGAAGGTCACTTATTTTTTGAAAGATATGTAAATAGTGTAGATGAACAAAGAGATATGAAATATAGAAAAATAATCTAGGATTAACAACTAGAGGAATAGACAATAGACAATAGACAATAGGTGCAGGAGTAGGCCATTCGGCCCTTCGAGCCAGCACCGCCATTCAATGTGATCATGGCTGATCATTCTCAATCAGTACCCCGTTCCTGCTTTCTCCCCATACCCCCTTACTCCGCTATCCTTAATATGATATAACAACAACAGAGTGATGTTAATGTATATAGAACCTCGAGAGGGTCCTTTGCAAAACAATTATAACTTAATCCTTTTGTATCATGCATGATCAGATATAAGATAGCTTTTGCTCAAATTGTCCTTCCAGAAAACTGCCTCAAATAAATTCCATCAGTTGGTCCTCAAGAATTATTTGAGCCAAGATTCTTTATCATTTCATTTATGAGGCATACCAAAATTATGCTGAAAGCTTTCCTCAGTAAAGAGAGAGGTTTTAGTCTCTTTTTAGTCCAATGACTTGGCTGAAGGGATTAAAAGTAACATTAGCAAATTTGCAGATGACTCAAAGCTGGGGGGCAGTGTGAAATGTGAGGAAGATGCTATGAGGTTGCAGGGTGACTTGGACAGGCTGTGTGAATGGGCGGATGCATGGCAGATGCAGTTTAATGTGGATAAGTGTGAGGTTACCCACTTTGGTGGTAAGAATAGGAAGGCAGATTATTACCTGAATGGTGTCAAGGTAGGAAAAGGGGACATACAACGAGATCTGGGTGTCCTCGTGCATCAGTCACTGAAAGAAAGCATGCAGGTACAGCAGGCAGTGAAGAAAGCCAATGGAATGTTGGCCTTCATAACAAGAGGAGTTGAGTATAGAAGCAAAGAGGTCCTTCTACAGTTGTACAGGGCCCTAGTGAGACCGCACCTGGAGTACTGTGTGCAGCTTTGGTCTCCAAATTTGAGGAAGGATATTCTTGCTATTGAGGGCGTGCAGTGTAGGTTTACTAGGTTAATTCCAGGAATTGCGGGACTGTCATATGTTGATAGACTGGAGCGACTAGGCTTGTATACACTGGAATTTAGAAGGATGAGAGGAGATCTTATCGAAACGTATAAGATTATTAAGTGCTTGGACACGTTAGAGACAGGAAGCATGTTCCCAATGTTGGGGAAGTCCAGAACCAGGGGCCACAGTTTAAGAATAAGGGGTAGGCTATTTAGAACAGAGATGAGGAAAAACTTTTTCAGTCAGAGAGTTGTAAATCTGTGGAATTCTCTGCCTCAGAAGGCAATGGAGGCCAGTTCTCTGAATGCTTTCAAGAGAGAACTAGATAGAGCTCTTAAGGGTAGCGGAGTCAGGGGGTATGGGGAAAAGGTAGGAACGGGGTACTGATTGAGAATGATCAGCCATGATCACATTGAATGGTGGTGCTGGCTCGAAGGGCCGAAGGGCCTACTCCTGCACCTATTGTCTATTGTCTATTGTCTATTGTCTTTTCTCAGGAAATTGTGGACCAAGAACGGAACTGTTAATGTTCCTAAATTTATGGAAGAACATGATGGAAGTTGCGGGCATTTCAAAGTCAAAGTTCTATCTATAACTATATAAAACATTTAATAAATGTTATAAGAGGAAAGTAATTATGCAGATGTTTAAGTGGATAATATTGACATATATAAGGGAAAGTCTGGAACCTTCAAATGGGAAGGGAAAAGAATGATTCAGTGTAACAAGGGGGCGAGATGTAAACATGTTAGTTTGTGGTGAGAATGAATACTAACAGAGGTAAATTGTGTAGGAAGGAACTGCAGATGCTGGTTTAAATCGAAGATAGACACAAAAAGCTGGAGTAACTCTGTGGGTCAGGCATCATCGCTGGAGAAAAGGAATAAATGACGTTTCAGGTTGAGACCCATCTTCAGACTCAAGGGAAAGGGAAACGAGAGATATAGACGGTGATATAGAGAGATATAGAACAAATGAATTAAAGATATGCAAATAAATAACGATGATTAAGGAAACAGACCATTGTGGCTGTGGGCTTAAGGATAACGAGTTATACAGACAATGAAACTCAATAGGATGAAAGTGAAACTAGTACGATGACTAGGGTGGGGGAGGGGCAGAGAGAGAAGGGATGCAAGGGTTATAAAGTTTGAGAAATCAATATTCATACCACTGGCTGCCATTCTGAAAAGGACCCGTTAATTCCTACTCTTTACGTCCTGTCTGCCAACCAGTTCTCTATCCATGTCAATATCCTACCCCCAATACCATGTGCTCTGATTTTGCACACTAATCTCTTGTGTGGGACCTTGGCAAAAGCTTTTTGAAAGTCCAGATACACCACATCTACTGGCTCCCCTTATCCATTCTATTTGTGACATCCTCAAAAAGGACCTGTCCCACTTAGGCGATTTTTTAGGCGACTGTCGGCGACTGTCAAAGTTGTAGCAGATCACCAAAATTTTCTTTTACCCAAGCTTGAAAACCAAGCTTCAAGGTAACAAGGCACAAACTGGATTGAATTCCAGTTTACTAATAGCAGTATTAAGAAATTTAATTTGAAACGTGGTTAAATGGATTTTTGTGCGGAGTGTGGGCATTCTTTGAAAATGTACAGGAGATGCATATCTGGTTTCTGGGTTGCATATCTGGTTTGGGAGCCTACTTTATAAGTAATCGCTGATGGCCATAAACATCGCGAAATTCCCACGTTTACATGACCGTCAAACTGTCGCCTCCAAACTACCTGTCAAATGTCCTGACGGTAAATAAATTGGTTAAACACAAGTATTTTATGGTATCTTCAAATAACGTTACTTAATTTAATATTACGTGCTTCTAAATGCATCTGCGACAACCTGGGGACAGCATGCGATAGCGCCCGCAATAAGCTACGATACCTGGCGAGAAGCCAGCTGTCGCCGAGAAATTTCTATCCGGAGAATTTCTCAGCGAAGCGTCGAGATCCACTACCATTTTTTGAAGACTCCTCACGATCATGCCCGCGACATCCCGGCGAGATGCTGTCTGTATGGAGTTTGTACGTTCTCCCTGTGACCTGCGTGGGTTTACTCCGAGATCTTCTGTTTCCTCCCACACTCCAAAGATGTACAGGTTTGTAGGTTAATTGGCCTGGTGCATGTGTAAATTGTCCCTAGTCTGTGTGGGATAGTGTTAATGTGTGGGATTACTGGTCGGCATGGACTCGGTGGGCCGAAGGACCTGTTTCCACGCTGTATCTCTAAAACTAAAACTAAAAAAGGTGCCAGAAGACTGGAGGTGACTAATGTTGTGCCTCTCTAAGAAGATTTGCAAGGAAAAACCTGGTTACTATAGATCGGTGCACCTAATATCTGTGGTTGGCAAGTTACTGGAGAGTATTCTGAGCGATCGGGTACAGAATATATGCATTTGGATAGACAGGGACTGATTAGGGATAGTCAGTATGGGTTTGCGCATAGGTGATCGTGTCTTATGTACATTTTTTTGAAAATGTAGTTGTCTGGGGATGTGTTATTCTGACCGGAGTTCTCTGACAAGTTTGCAGGAGACATGAATGGTGGATGGTGAGGAAGGTTCACAAAGGATACAGCATGATACAGGTCAATTGATAATATCATCAAAAAATGGCAGATGGAGTTCAATCCGGACAGCTTTAAAGTCTTGCACTTTGTGAGATGTAATGAAGGAGGAAAGTATATATAAATGGCAGGATCCTTAAAAGCAATGATGGGCAGAATAATCTTGGGGTGCAAGTCTATTGCTTCCTAAAATTGGTAGTACAATGGAGTACGCCATTCGGCCCTTCAAGCCAGCACCACCACTCAATGTGATCATGGCTGATCATTCTCAATCAGTACCCCATTCCTGCCTTCTCCCCATACCCCCTGACTCCGCCATCCTTAAGAGCTAGTACAAGTAGAGAGGGTGGCAAATAAGGCATAAACAAACATATTTAATGTTTAGCTCTTTGAATATAAAAGTCAAGAAGTCATGTCGTAGCTGTATTTGGAGTATTTAGACCATTTCTAGACTCCTCATAACAGGAACATTGTTGACGCTGTGGAGTGGGTCCAAAAGAGGCTCAATTAAATGTTGTCTACATTTAATTGTATTAAATGTATTAATTGTATTAATTGTATTAAATGTAGAGTATTAGCTATAAGAAGATGTTTGGCAAACCTGGAGTGTTAAAGGCTGAGGGGCAACCCGATAGAAGTGTATAAAAATGTAATGGGCTTCGTTAGGGTAGATCGTCAGTCTGGAAATGTTACTGGGGAGCTTAGCTTTAAGGTGAAGAGGGAAGAATTTAAAGGAGATTTGCAACACCGGCTTTTCACACACAGAGTGGTAGATGCCTCGAACATGCTGTCAGAGGAGATTGTGGGAGCAGATACAATACTTACACTGGAGTGGCATTTACACGGGCAATGTGCATAGGCAGAGGATGGGGGATGGGGAGGGGGGGTGGTTATAGACCCTTTACAGGCAGAAAAGATTAGTTTAAATTAGCATCATGGTCAGCACAGACCTTGTGGGCTGAATAGTCTGTTCCTGTGCTCTACTGTTCTAAGTTCTGTGAAACCGATGGTATTGAATTTCTGTAGCAGAATTCAATACGCTCATTGTGTTAAAGTGTGCATTTAGGGAAAGCAGCTGAGAACAAAATAGGGAGCCAAAAGATATGAAAATGTCACAAATAATTGTAGATACTGGAAATCTGAGATAGAAACTCAAAAAGTCTGGAAAAAAAATTGCAGGTCAGTCAACATCATGGCTTCATTGTAATGATGTTGGAGGCCACAGACAGAGATGTCAGAGTGGAAATGGGGCAGGAAATTAAAGTGGCAGGCAAGCAGAAGCTTAAGGTCACTCCTGCAGACTGAACGTAGGTGCTGTGCAAAGATATATTGCTTAAAGATATTGTCCTAATGATTAACACTGCCTCCTAAATGGACCAGGTTGCACAGGATGGTAACTTCATTCTTTTATTCCTGAATTTCATTTGCAGATGCTTGATCTTTATAATATTTGGTACAAAATTTCCACAATGTGATCCATCAAATGTTCTCAATGATACTCTCAATAGCCAGCTGGAATGATATGAATCCATATTCATGTTGTTCAAGCATGCATAAATTCAGCATAGGTTCAGATTTTGTGGAAGGAAGTCCAAAAGCAATTAATCCAATTGAACATTCAGCCAAGTAATTAGTGAAACACAAAGAGCTGGGCCTGTTCAATGGGTCAAGCAACATTTCTGGAGAGAACGAGAGGAGAACTTCTTCAAAGTAGGCATACTTTGACGTGACGCCCGGGCGAGGAGCGAGGCAGGTAGGAGAGGAGAGGGAACTGGGGTCGGGCCCACCGCGCCCTCGTGGTCGGCTGCGGGATGTTCCCCGAGGAACAAAGGACGGGCGAGGAGAGGGAGGGGCGGATGGGCGTCCAAGGAAGGAGCTGGCTGGTGGCCTGCAGCAGTGTGGGACTTGCCTGGTACAGGCACCACTCGTAAGAACTAGAGCGTGGTCTTTGAACATGGCGCCAAAACATAGCGCCTCCTGCATACGGCTCAGTAGATTATTCCTGCGCACTTGCTGATCGCTGATGCTCTACCGGACTGTTTGTAAGGAAAAGAAATTCACTATGTTAACCAATTAACATAGGTGACAATAAAAAGCACTATTGACTATTGACTATAGACATTTCACAGTGGAACTGTAAAGTGGAGATACAGGGAACTGCAGATGCTGGAATCTTGAGTGAAACATAAAGTGCTGGAGTAACTCAAAGGGTCAGCCAGATTTTCCTCCAGAGATGCCGCCTGACCGGCAGAGTTACTCAAGCACTGCGTTTTACTCAAGATTCCAGCATCAGCAGTTCCTTGTGTCTCCAGCCAAATAATTAAATGTTCATCATTGCAATGTTTTTGCCCTTTGACTCTTTTTGTATCCTGATCTGCTGGTAAATAGAAAATAGGGGCAGGAGGAGGCCATTTGGCCCTTCGAGCCAGCACCACCATTCATTGTGATCATGGCTGATCATCTACAATCAGTAACCTGTGCCTGCCTTCTCCCCATATCCCTTGATTCCACTAGCCCCTAGAGCTCTATCTAACTCTTTTTTTAAAATTCATCCAGTGAATTGGCCTCCACTGCTTTCAATGGCAAAGAATTCCACAAATTCACAACTCTCTGGGTGAAAAAAATTCTTCTCACCTCAATTTTAAATGGCCTCCCCTTTATTCTTAGACTGTGTCCCCTGGTTCTGGACTCGCTCAACATTGGGAAAAAATTTCCTGCAACTAGCTTGTCCAGTCCTTTTATGATTTTATAGGTCTCTATAACTCTATATATAATATATAACAAGTTTTAATACTACCAGACATTTCCCTGCAATGATTGATCAGAGTTGATATTTAACTCATAGTTAAGTAGTATAATGGAGAGAGTGGGGATTAGTGGAGATTGGTGAATGGAGTGATGCTATCATTGCCAGTGTGAATCTTGAGATTCCACTTCACATTTACATACGGTTGAGAGTCTGAAAACACATATGGGTTGAGGTGTGTACAACTTATACATTTCCTTAGATAATTTTACGTTTGGAAGCTATTTAAGAAATAGAAATATTAAAGACAAATTTTCACCCAACTAATTTTATTACTAATGAATGCTTGAGGCTGATGGTCAAAAGATTCCTTTATTATTTACTGAATCCTCTCTGGAATCTTGATGAAGGAAGTCCATGGAGCACACCACTGTTACCAACAACAGAGTGTCCCCAGAACCACAATTGAAATAATTTTAGCACAATGACTATGACTTTCTTCACACTGGAATTTAGAAGGATGAGAGGGGATCTTATCGAAACATATAAGATTATTATGGGGTTGGACATGTTAGAGGCAGGAAACATGTTCCCAATGTTGGGGGAGTCCAAAACCAGGGGCCACAGTTTAAGAATAAGGGGTAGGCCATTTAGAACAGAGATGAGGAAAAACTTTTTCAGTCAGAGAGTTGTAAATCTGTGGAATTCTCTGCCTCAGAAGCCAGTGGCCAATTTTCTGAATGCATTCAAGAGAGAGCTAGATAGAGCTCTTAAGGATAGCGGTCAGGGGGTATGGGGAGAAGGCAGGAACAGGGTACTGATTGAGAATGATCAGCCATGATCACATTGAATGGTGGTGCTGGCTCGAAGGGCCGAATGGCCTACTCCTGCACCTATTGTCTATTGTCTATCATCAAATTAACAGAGTTTAAAAAGTGCCGACCTCGCTACTTCTAACTACTCCCTCGCTCTTTTATATTCAAGAGGAGGGTTAAAATGTCATAAAGACAGGGATATACTTGGAGATTGCATAAATATTGATTTCATCCAGGCGTTTTACTATTTGGTAAGTTTCAATGAGGTCCCCTCTCATCCTACTAAACTCCAGCGAGTAGAGGCCCAGTGCTGTCAAACACTCATCATATATTATTAAACACCCTTTCACCATCACCCTCTACTTCCTTCCATGAAGCCAATTTTCTATTTTATCTGTATTTTCATTATAGTGGTAATAATATACAATAATATACTAATGTATTCACGTACGGTATGATTTGGCTGGATAGCAAGCAAAATAAGGCTTTCCACTGGATTTCAATGCACACAACAGCAATAGACCAACAACAATAATTCCTTTAAATTATAGCACAGTGAAATTGCATCCTCAACTGAGTACTCTGTGTGTACGAGATTTAGAGGGCACGAATCTGATTAAATTGCAAATGAAATTCTGAGGGGGAGGATCTACACTAATGCCAGCATAGCTTGGTGTTCGTACTCTGATGGTTGAATCAGAAAGTCATTGGTTCTAAGCTGTACTCAGGAGACTTCAGGACATTATCCAGGATGTTTTTTTTTATTATTATGAAGGTTGCAGCCTAAAGGATGAGGCTTTGGAGTCAAGCAGCAATAAAGAAACTTATGGCAATACTCATAAAAGACAAACATTTACAAAATCACTTGTGAGGTATCTGAGTCAGCTTAAGGGAATGCATTCCAATTAGTGCGGTGTGAGATGTGGTTCCCTCAAGGATCTGTACTGGGCATTAGCTGTTTGCTAGTTATTTGAGTGAAGGATTGAAGATTCTGGATGATACAAAGTGAAATACAAAGTGCATCACTGGAAGCAGAAGGTCACGTTAAGGCATAAAAATGATAGGAAATGATGACACAGGAGACTGCAGATGCTGGAACAAAAAATAAACTGTTGGAGGAACTCAGCAGGTCAAGCAGCATCTGTGGGGGAAAGGGAATTGTCAACGTTTCATGTTGAGAAGCAACATCGGGACTGAGATTGGAGAGGGAATATAGCCAGTATGAAGAGAGGGCACATCGCATTTTCAGGACATCTCAAAATGTATTTTTTGAAAAGGAGATAATTTAGAAATATAATGTAAAAACTAGAGCAGCTAACTTTTCACAGCAAAATCCTACATAAAACAATGGGGTTACAATCAAATATTTGATTTAATGATAAAGTCACAAAGTTAACACCTCACAGACACACCAAAGGTCGCATTGGATGAACTATGTCTGATATTTTACTTTACCACTGTACATATAAGATAACCTATTCTGCTATTATTTCTGTGCACACGGAGGACCTGGTGGTGGTTAGGCATGACCTCTGTTTAAAGAATCAAATACACTATTACTAAATTTTCAGTATGACATTGGCTGTCATGTTGGGTTTTCTACTTAAACCCCTGGAATGCTGCTTGAACTCAAAATGTTCTAATTGTGAATACATTGTGAATACATTTTTCTGCAGTGGAAGTGTGAAACTGTTTGAAACGCAAGAAGGATTAGTCGCAATGGAACACAAGTTTTTTGGCTGAAAATGACCTTAGTCAGAGCCTACCTGGAGTATTGTGTTAAGTTTTAGAGTAAATAGCAAATTCAACATAATTATGCCAGATCATTGGTGTTAAACTATGAAGATCGATTGCAGGAGCTTAGATTGTATTCCCATGAAATTAGAAAGTTGTAAGGTATTGTAAAGTATTCAGATGATAAAGATATTCAAAGGGACAGAACAAAGTACGGAATTCACAAATAAACTTATTTGGATGAGTGGACAATAATATAAGTAAGCAAAGTTTGAATTACTATTAGATTCCTATTAGGAAAAAAATAATTTAGTACATTGCCTACCATTAATAGAATGTTAATAGGTGGTGCAACGGTCGAGCTGCTGCAATACAGTGCCAGATACCCAGGTTCGATCCAGACTATGGGTGCTGCCTGTGCGGAGTTTATACATTCTCCCTATGACTGTGTGGGTTTTCTCCGGGTGCTCCGGTTTCGTCCCACATTCCAAAGACGTACAGATTTGTAGGTTACTTCCCTTTTGTAAATTGCCCTGAATGTATAGGGTGCGAAGATGATGTACATCATAGATTTGGCCAAACACTCTTGAAGGAATTTGGGTACATATGGAATGAAAATGTTGGAAATAGTCACCGGATCAGGCATTACCCATGGAGAGCGAAACAGAGTAAATTTTCATCAATCTAAGATGATAAAACTGTTTCTGTCTCAACAGCTGCCGTCTGACCTGCAGATAGTTTTTTGCTCTCATTTCAGATATCTGGTACCTGCAATATTTTACATTTCCAATGAAGTGTGGTTGTGCAATACAAGCGGGAGTTGGGGTTGCGAAGCAGAGAGGACCTGGAAAAGAGAAGGTGCTCAGTCAGGGTGATTAGGACCTCGAAGGTCAGTCATTTAGGGAGTATTTTACAGTTGACGCCTGGAAGTTGGTGACTCAAAGGTGGAACTCCAGATCAAGTTGAAGAAAATGGGTGTGAGATTGTTTGGAGAGATAAGTGCAGGACTTATGCTAGAGTTTGGTGTGGACAAAGGAAGTAACTGGGAATCATTTGTAGATCAGGCAAGGACCTGTCATTGTGACAGGTGAAAAATTTGTTTAAAGATGTTTGTCAGACGTTACAGGAATCGAGGGATCTTGGCTTCTTGTAAGAATGTGGCACTGTGCTAAAAGATCAGTCGTGGTCTTATTAAGCAGCAGAGCAGTGACAAGGAGTCAAATGGCTTACTGCTGCTTTTATTTCTTATACACCCAGCACCAGATTGAATGGGCTTTCAAAGAGCATTGTGGATGTATGTGCTGCAAGTACAGCTACACTTACTGTGGGTCACACATTCACAGAGAAAATATCATAGAAATAGTACGTCGTCAAGCTCTGGCGAATCCAGGATGAAAATCACAAATTTTGTGGGATCACCAATTAATTCACAATATTTCTTTTGGGCTGATAATTTTCACTGAAATGGATTACCTCCAATAACATTCAGAACCAGAATCCAGTATCTAGTCTATCAAAAGTGTTAAACAGAAAAAGAAAGTTAAAATTGCTGTGTTAGTGACCTTTTTTTAATACAACAGCAGGTTGAGTAGTCTTTTAGTATGAAAGTGAAATACATTTTTTATGCATTTATATCTTGGATTGGGTCCAGAGTAAATTCAGGATTCAGAATAACATGATTACAGCATAATCTTGTACAAAGTTCAAGTTTGAAAATAAATTAATTCAAATCTTAAAAGTATTGGTAATCTTAATACAGGCTTCGATATGGTTGGTCCATGACAGATGAATGGTAACATTTACTGCATGGAACTTGAAGCTTTCAACTAATCCCCTTTGGCACCATTGATATTGATTGGGGTATGCATTCCACCACACCTCCTGAAGTTGATGACTCACTTCTTTGTCTTGCGGTCATTGAGGGGGAAGTTGTTGTCCTGACACCATGTTATTAAATTATCTACCTTCTTCCTATACTCTGCCTCATCATTATGTGGTGTTATCTGCAAACTTGTAGATGGAGTTAGAGCTGAAATTGGCTGCACAGTCATGAGGGAGTATGGGAGGGGATTGAAAACATATAATTGTGTGGCACCGGTGTTGGGAATTATTATGGAGTAGGTCTTGTCACTTACCCTCGCTGATTGTGGCCTGTGGGTCATAAGGTTGAGGATCCAGCCGCACGGGGTTAAAAGGTAATAAGGTCATAAGTGTTAGGAGCAGAATTATGCCATTCGGCCCATCAAGTCTACTCCGCCATTCAATCATGGCTGATCTATCTTTCCCTCCTAACCCCATTCTCCTGCCTTCTCCGGATAATCTTTGACACCCAGGGGAGTGCTGAATCATAGATTCAGGAGTTTGGAGAGGAGTTTGGATGGGATTGCAGAGATTGCATTCGCATTCGCGGTAGCGCAGCGGTAGAGTTGCTGCTTTACAGCGAATGCAGCGCCGGAGACTCAGGTTCGATCCTGACTATGGGTGCTGCACTGTAAGGAGTTTGTACGTTCTCCCCGTGACCTGCGTGGGTTTTCTCCGAGATCTTCGGTTTCCTCCCACACTCCAAAGACGTACAGGTATGTAGGTTAATTGGCTGGGTAAATGTAAAAATTGTCCCTAGTGGGTGTAGGATAGTGTTAATGTACGGGGATCGCTGGGCGGCACGGACTTGGAGGGCCGAAAAGGCCTGTTTCCGGCTGTATATATATGATATGATATGATAGCAGCCTAATGTAGTTGTGTTGTTGTTTAGGTGTTCCAGAGATGATATACCAAAAATTCAGTTTGAATGATGCTAGTTAAGGAATAAATGTTAGAGTGGACATTGTGTTTCCAGACAAATACCATCCTTTATATTTATCTGGAAAAGCAAATTTGGTTGAATGTATCATCCCGAAGATAGTGCTTCTGATAGTGCAGCACTACCTAGGTACTGTATTGAAATGTTAGCCTGAATTACGTGCTCGTGCCTCTATGTGAAACCATTAAATTAAATTGTGGTTGCTGATCGCAATGAGATAGAATAAAGTAAGTGTTACTAATTGGAGGAATTAATTTTGCTGATAATAGTTTGTAGGTTGAAAATGTTTGTCGTTTACAATGAAATTAGTATAAATGTGTTAAGGCTACAAGTAGAATAATGCAAAGTGAAGGTTCAACTAAATATAATAATTAAAACATCATCAGAATTCATTTTAGTATCTTGCCGAAGTGCTTTAAACAGGAGGTTGGACCTTAATAAATTGGCAACAAGAATTGCTGTTGAAATTATTAAATCTGATTGATTGCCTTGGTTTTCTTCCGATCATGAGGTATGATAAACATAGAACAAAGGAATGTACAGCACAGGAACAGGCCTTTTGGCTCACAACTTCTGTGCTGAAGATGATGCCAAGCTAAACTAATCTCATCTGTCTGCACATAATCCATATCCCTCTATTCCCAGCATATCCATATGCCTGTCTAAAAGCCTCTGAAATACCACTACTCTATCTGCCTCCTCCACCACCCCAGGCAACACATTCCAGGCCCTCACCAACCTGTGTGTAAATAACTCGCTCTGCACATCTCCTTTAAACTTTGCCCTTTGCACTTTAAAGCTATGCCCTCCAGTCTTCAACATTTCCAGTCTGGGGGAAAAAGGTGGGAAGAAAACTTGGAATGATTCTGGGGTAAAAAACGATTTGCTAACAAAATCTTGCCTTAATATTGTATCTTTAATAATTACAGAAAGACTAAAAATTAACAAAGCATTTTTGAACTGCAGACATATTGCAACATGCAACATTTGGCAACCCATTTTAGCCACAGCAAAGTCACTCAACCAATAATATGAAAATTCTTTGATAATCCCTTTCAGTTGAGGTTGAATGATGAATAAATGTTGGCCTGTAAAGAATCAGATCACCCTACTATTCTGTGATTCATGTTAATGGATCTTTTACACCCACCTGAAAGAACATCTTTTAACTTTTCATCTGTATGTCATGGTGCAGCCTACTCTCAACTTGAAGTAGTCGGAGTAATTTGTTTAAATTGTGCTTGAGTCTACATGTTTTTGAATGAGAGGTTACTGCTGAGCCTGGCAAGTCAGTGACTGTTAAGCAAGGGAAGCCATTTTGAAAGATCATGCCTGTGATACTATTACCAATTACTATGCTTGTACAGCTTACAACCCTGCCTTGTGAATATTGATTTCTATAATTTCAAGTAACCCTTGCATTCCTTCTCTCTCTGTCCCTCCCCCACCCTAGTTGTCCTGCTAGTTTTACTGTTTGTAGCCCCTCGTTATCACTCCTCCATAGCCAACAAAGGACCATTGTGGGCTCTTTGGTCATCGGTGCTGGCTCTGGTCTGTTCTACACCTTTCCATACCTCTTGTTTCATTCTCCCCTGACTCAGTCTGAAGAAGGGTTTTGATCTGAAACGTCACCCGTTCCTCTTCTCCAGAGATGCTGCCTGACCCGTTGAGTTACTCCAGCATTTTGTGTCTTTCTGGTGTAAACCAGCATCTGGGGTTCCTTCCTACACATACTGTTTTACCTCTTGTTCCAGATTCCTGCTCTTCTCTTGTATTTTTGTACAAGAATGCCTTTAGGATTATTTGAAATTCTTCTAGTGCAACAAAATGAAAACTATTTTTTTCATATTTTCAAATAAAAATTTCAGTTCGAAGGCCACCATTTAGTTCCAAGCATATATACAGTGCAACCATGCTCACAATATATAGATAACCTTCGTACAAGGACACCTTCTGCAATATGGCATTGTCTGCAAACAAATAACAACAGTTGTTGTTGAATGGTGCCGATCTCACGAGGAAAGTGGATGGCAACGTGACAAAATAATCAATAGTTAAGATTTTGTTTAATCCAGCCTACTTACCTCTTGATAATTGGATTAATTGGAGTTTTTGTTATTGTGTTAATCCATTAAACTGTGTTTAATTCAACATGGAAAACATGAACGTTCCATAATTACAACCAAATAATCATGTTGCAAACAAGATGATGCTGCCAATTTTTATTCATGCTACAGTCCATTCAAGGTGGTGATACAGATTAAACCCAATCCTTCAGCTTCTGTCTTCAGATTTGAGTATACTTATATACTTAATTTGTAACAGAAAGCATATTTTCACGTAAAATATTTTTAGCCATTTTCAACATTAATTGAAGCAAACTTATCAGTAAAGACCACTTTTTGTTTCTAAAAATGCCCAAAGTCAGCCCAGAGACACATTGATAACAAAGCTTGATCTTAATGACTATACAGTGCATTCAGAAAGTATTCAGACCCCTTCACTTCTTCCACATTTTGTTATGTTACAGCCTTATTTTAAAATGGATTAAATTCTTTTTTTTTAATCATCAATCTACACAAAATACCCCAGAATGAAGAAGTGAAAACAGGTGTTTAGAAATTTTTGCAAAGTAACTAAAAAGAAATAACTGAAATATCACATTTACATAAGTATTCAGACCCTTTTCTATGACACTCAAAATTGAGCTTAGGTTCATCCTGTTTCCATTGATTATCCTTGAGATGTTTCTACAACATGATTGGCGTCCACCAGTGTTAAATTAAATTGATTGAACATGATTTCGTAAGGCACACACTGTCTATATAAGGTCCCATAGTTGACAGTACATGTCAGAGCAAAAACCAAGCCATGAAGACGAAGGAATTGTCTGTAGACCTCCGAGACAGGATTGTGTCGAGACACAGATCTGGGGAATGGTATAAAACAATTTCTGCAGCATTGCAGATCCCGAAGAGCACAGTGGCCTCCGTCATTCTTAAATGGAAGAACTTTGGAACCACCAGGACTCTTCATAGAGCTGGCCGCCCGGCCAAACTGAGCAATCGGGGGAGAAGGGCCTTGGTCAGGGAGGTGACCAAGAAACTGATGGTCACTCTGACCAAGCTCCAGAGTTCCTCTGTGAAGATGGGAGAACCTTCCAGGACAACTATATCGGCAGCATTCCACCAATCAGGCCTTTATGGCCAGACGGAAGCCACAGTAAAAGGCACATTACAGCCCGCTTGGTGCTTGCCAAAAGGCACCTAAAGGATTCTCAGACCATGAGAAACAAGATTCTCTGGTCTGATGAAACCAAGATTGAACTCTTTGGCCTGAATGCCAAGCATCACGACTGGAGAAAACCAGGCACAGCTCATCACCTGGCCAATACCATACCTACGGTGAAGCATGGTGGTGTCAACATCATGCTGTGTGGATGTTTCTCAGCGGCAGGAACTGGGAGACTAGTCAGGATCAAGGGAAAGATGAACGGAGAAAAGTACAGAGAGATCCTTGATGAAAACCTGCTCCAGAGCGTTCTGGACCTCAACAGGACAACGACCCTAAGCACACAGCCAAGACATCGCAGGAGTGGCTTTGAATGTCCTCGAGTGGCCCAGCCAGAGCCCGGACTTGAACCTGATCGAACATCTTTGGAATTGACCTGAAAATAACTGTGCATCGACGCTCCCCATCCAACCTGACAGAGCTTGAGAGGATCTGCAGAGAAGAATAGGAGAAATTACCCAAATACAGGTGTGCTTGCGTCATACCCAAGAAGACTTGAGGCTGTAATCGCTGCCAAAGGTGCCTCAACAAAGTACTGAGTAAAGGGTCTGAATACTTATGTAAATGTGATATTTCATTTACATAAGTATTCAGACCCTTTAATTTATGTTCTGATTTTAAGCGCCATGAACTAGCTCCCAAATAAAGAGTCATACAGTCATAAAGCATGGAAATAGGCCCTTTGGCCAATTCGTCCATAGCGACCAAGATGCCCCATCTAAACTAATCTGATTTGCCCACATTTGGACGATATCCTCTAAACATTTCCTATTCATGTACTGTCCAAATACCTTTTAAATCCTGTTGTAATACCTGGCTCAATTACTTCTTCTGATAGCTCATTCCATACACTCACCACCTTCTGAATCAAAAGGTTGCTCCTCGGGTTCCTATGAAATCTTTCCCCTATTACCTTAAACCTATGTTCTCTGGTTCCCCTACCAAGGTAAAAGATTGTGTATTCACCCTCTCTTTTCCCTTCATGATTTTTATATCTTTAATATCACCCCTTAGCCTCCTGTACTGTAAGGATAATGGCCCGTGCAACCTCTCCCTATAGCTTATGGCCCCGATTTCTGTCAACATCCTTGTAAATATTCTATCTTAATGGCATCCTTCCTATAGCAGGTTGGCCAAAACTGAACACAATACTCTAAATGCGACTCAATAACATTTGCACAACTGTAACATAACGTCCAAACTTCTGTGTTCCATACCTTGATGAAAGTCAATGGATCAAAAGCCTTCTTTACCTCTCTATCTACCTATGATGCCACTTCAGGAAACGTATACTTGTACTCCTACTGCTCTACAATAATCTCCAATACCCTACCATTAACTGTGAAAGTCTTACTCTGGTTCGACTTCCCAAAATACCATACCACACACTTCTCTGCATTAAACTCAATTAAACTATTCATCAGCCCACTTGCCCAGCTGATCAAGAGACTGCTGTAATTTTGAAAAAAACATTCTTACTGTCTATGATACCATCTACTTTAATGTCATTTGCAAACTTACTAATCATGCCTTGTATATTATCATCCAAATCATTGATAAAAAACCACAAAGAGCAATGGGCCCAGCACCGATCCCTAAAGGGGATCCATGTATCCATGTATCTAGTTTCCATGTATCTAGTCTGAAAATAACCCTCCACCACCACTCTCAGCTTCCTTCCATGAAGCTAATATTGTATCCAGTTAGCTAGCATTCCCTGGATCCCAAGCAATCTAACCTTCCAGAGCAACCAACCATGCGGAACCTTGCTGATGTCCACACAGATAGTGTCTATAGCCTTGGCTTTGTCAACCTTGGTTACTTTGAAAAACTCAATTAAATTCGCAAGACACAATCTCCCACGTGCAAAACCATCCCCAATTAACCCTCCGTCTATTCAAATGCACATTTATCTTATCCTCAGAATCCTCTCTAGTAATCTACCCACCACAAATGTTAGGCTCACTGGTTATAGTACCCAGGCTTTTCATTTTCTTAAACAGAGGCATAACATTAGTCACCCTCCAGTTAAATAGAAGCATAACATTAGTCACCCTTCAGTTATCCAGCACATGTCCAACAATGATTCGTATACTATCGCCAGGACTCCTGCGGTTTTGTCTCCAGCTTTCCAGTGTCTTCGGAAATATCAAAGATTTCAAAGCTTTCAAAGGTCTTTTATTGTCACATGTACCAATTAAGGTATAGCCATACGAAAAGAAAAGTATAAAAGTTAACATAAACTTTTGTTAGTGGGTTCCCCACATTCCTCACTGTGATCGAAGAAAAAAAGTCCAATCTGCTTCCTCTTTATTCTCCTGCGGTCGGGGCAGTTGAACCATCCATTGGGGCAATCGAAGCTCCCGCAGCCAGCAGTCAAAGCTCCCGCATCGGGGCTGTTGAAGCTCCTGCGGCTTGGAGTTCCCGAAGTCGGTCTCTGACCAGGGTCTGCGAGCTCCGTGATGTTTAGTCCGCAAGCACCCATGGTTGGAGCTCCGAGGTTGATCCCTGGCAAAAGGATCACGGGCTCTGTGATGTTAAAGTCTCACAGGTTCCCCACCGTGGAGCTCTCAAAGGTCGGTCTCCAGCAAATGCCGGCAACTCCTTAATGTTAGGCCGCAGTGCAGACGGAGATACGATACGGAAAAAAATTGCATCTCTGTCGAGGTAAGAGATTAGAAAAACTTCCCCCAACCACCCCCCACCCCCACCACATAAAACAAGCTAAAGAACACTAAAAACTTACATTTAACACATACTATTAAAACACAAAGAAGGAAGGGACAGACAGACTGTTAGCGAGGCAGCCATCTGATCATGCCAGGGAGATTTATCTACCTTCATATGCCTTAGCATATCCAACACCTCCTCAACTCCACGGCATGGTGGCGCTGTGGTAGAGTTGCTGCCTTACAGCGCTTGCAGCACCAGAGACCGTGGGGTTTTTCCGAGATCTTTGTTTCCCCCCCACACTCCAAAGACATACAGGTTTTGTAGGTTAATTTGTTTGGTATTAGTGTAAATTGTCCCTAATGTGTGTAGGATAGTGTTAATGCGTGGGGATCGTTGGTTGGTATGGACTCAGTGGGCCGAAGGGCCTGTTTCCGCACTATATCTCTAAACTAAACTAAACTGTGATATGAATAGTCATCAAGACATCTCCATTAACTGTCCCAAGTTCATTAGTCTTCAAGTCTTTCGCCACAGTAAAAACAGAGGAGAAATATTCATTGAAATACCCATCGAGGCCCATGCCAATCTCCTGTGGCTCCACACAGAGATGACAGCTCCTTGGGAAAAACAGATGCAAAATACTTGTTTAGTACCTCGTCTACATCCCCAGATCCCGCATTGTTTTGGTAATCTGTCTACATCTCTCTTCCCTATCTCCCGCTGGCTATGGAAGTGCCCTATTCTACAATCACATTAGATTGCTTGCACCATTCTGATGTTCTACCCATATCGCCTCAGTAGACAAACCCTCCAGTATGTCCTCCCTTTGTGCCACCATGACATTCCCCCCTGTTTAGTAGAGTGATTCCTCCAGCTCCTTTTCCTCCCTCTCTATCACATCTGAAACATTGAAACTTCAGAACATTGAGCAAGTGTTCCTCTCGCAATCATGTTTCCACAACATCATATCCCAAACGCCAGCCCAACATCATATCCCAAGCCCAAGATCCAGGCTCTAAGTTCACCTGCTCTCCCCATAATACTCCTTGCAGTGAAATAAATGCACTTTAGCCCATCAGCTTTATCATAATCCTCTCCCTGCCTGTCCTTCATTTGAGACGTACTGGTCCTAAAGTCTGCTTTCCCACCACTCTTTCCATTTGCTGACCTACTACATTGGTTCCTAACCCCTTGCATTTCGAGTTTGAACCCTCCTAAGTAGCATTATTGGACCTCCCTGCAAGGATATTGGTTCCTCTCCAGTTCAGATGCAACCCATCCTCTTGGAAGGTCACATCTGCCCCCAAAAAGATCCCATGGTCTAAAAATCTGAAAGGTTGCCCCCTGCACCAACTCTGTGTCTTGCATTCATCAGTCCGATCTTCCTATTCCTATTCCAGATAGCAGGAGGCTCTGAGAGTAATCTGGAGACTACTACCACAAAGTCCTGGTTTTTAATATTTTGCCTAACTGCCTATATTCACTCTGCAGGACCTCATCTTCTTTCCTATCCAAAACTATCGAAAATACCCAGCAGACATTTATGTTCAGTAAAAAAGGAGCAATGTTAAGTGCATTACAAGGTTGCCAATAAAATCCATGTTTTTTAAATTGCTTGAAACAAAATAAATCTAACAAACTTTAAAATATTCACAATTACCTCCAATTTGCTTGGTTTTCCACTGATGCCGTCTCAAAGTCATGGCAGAAAAATCTCCATAGAAACTGTACCTCATATGACTTTTCAATGAAGAATTAGATATTGGGGGGGAGTGTTGTGGATGCTTGATGGCCTTTCCTCAATCGCCAAAAGCCAAGCTCCATCAGACAGATGAACAACATCTGTCATTCCTCCTTTGCAGGCAAACAATTCCCAGATTGGAGTGAGCCTCAGGCTGATGTTTTTGGCAAAGTTTTCCAAACCATGGCTCCAATTCAGTAAAAGTGTCAAAGAATCACGATTACAAAAACATCCCACAAAATGGTTGGATGATAATTTAATGGTTGAAGTCTGCTTTGGACACACAGATGGATGAAATTTTGGCACTGAAGTGAAAGAAAGAACTTTCATTTACAGCCAAGATTAATTTTAAAGTGTAGTCACTTGTTCTGCACACAAATGTAGCAGCTAATTAGCACATAGCTATGTCCCACAAGCAACAGTGAGATAAGTGAGCAGTTGATCTGCTTTTTGTTGGTGTTGATTGAGTGATAAATGTTGGGCAGAACACTGGAAAAGCTCCAGATTCTTCCTTCTGGTATATTTTCCATCCATTGAAAATGCGACTCAATTTTAACTTCTGACCTGAACTAACAGGCAGTGAAGAAAGCTAATGGCATGTTGGTCTTCATAACGAGAGTATTTGAGTAAAGGACTAAAGAGGTCCTTCTGCAGTTGTGCAGGGCCCTGGTGAGACCACATCTAGAATAATGTGTGCAGTTTTGGTCTTCTAATTTGAGGAAGGACGTCCTTGCTATTGAGGCAGCGCAGCGTAGATTCACGAGGTTAATCCCCGGGATGGCGGGACTGTCATATGAGGAAAGATTGGAAAGACTGGGCTTGTATTCACTGGAGTTTAGAAGGATGAGAAGGGATCTTATAGAGACATATATATTTATAAAAGGACTGGACAAGCTAGATGCAGGAAAAATGTTCCCAATGTTGGGGGAGTCCCGAACCAAGGGCCACAGTCTAAGAATAAGAATGACTAATCTTCTGGAATTTTTTGAGGATGTAACTAGGAAAATGGACAGGGGCGAGCTGGTGGATGTAGTGTACCTTGACTTTCAGAAAGCCTTCGACAAGGTCCCACATAGGAGATTAGTGGGAAAAATTAGAGCACATGGTATTGGGGGTAGGGTACTGACATGGATAGAAGATTGGTTGGCAGACAGAAAGCAAAGAGTGGGGATAAATGGTTCCCTTTCAGAATGACAGGCAGTGACTAGTGGGGTACTGCAAGGCTCGGTGCTGGGACCGCAGCTATTTACAATATACATTAATGACTTGGATGAAGGGATTAAAAGTAACATTAGCAAATTTGCAGATGACACAAAGCTGGGTGGCAGTGTGAACTGTGCGGAAGATGTTATGAGGTTGCAGGGTGACTTGGACAGGTTGTGTGAGTGGGCGGATGCATGGCAGATGCAGTTTAATGTGGATAAGTGTGAGGTTATCCACTTTGGTGGTAAGAATAGGAAGGCAGATTATTATCTAAATGGTGTCAAGTTAGGAAAAGGGGACGTACAACAGGATCTGGGTGTCCTAGTGCATCAGTCACTGAAAAGAAGCATGCAGGTACAGCAGGCAGTGAAGAAAGCCAATAGAATGTTGACCTTCATAACAAGAGGAGTTGAGTATAGGAGCAAAGAGGTCCTTCTGCAGTTGTACAGGGCCCTAGTGAGACCGCACCTGGAGTACTGTGTGCAGTTTTGGTCTCCAAATTTGAGGAAGGATATTCTTGCTATTAAGGGCATGCAGCGTAGGTTTACTAGGTTAATTCTCGGAATGGCAGGACTGTCGTATGTTGAAAGACTGGATCGACTAGGCTTGTATACATTGGAATGTAGAAGGATGAGAGGGGATCTTATTGAAACATATAAGATTTATTAAGGGGTTGGACACGTTAGAGGCAGGAAACATGTTCCCAATGTTGGGGGAGTCCAGAACCAGGGACCACAGTTTAAGAATAAGGGGTAGGCCATTTAGAACGAAGATGAGGAAAAACTTTTTCAGTCAGAGAGTTGTAAATCTGTGGAATTCTCTGCCTCAGAAGGCAGTGTAGGCCAATTCTCTGAATGCATTCAAGAGAGAGCTAGATAGAGCTCTTAAGGATAGCGGAGTCAAGGGGTATGGGGAGAAGGCAGGAACGGGGTACAGATTGGGAATGATCAGCCATGATCACATTGATTGGTGGTGCTGGGTCGAAGGGCCGAATGGCCTACTCCTGCACCTATTGTCTATTGTCTATTGTCTATAATTAAGGGGAGGCCATTTAAAGCTGAGGTGAGAAGACATTCTTTCACCCAGAGAGTTGTGAATTTGTGGAATTCTCTGCCACAGAAGGCAGTGGAGGCTAATTCACTGGATGAATTTAAAGGAGAGTTAGATGGAGCTCTAGGAGCTAGTGGAATCAAGGGATATTGGGAGAAGGCAGGCACAGGTTACAGGTTACAGATTGTGGATGATCAGCCCTGATCACAATGAATGGTGGTGCTGGCTCGAAGGGCCAAATGGCCTCCTCCTGCACCTATTTTCTATGTTTCTATGTTCTATACTAATGGGAAAGTTGAGGTATAAATCTATTTCATTGGGAGTTGTTTGAGCAAACTAGGCCAATTTGTAGTGAATTGACCAGTTTCTTAATCTTAAAAGGACCTCAGCAAACCTTGGTCAGCCCAATGGCGCAGCGATAGAGTTGCTGCCTTAGAGTGCCTGAGACCCGGGTTCGATCCTGACTACAGGTGCTGTCTGTGTGGAGTTTGTACGTTGCCCCTGTGACTACATGGATTTTCTCCAGGCACTTCAGTTTCCTCCCACATTCCAAATACGTGCAGGTTTGTAGATTAATTTGCTTTTGTAAATTGTCCCTCGTGCATGGGATAGAACTAGTGTACGTTGATCACTGGTCAGTGCAGACTCATTGGGCTAAAGGGCCAGTTTCCACACTGTATCACTAAAACTAAAACTAAAAGTAAATCACCTACCATCTCAACTTTAAAATATATTGATGCTGCTTCATCTTCTATGGTAGCCTCATATCTGTCAACGTTGTGGGAGTATATCCACTGCAAAAGCTGAAGCAGTTAGAAAAAAAATGGCACAACACCACTTTCTTCAGGGTGGCTAAAAATGACTAAAACAAAACCTAGTCTTGCTAGTGCAAGGATAAGAGTAAATATACTGTGGCAGGTATAAAGATACTAATTTCATAATATACTGCAAATATGTTTGTCACAACCAATTCAATTCTTTAAGCTACTAGATCCCCTCGGTGTCCATTTGTGATGATTGCATGCTTCTCCTAAACAAAAAATCAGGAAAATTAGTGCAGAGTTTAACCGGCAGCTGCTTCTTTGCGATACAATCTGCATCCCTGTCAATGTTAATGTTTACCTCAATGTTTCAAGTGTGACCAGACCATATACCTCTTTATATGAGCACATTCCAAAATACATGATATGTTGTCTGTAATATTCTGCAATAATTCTTTCAAGCACTATGGTTCTGGATGATAAAAACCACTAGACGAAGTGGACCCGTTGAGCCCAAACCTCTCCTGCATTGGTGCAGCACCCTCTCCTCCCCCCTCCCCCTCCCCCATCCCCCTCCCCTCCCTCCCTCCTCCCTCCACCCCTCCTCCCCTCCCCTTCCCCTTCCCCTCCCCCTTTCCCTCCTCCCCACTCCATCCCACTCAACCCCCCTTATCCTCCCTCCCACTCGCTTCACCCCCCTCCCTTACACCCTCCCACCTCCCTCCCGAGGAGATAGATTTAAACTTTAAAATGTGAATAACTTAAAAAATATTTCATTTAAACTTCTTCCATTAGCACCAAAGGGACGACGGTGAGTAAGGTGGGCCTAAAATTGTTGCGCTCTCATGTACCGTTTTGGCTGTAGTTCAGGAACGAACAAACAAACAAATGAGAGTTTTAGTTTTAGTATGTAGTCTAGACCAAGTTGGGCCCATTCCTCATAGAGGGGGTAGATGGAAGGGGAGAGGGTGTCAGTGAGCAAGCCCTGGACCCAAAGCCTCTCCTGTATTGTTGTAGCACCCTCAACCCCCTCACTCAATCCCCCTTATCCCCCCTCCTCCCCCCACTGACCCACTGCATCCCCCCTACCCCACCCCCACATGCCCTTCCCCTGCCCCCACCCCCACTTTCCCCTCCCTTGCCCTCACTCCCAATTGCCCCTACCCTGCCCCAGCCCTGCCTCCACCCCCATTCCCCCCTACCCACCCTTATTCCCCCCCACTCTCCCTGCCAGCACCCCACACTCCCCCACCCCAATCTTCCCTCCTCCCCACCCCCACTCCCCCCACCCCAATCTTCCCTCCTCCCCACCCCCACTCTCCCACACACCCCCACTATTCCCTCCTCCCCACCCCGCCATGCCCTCCTCCCCAGCCCCACTCTCCCCCACCCCCACTATCTCCTCCGCCACCCGCCCCCTCCTCCCCCACCCCCACTCTCACTGTCCCCCTTCCCCCCCACCCCCTCCTCCCTTTCCCTCCCACCTCAATTTCTCTTCCCCCACTCCCTCCCCCCAACTCTCCCCTCTTCCCTGACCCCCGCTGTCCCCCTTCCCCCCCACCCCCACTCACTCTTCCCCCCACCACCACCACCCCTACCCCCACCTTCCCCCCACTCCCCTGTCCCCCCACCCCTCCTCCCCAGCCCACCCTGCCCTGCCCTCCTCCCCAGTCCTTCTTTCCCTCCCACCCCCACTCTCTCCTCTTCCCACCCTCACCCTCCCCCCTACTCTCTCCTCCCCCACCTCCACTCTCACTCTCCCCCACCCCCCCTTTCCCCACCACCCCCTTTTCCCCATCTCTTCCCCTCCCACCCTCCCCCAGGCCGACTCTTACTCTCCCACACACCCACCTCTTTCCTCCCCCACTCTCTCCTCCCCCACCCCCGCCTCCCCCACTCTCCTCCCCACACCCTCACCCCCCTCCTACCCCCACCCTTCCCTTCAACCACTCGGCCCCCACGCCCACTCCCTTCCATGGAGCCATTGGCGGCAAAAGCCACTTACCGAGCGTGCAGGAAGGAGGGAGCACCGGACTACTCGAGGCCGGCAGCGCGTCGGCTGTGGCCTGGCCGAGCTGGGACTACTTGAGGCTGGCAGCGGCGGGTGTGGGGAGAGGGGAGAGGGGATGGGGAGAGGGGAGAGGGGAGAGGGGAGAATGGAGAGAGGAGAGGGGAGAGAGGAGAGAAGCGAGGGGAGAGTGGAGAGGGGAGCCCCAGACCAAGTGGACCCGTTGGGCCCATTCCTTGTAGAGACGGGGCAGGGAAGGGGAGAGAGTGTGAGTGAGTGAACCCAGGACCCAAAGCCTCTCCTGTATTGGAGTAGCACCGTCACCCCCCATGCAATCCCCTTATCCCCCCTTCCTCCCCCCACTGACCCACTCCATCCCCCCTACCCCACCCCCACTTGCACCTCCCCTGCCCCCACCCCCAATCCCCCCAGCCCTGCGTCCACCCCCTTTCCCCCCTCCCCACACCTATTCTCCCCTCCCCCCAGCTCCCTCCCCTCCCCCCACCCCCAGTCTCCCGGCCTGCACCCCACTCTCCCCCCCATCCCAATCCTCCCTCCTCCCCACCCCCACTCTTCCCTCCTCCCCACCCCACCCTGCCCTCCTCCCCAGCCCTATTCTCCCTCCCACCCCCACCCCCACTCCCTCCCACCCCCACCCCCACTCTCTCCTCCCCCACCCTCCCCCTCCTCCCCCACCCCCACCCCCACTCTCACTCTCCCCCACTCCCACTTCCCCCCCACACCCTCCTTTTCCTCCACCCCCCCGTTTCCACCACCCCCCCGTTTCCCCACCCGCCATTCTCCCTACCTCCCTTTCTCCCCACCCCTTTTCTCCCCATCCCCACTCTTTCCTCCCCCACCCCCTCCCACCCACTCTCCCCTCTTCCCCATCACCTCTGTCCCCCTTCCCCCCCACCCCACTCTCTCTTTCCCCCACCACCACCCCCTCCCCCACACCCCACCCCCACTGTCCCCTTCCTCCTACCCCTCCTCCTCCCCACCGCCACTCTCCCCATCCCCACTCTTCCCCCCTCCCCACCCCAGTCTGCCCTCCTCCCCAGCTCCACTCTCCCCCCCACTCCCACTCTCACTCTCCCCCACCCCCCTCTCTCCGCCACCCCCCTTTCCTCCTCACACCCACTAGCTCCTCCCCCCACCCCCTCCTTCCCCACTCTCTCCTCTCCCCTCCTACCCACACCCTCCCCTCCACCCACTCGGCCCCCACGTTCACTCCCCTCCGCGGACCCGTTGGCGGCGATAGCCACTTACCACTATCCGTGCGTGGTGGGAGGAGGAGGGAGATCCGGAGTGCGGCCGTTATTGTGGCCTGGCCGAGCCGGGACTAACTCGAGATGGATAGCACAACATGGCGGAGCGCGAGGAGGAGGAGGAGGAGGAGGAGGAGAGCGGCCGCCATCTTTCAGAAGTTACGACGGGGCCATCGGTGGCCGTGGCACTCGTCGACGCCGCCATCGGTGGAAGCGGCCGCTGAAGGAGGAGAAGAAGAAGCTGGCCGCTGCGGCTTTTGTGCGGTAATGGGCGGGGCACTGGGCCCGGGTGATAGCAGGGACGCGAGGACGCCGTGGGTTGAAGGGACGGAAGGGAATGATGAGTGGACCATCAGCCCAACCATCTCCCTCCTGCTCGGAGTGTCCCCCAGATGTGGGAGAGTCGGGAGAGTGTGGGGAGAGAGGAGATAAGTGAGGGGAGAGAGGAGAGGGGAGCCCCTGATTGCGGGCGGACGGCTCCACTAACGGTGTCCATCTTGTTTGTGCCAGTGAAGAGAGAGGCCATGCGTGGCCTATGGTGACATCATACTCACAGCACTTTGAAAAATGTGTTTAGAAATGAAAGTTTTAAACTTTAAAATCTCTCTAACTTAAAATTATAAGACCAATTTAAATAAAACTTGTTATAGAGTCGCCAGGACAGTGGTGATTAAGGTGGCACTAAAATTGTGGTGCTATGGTGTACCGTTTTGGCTGCAGGTCCACAACCAAATTTCAAAATCTCAGATATATATACAAACATACAAATATATATATATATATATATATATTGTATGTTTGTATATATATCTGAGATTTTGAAATTTGTATATATATACTAGATAGATAGATAGATAGATAGATAGATAGATAGATAGATAGATAGATAGATAGATAGATAGATAGATAGATAGATAGATAGATAGATAGATAGATAGATAGATAGATAGATAGATAGATAGATAGATAGATAGATAGATAGATAGATAGATAGATAGATAGATAGATGTAAACAAAAAAGAAATAGTTGTCTTTCTGTTGCTGCACCCTGGCAATACTATAACGTATGATTTGATTAGAATAGCCAAACTATAATCTTGTATTAACATAACATGCAACAAAAAGGGCTGAACAGCCTGCTCAAGGAATTCACTAATTCAATAACACTCAGTGAATGAAACACTAATGTTGGGTCTACAGTGAAAAGTTGTAAAGTGAAGTGGGAAAAAGTTCTGTGGGGTTGGTCAAACTTTATTAGAATGGCAGAGTGGAGCCCGAGGAAGCCTCTTTAAATTAAGTATAACTGACTTGAGGACTTGAAGTTAGCAATAAAATGGTTGTGTTTTATTGGTTATGTCAGGAAGACTAATGATCTGGGATAAAAGGTATAATCTGTTATGATGACATTGGACCTGCAGGAGAATCATGATCACCTAACAGGTGCTGCAGTTTAATCACTTTAGTTTCCTGAGCCATTTACTGTTTTCTATTTCTGAAACAATACCCCATGCACTGTAAATATGTAGGTAGACACAAAATGCTGGAGTAACTCAGCGGGACAGGTAGCATCTCTGGAGAGAAGGAATGGGTGACGTTTTGGGTCGAGACCTTTCTTCAGACTGAAGATTGAGTCTGAAGAATGGTCTTGACCCGAAACGTCATGCATTCCTTCTCTCCAACGATGCTGCATGTCCCAATGAATTACTCCAGCATTTTGTGTCCACCTTCGATTTAAACCAGCACCTGCAGTTCTTTCCTACACTGTAAATATGTATGTACATAACATTTAGCAAAGCCAGAATTCAGTTCCTGGACCCATTCCCTTTCTTTTCATATTTTTATTATTATTTTTACAAGGCAAAACAATAGAATATTTGACATATGTGGAAAAAAAACAACACATAAAGATTGCAAATAATTTGATCTTGTCAGAATTTTTGAATCCAAGGCAATAGAATCTATGATCAACAGAAATTTGATAAGTTGATTGATAAAGCCATTTAAAAAGTCACATGAGACTTACGACAATTTAGCCTTCCCTCAACAGAGCTTTTCAATTATATTCACATCAAGTATGATCACTTTTGGAAAGAAATATTGTAAATCCCCAAATAGCAAAATTAATGTTCAGCAGTAAAGCTGATAGACTCCACAGGGGGCAGAAGTGAAACAAAGATATATCTTTTAGTTTCAAAAGATTAACATTGTTGACTGTCGATGATGTAAAAGAAATGGGGAAACAAGACGCTAGTGTGCTCACTGACAATTTGGATGGTTTTGATGCAGTGCTTTATTTCTCCCTAAATATGCTCACTCGAGTGAAAAAGTAAATTGATGCATGCAATCTGATAAAGGGTATAATCCACATATCATCCATCCATACCTCATTGTAATGCACAGAGTACCAGAATGGAGATAGGTATGCAGTAATGAGTCAGTGGAACTTTTTGATATATATTAATGACCTGGATTTAACTACAAAGAGCAGTTTGCAGATGGCGCAAAATAATGAAATGAAATAAACAACAAGGGATATATTAGTGAATTGAAGAAAGGCAAAGAATGATGAAATGGATGGACGCATAGAGGATGTAATTCAACATAGGGAAGTGTGAAGTGATGCACTTCAATAAAAAGAATGAGAAACAAAAACATTAAATTAAGCAACGGTGGTGCAGCAGTAGAGTTGCTGCCTGACAGCACCGGGGACCTGGGTTCGATCCTGACTACCGGTTGCTGTCTGTACGGATGTTTTACGTTCTCCCTGAGACTGCGTTGGTTTTCTCCGGTTGACACCCACATTCCTAAGGCACGCGTTTCTAGGTTAGAAACATAGAAACATAGAAAATAGGTGCAGGAGGAGGCCATTCGGCCCTTCGAGCCAGCACCACCATTCATAGTGATCATGGCTGATTGTCCACAATCAATAACTAATGCCTGCCTTCTCCCATATCCATTGATTCCACTAGCCCCTATAGCTCTATCTAACTCTCTCTTAAATCCATCCAGTGATTTGGCTTCCACTGCCCTCTGTGGCAGAGAATTCCACAAATTCACAACTCTCTGGGTGAAAAAGTTCCTTCTCACCTCAGTTTTAAATTGCCTCCCCTTTATTCTAAGACTGTGGCCTCTGGTTCTGGATTCCCCAACATTGGAAACATTTTTCCTGCATCTAGCTTGTCCAGCCCTTTTATAATTTTATACGTTTCTGTAAGATCCCCTCTCATCCTTCTAAACGCCAGTGAATACAAGACTAGTCTTTTCAATCTTTCGTCATATGACAGTCCAGCCATCCATGGGATCGATCTCGTGAACCAACGCTGCACTGCCTCAATTACAAGGATGTTCTTCCGCAAATTAGGAGACCAAAACTGTACACAATACTCCAGATGTGGTCTTATCAGGGCCTTATACAACTGCAGAAGAACCTCTTTACTCCTATACTGAAATCCTCTCGTTATGAAGGCCAACATACCATTAGCTTTCTTCACTTCCTGCTGTACCTGCATGCCAACTTTCAGTGACTGGTGTACAAGGACACCCAGGTCTCGCTGCACCTCCCCCTTACCTAACCTATCTCCATTGAGATAATAATCTGCCTCTTTGTTTTTGCCACCAAAGTGGATAACCTCACATTTATCTATATTATACTGCAACTGCCACACATCTGCCCACTCACTCAACCTGTCCAGGTCACCCTGCAACCTCATAACATCCTCTTCACAGTTCACACTGCCACCCAGCTTTGTGGCATCCACAAACTTGTTAGTGTTGCTTCTAATTCCCTCTTCCAAATCATTAATATATATGGTAAACAGTTGCGGCCTCAACACCGAGCCTTGCGGCACTCCACTCGCCACTGCCTGCCATTCTGAAAAGGACCTGTTTACTCCTACTCTTTGCTTCCTGTCTGCCAACCAATTTTCTATCCATGTCTACACCCTACCCCCAATACCATGTGCTCTAAATTTACTCACCAATCTCCCGTAGGTTAATTGGCCTCTTTCAATTGTCAGTCAGTGCAAACTCGGTGGGCCTTCGGGCCTGTTTACACACTATCTCTAAACTAAATTAAACTAAACTAAACTAATATTACCTTTCTGCCCTCTAAATGTCATTGTTTTACTTCTGCCTCAGCTCATCAGGTGCTGAAGCACTCCTCTACAACTCTGGATATGATTTTCCAACTTCTGGCTTGTCTCTCTTGTTCTTTCTGCCTAAACTTTGAGGCTATCTAAAAACTTTCCCTCTTAAAATGCTTTAAATTATCACTCTTGCCTCCATGTCCCAACTTGGCCTAACCAATCCCTACTTCTTCAATCATCTCCTACTTCCAATCCCACCAGATATAAGTGCTCTTCAAATATAGACACAACATGTTGGAGTAACTCAACAGGATAGGCAGCATCTCTGGAGGGAAGGAATGGGTGATGTTTCAGGGTTGAGACTGAAATATCTGAAGAAGGGTCTCGACCCGAAATTGATTGCTTTGTCCCAGTCATATTATTTTAATATTTAAGTAAAATTTCTATTGTAACAGATGGCATCAAGGTCACTGTGACAAGCCTTGAAATATATATATCAAATTTCCATTCTTCCAAAGTCAAGTTTCCTTGATAATTACTAGAGAGCCTGTCCAAAGTTACAAGTAACCTTCAGTTAATTTGGGTCAGGAATATTTTCCTGTGGGAGATTCCACACACTGTACCTAACAATGTAATTCCAGCCAAGTCAAAGTCATTATGACCATTTTTAATGGGTCAGTTTAAATTGATGGTAAAGTAGATGACAAAATGTAATTATTATTTGAATACCTATGAGTCATGACATGGGTGGTCAAAAATATTAACTGCTAAGAAAGAGTGAGTGCTCTTGAGATGATAATATTTAAAAATAAACAAAATTAAAACTGTCCAATTCTTGTTTGAACAGAGATGGGATAGATGTAAAAGCCCAATATGCTCCCAGATGGTCATAGTGATAAAGCTACACAGCCATGGAAACAGGCTCTCTGCCCAATGTGTCCATGTCAACCAATTTGTCATTCTGGACTAGTCCCTTTGCCTGCATTTAGTCCACATCTCTTTGCTATCCGTACATCTGTCAAAATGTATTTTAAAGCTGTAGTCGTTTCTACTTCGATAGCATTATTTGAGTTGTACTCCATTTCTTAAATTTATTTACCAATACCGATCAAGGTAAATACTCCAGGCAAAATTGTTTGATAGGTTTGTTGTTTAGAGACAGACCCAAATCATTGACTTGGTTTATCTCTCCACAGTTGCGACTTAGCCTTCTGAAGATTGTTGTTATTTTCTGTTTTATTTCAGATTTCCAGTACCGGCAGATTTTTTACTTTTAGATTGTCGCTTTGCAGGTTTTGCAAGTGTACCTTCAATAGTCGTTTATTTGTCACAAAAACATAAATGTGTAGTGAAATGAAACATTACCCGCAGTTGAACAATAAGACCAATAAGATTAATCAATAAAAATGCAATAACACATACAATCACAATTAACACCAAACAAAAAGAAACATCCATCACAGTGAGTCTCCTCCAGTCCCTCCTCACTGTGATGGAAGGCCAGAATGTCTTTTTCTCTTCCCCTGCCATCTTGTCCCGCGGTCAGGCTGTTGGAGTTGCCACGTCGGGGCGGTCGGGGCTCCCGACATTGAAGCCCCCGCTGGGCGGTGAAAATCCCGCGGCCTATTCCAGGCCGCGCCGGACGGTGAAAGGTCCACGGCCTATTCCAGGCCACGCCGGACGGTGAAAGGTCCGCGGCGGGCCGACCCAAGCCCCGCGATTCGGGGCGGGCGAACACGCTGCCTCTAGCCACTGCCGGAGCTCCCGATGTCGGCCCCCATCCAGGGGCCTGCGGGCTTCCGACGTCCACGCGGCCCGCGCCGGAGCCTCCGGAGACGAGTCGCAGCCGCTCCCACAGCATCCGCAGGCAGCCAGCGCCGCAGGTGGTGAGTCCAGGCCACGGGCTCTGCGAACCAGAGCCCCAGGTGGTCCCAGGTGGTCCCAGGTGCATGGCCGGTGGTAGGCCGCAGCGGGAACGGAGACACGACACAGAAACAAAGGTCGCGTCTCCGTACGGGAGAGAGAATTTTACAGTTCCCGTTCCCTCCCACCCCCCCCCCCAAAACATAACATACAACACTACATCATATTAAAACTACAATTCAGACAAAAACAACAAAAAACACAAAAGACAGATGGACTGCAGGCAAGCCGCAGCTGCGACGGCAGCGCTGGCTCCTCCTGACTCACCCTGACCTAGCCAGGTCACACTAGGGAATCCTTTCTGTATCAAAGGGGATTGAATTCTTGGCAGCTAAATCTAAGTCTCCGACCCTCTTTAATATATTTAAATGATCAACCCACCTCACAGTAATATTTTCCCGGGGTAGGGGATTTCAAAAACGGGATCTAGATCAGTTAGAATGATGGACCAAGGAATGGCAAGTAAAATTTCACTCCGATAAGTATGATGTGTTGTACCATGGTATGTCACACCTGGGCAGGACTTACAGAATAAATGGTAGAACCCTGGAGGGTGTTGCAGATCTGGGATTACAGGTGCATGGTTCCCTAAAAGGGGTGAGTCAGGTGGACAAATTCCAAGACAAATTCTAATTCTAATTTTAAACCAAGGTCAACTTTTATGGGTTCAACCCACAACCAGAAATAGGTTATTCAAGATTATGTGCTTCCCAGGAATCAGAAACCTCTTCCCCTAAACCAGCCTTGGATAGTGGATCCTATGCTTCAGTCTCCTACAGATCCGGGTTGAAATCCTCTTAATGGGAAAATGCACAGAATAAAGTTAACATTTTTTATTGATCAGAATTTTTGCTTGTATTTTCATTTGAATGTCACTAATAATGCATCATATTGCAGTTTGTATTGGTAACTTTGTGAGAAATGTTGTGAGGATGGTAAGTAAAAGAAGTCAGGATCAAGCAGGGATGAAGATCATTAAGATGAAGCAGGGCCAAAATTAAATCCAAAACAAAGTTTGCTGTCCCAAAATATCCAATATCTGTATGTCTAAATGCAGCAGAGAAAACTGATAAATGTAGCATTGTGCATTTTGGTTGGGTTCATTCATGATCGTAATATCTTTTGCAGGGAGCAACACTGAAGAGACTGAGTGAGAAAAATATCCTGTTATCATTGTGCCCAGATCATTGAGGGGTCGTGACCAATGCAAAAAAAAGAGAATTAGTTTATCTGTAGAATGTCGTAGATTCAGAGAGAGCCTGAAAAGGTCCATAAGATATTTAGAAAATGGGATAACTCCTATTAACAGATTATTCCAGCATAACAGATTCAGCGAGACCAGGGGACATTAATGTGAACTGTGTAAATGTTGGAGCAGACCTGATATTAAGCAGTTCCTTCTTTCACTGAGGTAATGAGCCTCAGGGTACATTATACAGTGAGCCTCAGAGTACAACCATACTGCAATGTTGCAGGTGGAAACTCTGCCTGAATTCAAGAAGGAGTCGAATGCCAAGGGGACTGCATAATTTAGAAGGCAATGGTCTTTATAAGCAACACTTGGTCCATGAGGCCTCCTGGACTGGCTTTGCTAACCTGAAGATGTCAGAGAGGAATACTGCATGGTACTTTTTCCTTACTGAGCCTCAGTTACTTTAGGGATATCTGCCTTTGCTGAGGCTGTAAGGATGGATGTAAGATTGAGGGATGGGGATGATAGTTTGCTAAATCTGGCAGCCTTCCCCACCCACCTACCCCCCACAACCCACACAATTTTAATTTGTGCATTCCAGTGGTTGATTGCAGCATTAATTTGTGTTTGTTCTTAAAACTTAGCCAATAGCAACATTATTTGTTAATCCTTAAAGAGAACTATTAACTTTATTATCTGTTGGCAATTTTGATAATAAAAGAAATGGAAGGGGAGCTAAATGTGTTTAATTAACATGTTCTGCATTTATAATAATAATGCACATTATGTAAAGAGTGAGCTGCACAAAGATCATTTTCTGCAAAGTGAAGAACTGACTTAAAAAATATATACTTACTCTACTTTTAACAGTAATTTCTACTAATTGTATAAATTGTCGCACTGAAAATTACAAAACTACTGTTCCAGTCATGGTTCATGAATATGATTTATCAAGAACTATGCTCGGAAACTGAAATTGTGGATATTATAAGTCTCACCTTTCTATAAATAATTTAGTGGAAAAAGTTGTTAGAATCCACATCAAAGTAGTGATATTTTGTATTGCATATTATTAGATTTAAGCATAATCATGATGGTTTCAAAGGGATATCCTTATAAATTTTAATTAGCTTTAAAAATCATGATGCAATATGTGCAAGTGTTGCATATGTGGGACCGTGCATCTCCAACCATAAGTTGTTATCCCAACAAAGGTGAGCACTAAATTGATCAGCAAGGCTATCAGTTTAATCAAGGACCAGCCTCACCCCAGTCACTCCCTCATCCCCACTCTCCCATCAGGCAAGAGGTTCTGAAGTTAGAAAACATATACATCCCGATTCAAGGACAGTTTCTTCCCAGCTGTTATCAGGCAACTGACCCATCCTCTCACCAGTTAAATTGCGGTCCTGACCTCCCATCTACCTCACTGGAGAGCTTCAAACTATCTTTAATCGGACTTTAGTGGACTTTATCTTACACTAAATGTTGGACCCTTTATCCATTACTTCTACACTGTGGACAGTTTGATTGTAATCATGTATAATCTTTTCTTAGACTGGATAGCAAGCAGTAAAAATCTTTTCACTGTATCTCAGTACACATGACAATAATAAACTAAACTAAACTAATTATTTCAGGCGTGCACTATTGGTAGTACCATTTTGTTAAGGTGGATTTGGATTGTCTTCAACTAAATCAACTGAATATTATAGCACATGAAAATAAATGACTACATGCTTAAGATTTCAAATGACTTTTTGATTCATATCGGGGAAATGATTCAATAGGAATTCCATTTGATTATCATCCTGACATTTAACACACATCATTATTTATATTAATAATTTCACTAACATTGAGGCCATCAGGGTGAAAAATGTCAAAGGGTGGGTGTGTTATTATCTAAGAAGAGGATTCTTGTCTCAAGTTATCTTGAACTCCTTGCCATTGGTCTAAAACATTGCCCTCTCAAGTTTGTACGGTGGTTGGTATACAATGAATATCTCATGTTAAAAGATATAACCCACAGGTAATCCAATCTTCAACATGAAATTCAGAACCTTGACAGTCAGGACTGTAAGATTTGAGAAGTTTTCCCTCATTTGGAAAGCAACACAATACCAAAAAGCTGCAGTTTGGACATTTTAAACGGGAGACTGGGGCTGATAGCGGAGAAAGGCTGCGGTCAGATTAACAAAGGATGTCACAATCCGTGGGTCCTAAAATGGCCGCAGGACCTCGTGACCAGCCACAAAAGGTAAAAACCTTACATCCCAGTCTCTAGGTTTTCTGCAAAGCCATGGCCAGAACAAAGGATGGGTATTGGCCATGCAGAAACCTACGAAACCAGGTCGGAGTCCAGACACTGGGGCGCTGACATCAGCATACTCACAATGCCCCAAGCCGACCTAAACAGTTCATCTCAGTGAGGGGGCACAATAGCCCATAGAAAACTACCTGGTAGGTGATGGGAAACCAGTTAACACCCATCACCTCACAATGAAATCCCAATTCACACCGTCTGGCCATCCCCGGTATCCCCGAACATAAGCGCAGATCAGAAGAAAACCTCATACATATCTTTTTGAACAAAGAGATTCCAAGATCTGGCGGGAGATAGGACGGGTCAGAAACAGTATAACTGGCCACTACTTTTGGGTGAAAAAGTTAAGTCGGAGGGGAGTCGGAACTGAGGTCAAGTCAAGAGGCAAGAAGAAAACCTGCAAGGAACGCAAGCAGGCAAGAAAACGAATGCAGGAGGAAGAAAAGACAGGCAAGAAGAACGGATGCAAGAGAGAGGAACAGGCACGCAACTCGAGGAGAAATACTGCAAAACGAACAGCCAGTAACCCCAGTAATAGCCCCATGGTGAGCATGTACCCCGATCTTGCATATCCTGGACATAGTTTAGTGTAGAGGGGAGGGTGGTTTGAATAAACGTTGGGTGTGTAAAGAGTGTGTGTTGGTCAATTTTGCGATGTGTCGTACGTTCCCCATCTTACAGTCGTGTATGTGTCTTATAGAACTGTGTGTGTTTAAAGATTCATAGTTATAAGTATTCGTGTGATTCGGTATGTGTTTCATAGACATGTATTATAGCACTGTATAAGTATTCATGAACAATAGTCCCAAGTGCTGAATAAAAGCCTTTTTCATTTAAACCCTGGTTTTAAAATCTGGTCTGGTTGAATTTTTTCTGCACTATAAGAGCTCCTGCATCTAAGCCCAGTGTCTAGAACCGTAAGGGGTGAGTGGGTCGAACCACTCACGGGGAACCAGTGTGCACGGCCTGGTCAAGGGATCAGAGCAAGGCACGGGGACCTTAGGTCGGGCAAAAGCTCGGCGCAGAAACCCCTTACAGGACCGATGTAGTCAATTCAACAATGACAAAACTCAATGTATCCCCTCTGTCAAACTCCAGCAGCAGATGTCTTGGGAATGGCATTACTGCCCGAGAAAGGCATATTGGGCAGGATAAGTTCATAAGTTCATAAGGTCTAGGAGCAGAATTAGGCCATTCAGCCCATCAAGTCTACTCTGTTAGAAGGATGAGAGGAGATCTTATCGAAACGTATAAGATTATTAAGGGGTTGGACACGTTAGAGGCAGGAAACATGTTCCCAATGTTTGGGGAGTCCAGAACAAGGGGCCACAGTTTAAGAATAAGGGGTAGGCCATTTAGAACTGAGATGAGGAAAAACTTTTTCAGTCAGAGAGTTGTGAATCTGTGGAATTCTCTGCCTCAGAAGGCAGTGGAGGCCAATTCTCTGAATGCATTCAAGAGAGAGCTGGATAGAGCTCTTAAGGATAGCGGAGTCAGCGGGTATGGGGAGAAGGCAGGAACGGGGTACTGATTGAGAATGATCAGTCATGATCACATTGAATGGTGGTGCTGGCTCGAAGGGCCGAATGGCCTCCTCCTGCACCTATTGTCTATTGTCAACCATGGCTAATCTATCTTTCCCTCTCAACCCCATTCTCCTGCTTTTTCCCCATAAACCTGACACCCTTATTAATCAAGACTCTTTCAATCTCCACCTTCAAAATACTCATTGACTTGGTCACCACAGCACTGTAGTAATGAATTGCCCAGAAATTCTTCCTCATCTCCTTTCTAAAGGTACGTCCTTTTATTCTGAGGTCATGGCCTCGGGTCCTAGATGCTTCCACTAGTGAGAAACATCCTCTCCACATTCACTCTATTCAAGCCTTTCATTATTCAGTAAGTTTCAATGAGGTCCCCCCTTCATCCTTCTAAACTCCAGCGAGTACAGGCACAGTGGTTCATAACGCCCATTATATGTTAACCCAATCATTCCTGGGTTCATTCTCATAAATGTTCTCTGGGCTCTCTACAACACCAGCACAACCTTCCTTAGATATGAGGCCCAAAACTGATCACAAAACTCCAAATCCGGTTTGACCAGAGCCTTACAAAGTCTTAGCATTACAACCCTGTTGGTGATGTGGTGGAAGGGGCACACCAACTCCCAAACTAGCTCTGAAGTCCACACACGCTGTCAAAAACCTCTGCTCCACCTGAGGCACAGGCTGTAGAGTGCACATTACCCTCATAAGCTCTGTCAGCCATAGAGAGATACAGATTGAAAATAGGTCATTCGACCCATCCATCTGACCCGACATATTCACATCGATCCTATATTAATTCAGTTTTTAGCCCCACTACATTCCCAACTATTCTCCCCAAATACTACCTCTGACCCACACACGAGGGACAATTTACTGTGGCCAATTAACCTCCCTCACTCCTCGTCTTTGGGATGTCGCTGGAAGCCAGAGCACCTGGAGAAATCCCATGCAGTAACAGGGAGTACAAAACAGGCTCCAACCAGGCAGCACCCAAGGTCAGGGTTGAACCAAGGGTTCCGGAACCATGGGTTGTGACCCTGTACCCCACACAGAACAACAGCAACAGCAAGTCATGTTCAATCCAAAAAAAAGGCAGCCTAAAAATATGAAAATTATTAAAAGGAGCAGATGTAGGTAGGCCAGTTGGCCTTTCAAGTATGTTCTGCCATTCATCAAGATCACAGCCGATCTACCTCAATGCCACTTTCCTGCACTATCTCCATACACCTTGATTCGCTAAACATTATAGGCTCACCTGCTGTCATCACAGAGCCACCGCTACAATCATATCCATGGCAGGATTGAAAATCTCATTTGTTTTTATACACCAGATTTTCCCCAGGTTTCTTAATTTAAATGATTCTAAGCTCTAAGTGGCTATAAGTCAGATTCCACTCCATGAAGTTAACAAGCATGCCTGCTTATTCAAACATTGAGTACATCAATTTCAATACACCCCTTATTTACAAAACCTGAATGAATTTTATTCTTCAGCAAACTGCAAATTTGATGGGGATGGGAGGCGATGGGGTTGACATTGGGGTAGAATGCATTAATGGCTGCTGTGTCTCTCTTAGCTTATCAATGTTATCATCGCAACACAGTTCCTGTTTTGCTGCTGATAAATCTGATACAGGCTGTGCACCACCAACTGGTAGAAAGTAAGAAGCAAATGAAGAAAAAGCTTTGTTCAGCTGCCAGTGGTACAACTGTGAGGAACGCCAACAGCGTTTTCTTCTTCTGATTCTCAGTCGTAACAAGGTATCATTTCCTATCTGCTCTCTCCATAGGACCATGTACTGGTGAGAATCTTAAAAAGCAGAATCTGCCACCCAGAGAAATGAACTCGAATGTGACTGAATATGCAGAAAAGTTGAAATATATGCAAAGACATGGGGAAAACAAGTTTCAATACACAGCATTACTTTGGAAAATGTTTCATGCTAAAGGCATAAGCCCGACAGTTGAAGACACCAATGTATAAGGATATGCTTGTCATGAAGTGGAAAATGAAGGACCGACTGATGTGCTCAAGTAGACTCACAATCCTCAGTCTGCTGCAAACATTCTTACAATGTTATTGTTCAGAACCACACTTGAATCTTTAAACTTGAATTATTTGCTCCTAAGCAAAAGTAATTTAATTACAATGCATGAATTTTTTTAAACTATGGAATCGTTTAATACAAATCACTGTGTGAAAAATAAGGATCGATATTAGGAGGTGTTCAGCCTCAACTCTCAATCATATTCAGTTATTGACTTCAGCCGATTAAAAAAAAATATTCCTTCTGTGTTGGTAATTATAGGGTAAATAATCTTCTCAAAGGTAGTTTCGGTCACACATGAAGCAGACAGCTGGAGCTTTGGCTCAATATATAGACGGAGAAATCACATGCTCAGAATACTCTTAGAGCTAGCTATGCAATCAGACTGTACCTTGATACTTTTGCAAGTAACTGCTGTGTTTAAGATAAACATAATACATCACCTGCTAACGCTGGAGTCTTCAATGATGGTGGGTTGTTTCTTAATAAACTAACATAAAAATCCTCTCATCACTATTTTAACAGAGCTGCAGTGCTGAAAGCATAAACTTCACAAAAAGAAGCATATAAGCTGAGAAATTAAAATAAATGGACTGATCTCTCCCATTGATAGGAATGCATCAAGCACTTAAACTGAAGGCTTTCTGTGGAGCTCTATTATAGAACAGTCACTGAACAATGCAGCTTTTCAGCTTAGTTTCAGCAAAACAAGGAATGAAAAATTACAGATAAGAAGAAATCTTTGTAAAACTGACATCACATCCACAAGAAGAAAAGGAATAGATTTATTCAAGAATTTGAAAATTAGGAAAGATTAGGTACAACAGGATCAGTTGACGAGAGGCAAAATTAATTTGAAGTTAAGAAGAATATCTTATCAGGTGGATTATTGGTGCAATTTTCAAAATCATTGTTTTTCGCATGACAAATTAAATAAATGTTTGAAGCATGCACAAGAAATTGCAGATGCTGGAATATGATCAGGTGGCTTATTGGTGCAATTTTCAAAGCAGCCATTATTTTTCTAATGACAAATTATATAAATGTTTGAAGCGGATGCAATAAGCTGCAGTTGCTGGAATCTTGAGCAAAAAAACAAACTGCAGCAGGACCCCAGTGGGACAGGCAGCATCTATGGAAGGAAACGAACAAGAAGTGGACTTTGAGGCTGAAGAAGGATCCCATCTCAAAATGTCCTCTGTCCATCTCTTTCCACCTGACTCATTGAGATCGTCCAGTAATCTGTTTAGTGGTGTCGTTGAGCTGCTTCCTCACAGCACAAGAGACCCAGGTTCAATCTTAATCATGGCTGCTGATGGTGCGGATTTTTAAGTCCTCCTTGTGTCTGCATGGGTTTCCTCTGGGTGCTCCGGTTTCCTTCCACATTGCGGAGAAATCCAGGTTTGTAGGTTCTGTAGGTTCTGTAAATTGCCCCCTGGAAGCAAAAGTGGGATAACATGGACTTAGTGCACTGATGATTGATGGTCAGCGTGATTCAGTGGGACAAAGGGCCTGTTTTCACACTGTAGCACTAAACTCCAAACTAAACGTGTGGTGTGGGCACCAGCCTGTGCACTTAATTAACTGGTGCAAGGCTCATCAAAGGTTCTCTCGATATTTCATAATATGGGAGGGAAGTTTTGGAAGGAAAAATGGTTGAGAACCATTGTTTTATATAACTTCCACCATCAGTAATTTAAAGAATGCTACATACACCTGTTTGAACAATTTAACACAATGAATAAATGGGTAAATGGTTTACATATGAATGGTGCAAATTGCCGGCTATAATGATATGGACAAAGTTGCCAGATTCTTCAGTCTGAAAAAAGGGTCTCGACCCGAAATGTCACCCATTCCTTCTCTCGAGAGATGCTGCCTGTCCCGCTGAGTTACTCCAGCATTTTGTGTCTTGCCAGATACTAAATCTGGTGGTCCATAATACGTAAGGAAGGGACAAAGCAACTACCACATGCTGTCAAGTGCATCTGCTAAAATAATCGTACTATAACCTGTTTTCTGGATTGGCAACTCATACATGAAATGCCAGATCTCACTGTCTAATGTTGGTGGCTCCATCCGAAATCATTAGCACTGTCACTTAAATGATAGTAAATCTCAGATGTCCATGCATACACAGTAAAACACACAAACGATTTGGAAGAGATTTGCCACAGAAGGCTGTGGAGGCCAAGTCAATGGATATTTTTAAAGCAGAGGTAGATTGATTCTTGATTACTACAGGTGTCAAGGGTTATGGGGAGAGGGAAGGAGAATAGGGTTAGGAAGGAGAGAGAGATCAGCCATGATTGAATGGCAGAGCAGACGATGGGTCAAATGGCCTCGACAATAGACAATAGACAATAGGTGCAGGAGGAGGCCATTCGGCCCTTTGAGCCAGCACTGCCATTCAATGTGATCATGGCTGATCATTCTCAATCAGTACCCCGTTCCTGCCTTCTCCCCATACCCCCTGACTCCACTATCCTTAAGAGCTCTATCGGGGAGGAGTTGGCTGCGTCTAACGGCTGCGGCTCTCTGGCAGTCTGTTGTCATTTTTTCTTTTTTTTTGTTTGTGTCGGTGTTGGGATGGTTTTTGTTTCTGTTTTTGGCTGTGTATGTGTGGTGGGGGTGTGGGGTGGGGTGGGGGGGGGCAGGGGGAAACCTTTCTTTTATTAGGTCTCTTCCCCGGGGCGCAGCTCGCCCGTGGGGCCTTCCATCGCCTGGCGCGGCTCGGCTGCGGGCCTTAACATCGCCGGCGCAGCTCGGCCGCGGGACGTTTCAGTGCCCGGTGCGGCTCGGCCGCTGGACTTAACATCGCCCGGTGCGGCCGCGGGACGTTTCAGTGCCCGGTGCGGCTCGGCCGCGGGACGTTTCAGTGCCCGGTGCGGCTCGGCCGCGGGACGTTTCAGTGCCTGGTGCGGCTTGGCCGCTGGACTTAACATCGCCCGGTGTGGCCGCGGGACGTTTCAGTGCCCGGTGCGGCTCGGCCGCTGGACTTAACATCGTCAGTGCTGTTCGGCCGCGGGACGTTTCAGTGCCCGGTGCGGCTCGGCCGCTGGACTTAACATCGCCCGGTGTGGCCGCGGGACGTTTCGGTGCCCGGGGCGGCTCGGCCGGGGGGCCTTCCATCCCCTTGCGGGGGCTGTGCGTGTCATTTGCCTCGGTAGGGGTCAAGCAGCCTGTCCGTGGGTGCGTGGGGAAGAGAGGGGAAGTTTTGTTGCCTCCATCACAGTGAGGGGGTGTTTGGAGTCACTGTGATGGATGTTTGTGTTGGGGTCGGGTGTCCTGTGTTCTTTTCTTTTTTGCTGTGTTTTGTGTGACTGCTGAAATTTCGCTCGGTGTTGTGCCGAGTGACAATAAAGTGTTGTTATGTTATGTTAGCTCTCTCTTGAATGCATTCAGAGAATTGGCCTCCACTGCCTTCTGAGGCAGAGAATTCCACAGATTCACAACTCTGACTGAAAAAGTTTTCCCTCATCTCCGTTCTAAATGGCCTACCCCTTATTCTTAAACTGTGGCCCCTGGTTCTGGACTCCCCCAACATTGGGAACATGTTTCCTACCTCTAACGTGTCCAACCCCTTAATAATCTTATACGTTTCGATAAGATCCCCTCTCACCCTTCTAAATTCCAGTGTATACAAGCCTAGTCGCTCCAGTCTTTCAACATATGACAGTCCCGCCATTCCCTCAATAGCAAGAATATCCTTCCTCAAATTTGGAGACCAAAATTGCACACAGTACTCCAGGTGCGGTCTCACTAGGGCCCTGTACAACTGCCTAATTCTGCTCCTATCACTTATGACCTTATGACCTGATGACCAAGTCTTTCAAATGACTGAGTCCAATGCACAGTTCATTCTGCCGAGATTTCTCTGCATTTTAGCTGGGGACCTGCCTCATGGATCTGTATCAGATTAAACTTGGCACAAGATCTAAAACCCCATTGGTTTCAGTCGGTTTTGGCTCTGAGGCAAAAGGAAAGGGAATCTCCTTTTTTCTAAATTAATTTAAATTTTGTTTGATCTCTCAATTATATATGTCTAATTATTCATTATTTATTTATTAGAAAATAGAACAGTATAGCACGGGAACAGGCCCAATGGCCCATGATACTTGTGCCAAACATAATGCCAAATGATACTAATTCCTTCTTCCTGCAAGTGATCCATATCTCTCCCTCCCTGCATTTTAATGGACTTATCTAAGCAGTGATGCAATGTTTCAGCCTTGCCTTTTTAGCTCCATCACCAATATATGTCTTAAAATAAAATTAGTCAAAAAATAAGCGATCTACGTTGTGGATATCCCTGTGCCAAAATTAACATCATGTTTCATTCTATCTTTCTTTTTAATAACGTGCATAATTATTTTGTAAAGAGCGTGACTAAATGGTTTAAATTCAGTATTTTTCCAAATACAAAATGAATACACATGAGCTCTCAGATTATTTTAATCTGTTCCAGCAATGATTGCACTCTGTGTAATGGCATGGCTGCGTGGTGTGTTGTGTGTGCTGTGTGTGTGTTTGTGGCTGGTGTAAGTGAGACAACAGAATTAATAATTGTGTCTCACAGCATGGTTTCTTTAGGATTTGCAGTTTACGATTGTGAAAATGTGTCAGGAAGAGTGATATTTGAGATGGTAGTGATTTTGCATTTTTTTGTATGAAGTGTAAAACTTCACATACAGATATCCAGTCTGTCATTCTACTCAATGGCTTTGCAAGATAGTCATAGTGTCACACAGCATGGAAACAGGCCCTTTGATCTTGCCGACCAAGATGCCCCACCCTGCCCACATTTGGCCCATATCCCTCTGAACCTTTCCTGTCCTTGTACCTATCCAAATGTCTTTTAGATGCCAATGGAAAAGCTAAATGTCCATTTCAGCAAATAGTAATTGGCAGATTGATAAAAGGTGTTCCATGGTTTGGGACTCATGCAGCTTGGAATATGTACTTTATTCCATTTGTAAACAGGTTGCCGTGGCAAGTGTAGATTCTGTTGAGGGCTGTTTCCAGTGTTTGAGGAAAGTCAAGGCAGTGATGAAGTTCTTATGCTATGCATTGGATAATGGGTGTATATCCAGATTGCTGATATTGACTGCCGTTGCCCAGGATAGCAACTGCGATTTTATAAAGGTGTTAGGTTATTAGGTTACCCTGAACCAGGAGGTTGGTCTTTTTCGATCCAGTTGCAGTTAATAATAGCTGGGACAATGAGAGTTAACACCTAGAGCCAGTCGATTGGACTGTCTTACATCCACATTGCTGCGTTTAGCTATCTATCTATATTTTATCTGTGTCAGCTGCAGGACCCTGAGGCAAAATAACATTCTGAGGCAGAGTGTACAAGGGCCAACATCAGTATCTGTTTCTTCCAGCCATGCTACCCTGTGCTGTGTTAACAGGTTGCTGGAACAAGTTATATATATTATCGCACTTGGCTCTCACTGGGGTCTCCTCTATGTCCCGCAGCTCCGCTCTTGCTCCCACTCTCCCCATTCGTAACACTCTCCCCCTTGTCCTCACCTTCCACTCCACCAGCCGTCGCATACAACAAATTATCCTCCAACATTTCCGCCACCTCCAACGGGATCCCACTACTGGCCACATCCCATCTCCACCCCTTTCTGCTTTCCACCAAGACCATTCCCTCCGTAACTCCCTGGTCCACTCATCCCTTCCCATCCAAACCACCTCCTTCCCAGGTACTTTCTCCTGCAACCGCAAGAGATGCAACACCTGTCCCTTTACCTCCCCCCTCGACTCCATCCAAGGATCCAAACAGTCTTTCCAGGTGAGGCAGAGGTTCATCTGCACCTCCTCCAACGTCATCTATTGTATCCGCTATTCCAGATGTTAACTTCTCTACATCGGCGAAACCAAGCACAGGCTCGGCGATCGGTTCACTCAACACCTCCGCTCAGTCCGCCTTAACTAACCTGATCTCCCGGTGTCTTAGCACCTCAACTCCCCCTTCCATTCCCAATCTGACCTTTCTGTTCTGGGCCTCCTCCATTGTCATAGTGAGGCCCACCGCAAATTGGAGGAACAGCATCTCATATTTCGCTTGGCCAGTTTACACCTCAGCAGTATGAACATTGACTTCTCTAACTTCAGATAGTTCCTCTGCCCCTCTCTTTCCCCTCCCCCTTCCCAGTTCTTCCAACTAGTCTTCCTGTCTCCTACTACATCCTATCTTTGTCCACCCCCTCCCCTGACATCAGCCTGAAGAAGGGTCTTGACCCGAAACATCACTCATTCCTTCTCTCCAGAGATGCTGCCTGACCCGCTGAGTTACTCCAGCATTTTGTGTCTATCTTCGATTTAAACCAGCATCTGCAGTTTTCTTTCCTACACGTATTATCACTTTCTGACCACTTTTCTGTGTGAGAGGAATTTTAGGTGAGGTTTATAAAGCAGTCTTCTGTAAAAGAGAACTGTTCAGTCTGAAAACAAAACCTTTATTAACTCAGCATTAACTCTTTATTAACTTTATTAGAATCAGCAGCAGTAGCAGCAATCAGCAGCAGTAAGCAGCAAGTAGCAGCAGCAGCAGCAGCAGCAGCAGCAGCAGCACCACCAAGCTGTGTTGCTTGGGAAGTAGTGTGTGGGGATTGTGTGGGGATTGTGTGGGGATAGTAAGGAGTAAGACCTGTGTGATCTCCCGGACAAATTTCGATCGCCTAGCTTGGGGTCGGAGAGGAATTTCCCGGATTTTTTTTCTCCCAAATTGGCCTGGGTTTTTAATCCGGTTTTTCGCCTCTCCCAGGAGATCACTCAGTTCTTTGGGGTGGGCGGTTGGAGCGGTTGGAGTAGCGGCCGGGCGGTAGGTTTAGTAACGAGCATGGGGCTTTGTTTGGAGAGCATGACTGCCAGGGCAGTTTTTTGTTCTGGGTGTCGGATGTGGGGAATCTGGGAGTCTGATAGTCTTCCAGACATCCACACCTGCGCCAGGTGTGACGAGATGGGGCTCCTAAGGGACCGTGTTAGGAACCTGGAGCGGCAGATTGATGACCTCCGTCTGATCAGGGAGAGTGAGGAGGTTATAGATAGGAGTTACAGAGAGGTGGTCACTCCTAGACCACGGGAGGTAGACAAGTGGGTCATTGTTAGGGGGGGCAAGGAGCAGAGGCAGGGACTAGGAAGTACCCCGGTGGCTGTACCCCATGGAAATAAGTACTCCTGTTTAAGTACTGTTGGGGGGGACAGCCTACCTGGGGGCAGCGACGGTGCCCGGGCCTCTGGCAAGGAGTCCGGCCCTGTTGCTCAGAAGGGTAGGGAAAGGAAGAGGAGAGCAATAGTAATAGGGGACTCTATAGTGAGGGGGTCAGATAGGCGTTTCTGTGGACGCAGTCGGGAGACCCGGATGGTGGTTTGCCTCCCTGGTGCCGGTGTCCGGGATGTGTCTGAGCGTGTCCAGGATATCCTGAAAGGGGAGGGAGAGGAGCCAGAGGTCGTGGTACATATAGGTACCAACAATATAGGTAGGATAAGGGAAGAGGTCCTGAAAGGAGAATTTAGGGGGCTAGGAAGAGAGTTAAAAAAAAGGACTTCCAAAGCAATAATCTCAGGCTTACTGCCTGTGCCACGCGATAGTGAGAATAGGAATGGAGTGAGGTGGAGGATAAATTCGTGGCTGAGGAACTGGTGCAGGGAGCAGGGTTTCAAGTTTCTGGATCATTGGGACCTCTTCTGGGGGAAGTATGACCTGTACAAAAATGATGGGTTGCATCTGAACCTGAGGGGAACCAATATCCTGGCGGGGAGATTTGCTAAAATAATTGCGGAGACTTTAAACTAGTACGGTTGGGGGGACGGACTCAAACACAGATAGCTAACAGGCAGTGTGTGAGGCAGGAGGCAGAAAAGGGAAACACTCAGACCCAATATGTAGGAGAGAAAGAAGGGAAAAGAAATAAACTGAGAATAAGAAATGATGGGTCCCTTAAATGTGTATATTTTAATGCTAGGAGCATTGTAAGAAAGGTGGATGAGCTTAGAGCCTGGATTGACATCTGGAAGTATGATGTTGTGGCGATCAGTGAAACATGGTTGCAGGAGGGTTGCGATTGGCAATTAAATATTCCAGGATTTCATTGTTTCAGATGTGATAGAATCGGAGGGGCAAGAAGTGGGGGTGTTGCATTGCTTGTCAGGGAGGATATCACAGCAGTGCTTTGGCAGGACAGACTAGAAGGCTCGATTAGAGAGGCTGTTTGGGTGGAATTCAGAAATGAGAAAGGTTTAGCAACACTTATAGGGGTGTATTATAGACCGCCAAATAGGGAACGAGAATTGGAAGAGCAAATATGTAAGGAGATAGCAGATATTAGTAGTAAAGCACAGAGTAGTGATTGTGGGTGATTTCAATTTTCCGTATATAGACTGGGAATCACATTCTGTTAAAGGGCTGGATGGTTTGGAGTTTGTAAAATGTGTGCAGGATAGTTTTTTGCAGCAATACGTAGAGGTGCCTACCAGAGAAGGGGCAGTGTTGGACCTCCTGTTAGGAAATGAGATGGGTCAGGTGACGGAGGTATGTGTTGAGGAGCACTTTGGGTCTAGTGATCACAATGCCATTAGTTTCAATATCATTATGGAGAAGGTCAAATCTGGACCAAGGGTTGAGATTTTGGATTGGAGAAAGGCTAATTTTGAGGAGATGAGAAAGGATTTAAAAGGAGTGAAATGGAAATTTTTGTTTTATGAAAAGGATATAACAGAGAAATGGAGGATATTTAAAGGTGAAATTTTGAGAGTACAGAGTCTTTATGTCCCTGTTCGGTGGAAAGGAAAGAATAATAATTTGAAAGAGCCGTGGTTTTCCCTTTGAGAGTGGGGAAGATTCCAACAAGGGGACATAGCTTCAGAATTGAGGGACAATGGTTTAGGGGTAACATGAGGGGGAACTTCTTTACTCAGAGGGTGGTGGCTGTATGGAATGGGCTTCCGGTGGAAGTGGTGGAGGCTGGCTCGATTTTATTATTTAAGAGTAAATTGGATAGGTATATGGATAGGAGGGGATTAGAGGGTTATGGTCTGAATGCAGGTAGATGAGACTAGGTCAGGGAGAATGGTCGGCGTGGACTGGTAGGGCCGGACAGGCCTGTTTCCGTGCTGTAGTTGTTATATGGTTATATGGTTATATGGTTATATGGTTATATAACTCCCTCATCACTGTCAGCTACCTGCATTTAAGGGCAAACAAAATTCAAAGCAACCCAAAAAATAGTTTGTTGACAAATTATCCGATGTTCTCAGAGTGCATATGACCAAGCAGATAACTCGAAAAAGCAAACACTGTGAATTAGTTAGTAAAATATACATGTAGAGGGGAAATTGTTACTGAAATACATTGTTTGTGAGTTAGAAATATGATCTCATGTGCAATGGGTAGCTTAAAACGGACAGTGAACATGCAATTTTTCAACAAACTATTTGATCAAAACCTGGGCAATATACTGCCAAACAAAGATTAATGTTCTTACTATATGTGACTTTATTAATTATTATCTACAGAAGCTATTCTCATAATAGAGTTTTTTTTAGAAAAAGTGCATTTGACTTACAGAGTGACCATGCATGAGCAACAGTTTAATCACTTTGAGTGACCACACACATTTAAAGTTGGACCTAAAACACAGTCTGCCAACTACAGAAAGGGCAATGATGGTACGGAGCTAAATGTGATTAATGTACTTGACCTACAGCTGTCATCCCCCCCGATTGCGTTCAGAAGTTAATAAAATTTGACATACCATAGAGATGCCCTTTTGGCTTGGTACTGAGCTACAAGAAAATTAAAAAATGCCAGGAATGAGAAAGTACAATTTCTAAAGAAATCTACAAGATATTGGTGGTGAAGCTGTGGAATTCATTGCCACAGATGGCCGCGGAGGCCAAGTGAATAGAAATTTCTAAAGCAAAGATTGACAGATTCTTGATTAGTAAGAGGGTCAGGGGTTATGGGGAGAAGGCAAGAGAGTGGGGCTGAGAGGGAAAGATAGATCAGCCATGATTGAATGGCGGAGTAGACTTGATGGGGTCCGATGGCCTAATTCTGCTCCTATAATTAAAAACAAAGATACTGGTGATATTACATATTCTTCAGTAGCACAGAAGACCACGACAGTATGTGATGGAGATGTGTAATATTATTAAGAATTTTCTTGGGGTAAACCATAAAAGATGGCTGTGGTCATCCATTTAAAATTAACACCAAGAGATTTGGAGAAATTTAGTGCAGTTTAGTTTAAGCAGGTCATTCGGCCCACCGAGGTCATGCCAACCATCAATCACACGTTCACATAATTTTGCAGTTGCAAATCTTTGGATGGAAATCAGAGCATCCTGAGGAAACCCACGCAATCACAGGATCCGAGGTCAGGATCGAACCTGGGTCTCTGGTGGTGTGAGGCTGCAGCTCTACCAGCTGTAGACCTGTGCCTCACACCACCAGAGACTGCAGCCACTGTAGCCATTTCTTTACAGTCAAGCTGTGGAGCATGGTGTTCTTTGCCACAGAGAATGAATGAAGCATGTATCATTACATCTTTTAATCGTTTAACAAACAGAAAGATATGAGGTCATGCATGACTCAAGGGCTAAATGGTTTGCTTCAGTATGTGTGATGTTTCGGATATAACGGCCACACTGTTTAATGTGTTTCTGTCAGTTAACAGGGTGCAATTGGTTTCAGTTCTCCAGTTCTATTTCTCCCTTGATTAAACATTCTGTCCCTTTGTACAATTAACAGGAAAACCGATATCAGGATGTTAATTAATAGAGGACGTTCTGGACATATGGAACTGTATTTAACTATGGGTTGGTGTTTCCATATAAACAGGAGTGAAAAGTGAAGAGATTCACAGGGCCTCACAGGGCCCTAGTGAGACCGCACCTGGAGTACTGTGTGCAATTTTGGTCTCCAAATTTGAGGAAGAATATTCTTGCTATTGAGGGCATGCTGCGTAGGTTTACTAGGTTAATTCCCGGAATGGCGGGACTGTCATATGTTGAAAGACTGGAGCGACTAGGCTTGTATACACTGGAATTTAGAAGGGTGAGAGGGGATCTTATCGAAACGTATAAGATTATTAAGGGGTTGGACGGACACGCTAGAGGCAGGAAACATGTTCCAAATGTTGGGGGAGTCCAGAACCAGGGGCCGCAGTTTAAGAATAAGGGGTAGGCCATTTAGAACTGAGATGAGGAAAAACTTTTTCACCCAGAGAGTTGTGAATCTGTGGAATTCTCTGCCTCAGAAGGCAGTGGAGGCCAATTCTCTGAATGCATTCAAGAGAGAGCTAGATAGAGCTCTTAAAGATAGTGGAGTCAGTGGGTATGAGGAGAAGGCAGGAACGGGGTACTGATTGAGAATGATCAGCCATGATCACATTGAATGGCGGTGCTGGCTCGAAGGGCCGAATGGCCTCCTCCTGCACCTATTGTCTATTGTCTATTGTCTATTATTGTTTAAAAACTGAACGTGCCAGAAAAACCCAAACAAATTTAGTCTGGTTAGTTGTTGCCAATACTGACTGCACTCAGACAGCAACAAAGTGATAGAAGGATGTCATTGGCAGTGTGCTCAATTGTCACTCCCTCTGCAATAACCGGCATTGCATTGCCTGTTCTGGGGATTTTCAGAACCACTCACCTCCAGATCTCATCACATATCATATCATATCATATATATACAGCCTGAAACAGGCCTTTTCGGCCCACCAAGTCCGTGCCGCCCAGCGATCCCCGCACATTAACACTTTCCTACGCCCACTAGGGACAATTTTTTTTTTTTTTTTACATTTACCCAGCCAATTTACCTACATACCTGTACGTCTTTGGAGTGTGGGAGGAAACCGAAGATCTCGGAGAAAACCCACGCAGGTCACGGGGAGAACGTACAAACTCCTTACAGTGCAGCACCCGTAGTCAGGATCGAACCTGAGTCTCCGGCGCTGCATTCGCTGTAAAGCAGCAACTCTACCGCTGCGCTACCGTGCCGCCCGGTTATCTTTAGAACAAAGGGATGGACTTGAGAGGAGAACTGGCCGTGACCACCAGCTATATCAAGGCAACACTTGATTGAGAGTGGATCAAGGAAGCCTAATAAAACTGAAATCCAAGATTGAACCCAGGGTCTCTGGCGCTGTTGGGCAGCAACTCTACCGCTGCACCACTGTGCCGCCCTAATTCCAAGTGATCCTTTCTACTCCAATGCAGCAATCAAAAGCAGGGATCCAATAAGTATTACCATCTGTTTTCCTGACTGACAAATGCCAACAAACAGTTTGTGTGTTCATAATTCTCCATCAGCTCCAGTGCAACAACACAATGTCTGCTCTTGATATTTCAGCAGAGATGTCACTCGTGTATCGATACAACTGTATCTCTTCTGCAGCACGTCAGGTGACACATCGTCTTTATACCTCGGCCTCGAAGGAAATGGCAAGAATATACACATGGAATTGGCATGTTACAATTCACCTCACATAGTGTCAGTGTTATACTCTCTCACCATTCACCGTTCATTTCCTTCTGTTTGGTCTGACAAATACATTTTAGCTTTCTTCTTAGAAAATCAAATTTTCATAACAATTTGAGCATTAAATCTTCCAAGTTAACATTTCAACTTTCGATGTGTGCACCACACAAAATAATGCAAGACCCGATTGTAAGGTATAGTCAAGGTTTAAAGGAATACCCCAAATTCCTGATTGTGCTATGTCTTGTAAGTGTTGTTGAGCACTCTGCCAGAATTCTGAAATCACTCATGTTACCAGCTCAATTCAAACTGCTGTGATGCTGAAATACAGCCTTTGGGCATGGGGTTGAATCATAACAATAGCCAGCTGGTCATGCGAGGATAATGCTGACTGTCTTCAGTGTGGCAGTGCATTTTGAACATTAGGATCTATGCACAGCAGTGTAGGTGTGAAATACAATGGAGTTCTGATACAAGCGGATCCAACCTCCTGCTCTATCCTTGGATTCACCACTGACTCTTAAATCTCGTGCAATCCCAGTTTTGTGAATTAGATAGAATTGGAGTTACACAGCACGGAAACAGATTATTTTATTCAACTTGTCCATGCCGACCAAGATGCCGCATTTCAGCCAGTCCCGTTTGACTATTATCCCTCCAAACTTTTTCCATCCATATACAGGTCCACCACCAATTTTTCGGCAACTCCTTTAATCCAGACAAAATTACGAGAGCGCACTTGAAATCCCCCCCCCCGGAAGTCCCCCCAAAATTGTAATTCCTAGGCTGGGTGAGGCGGTCGATTTCGACCTCATCGAGACTTTCGCAGCCGATCAGTGGGTTGACTTTGCCCCATGCGGCCGGGGCTCTAAAACTCCAGCCCAGCCAGGGCCAGCAGATCCATTCCTATGGCTGACTTCCATGCCTGATCGGCGGGTTGACTTTGCCCACTGCGGCCAGGGCTCTGGAATGGCAAATCTGTTCCTATAGCCGCATTCCGAGGCCGATTTTGGAACCCCCCCAGAGGCCATGTACTCGTTTGGTCCGACAAAATGGATAATCCAGCAAGGCTTTAGAACCAAGGGTGCTGGACAATTGGTGTTGGACCTGTACCCGTCTAAATGTATTTTAAATGTTATTGTAGTTGCCTCTTTTTCTCCCTCTTGAAGCTTGTTTCATATGCCCATCATCCGTTGCGTAAAAACGTTGCCTCTCGGATTCCAATTAAATTATTCCTCTCTTACCTTTAACCTCGTTCTTGATTCCTCTACTATAGGTTAAAAAAACTGCACATTCAGCCTATCTATTCCCCTCTTGGTTTTATGCACCCACATAAGATCACCCCTCATTCTTCTGCGCTTCAGAGCCTGCCAAACCTCTCCCTTTATCTATGACCCTCACAGCCTGGCAACATTCTCATAAATCTACTCTGCATTCTTTCTGGCTTAATGGAGTCTTTCCTACAGTAAGGTGGCCAAAACTGACATTCATAAATAATGAGATTTGTCATTCATTGTCTGTTTTAATTGATGTTAATGCTTTCTTAGGAAGGTGTTTTTAAGTAACTTACTTATTTCTTATAAGCAAGAGAATGGGATTGAGTGGGAGAGATAGATTAGCCATGATTTGAATGGCGGAGTCAACTTGATGGGCCGAATGGCCTACTTCTGCTCCTATTACTTATGAACATGAATTTTTCAATTATATTTTCCTTATTTAATTAAATGTGCTTCATCTATCTCTAAATGTGTCTGATGATCAGGGATGACAGCTGATGACAGCACATAAAAGATCATTGGGGAGTTAGGTGTACTTGATGTGGTCTACTCATTATTTACAGACCAGTTGCACCAATGTCTCCAGAATATTGTATGCACAAAAATTAAGTGCACCTATGAAATTATCGTGGGCAGAAAACTCAAGGTCTCATGCTTTCAGTTTGTGAGCGTCAAAGGTCTTTTAGCTTGAATGAAGGTCACCTTATTTATAAATTCTAAAGTAGACTTTTTTCTACTTTTGTTGAAAAATCAGACTGATCAGTCATGTAATCTTGCCAAAAACTCCAAATTCCATAATTTACCGACAATAATTCCTTCTTATTGTATGCAGAAGTAAAACACTGGAGATGCTATAAATCCAAAGTAAAAATAGGAAGTGCTGTAAATACTCAGTGGGTCAAGCAACATCCGTGGAGAGAGAGTCAACAAAATAGTTTAAATACTTTCCACGAGGACTAGAAAAGGGCAGTGATGGAAGCAGGTATTATGATGGTGAGTGTGAACAGAGGAGATGAAGACAAATGAGTCTCTAATGTAGAATTTGGGAGAGGTTTAATTGCAAAGGAATGGTAGTGCAGGGAAATAAAAGAATAGTCATCTGAAGTTGCTCTCAATGTTAAGTCCAGAAAGATGCGATAAGTATTATGGAATGTTGGGATCCTTTTCTTTCATCTAACTTTGTGTTTGCTCGGAACAGTAAAGGAAAGTATAGATCAGAGTGCACTTAGGATGATGAATAAGATGACCAGAATGGTCATGCATGTGGACTAATGAGGAAGTTCCATAAAATATTTATCCAGTCTCCATTTGTTCTGCTGGATGTCGAGGAGAGTGTTGGTTAGTAAATTTTAAAAGTATGGTTGACAATTGTTTTGCCCTGGAAATAATATTTGGTTCCCTGGATATTGGAAAGGAAGGACATGAAAGGGCAGGTTTAATTTTAAATGGTAATGTACAGTAGATGTATCCAAGTATCCACTTATCCAGGTATTTTTAGTTCTCCTTGGAAAGTCATGGTTCATACTAGGCTACCTTTCCATTGGCACTTCCATTTGCCAGTGTCATGAACAGCGATCATGAATGGTGTATGTTTATCAGGCCAGAAAAAAAATTTTGGATGCACTTTCCATGAAAACTCACTGAAGAGCAACATAAATGAATTCTTCAGGAATCCATTCTGCTGCACCATTGATTCAACTGACACCAGCTAACTCAGCACAGCCCTGGATATCAAACTTTCAACAACTCCACGTTTAACTGTTTATCATGAAATAGATTCATTCATTATCAGTGAATTAGGATTATTTGTTGACATGGGATATGAAATCTAATTGATTTACATTTTTTAGATTTTTTTAGATTTAGAGATACAGCGCGGAAACAGGCCCTTCGGCCCACCGAGTCCACGCTGCCCAGCGATCCCCGCACATTAACACTATCCTACACACACTAGGGACAATTTTTACATTTACCCAGTCAATTAACCTACATACCTGTACGTCTTTGGAGTGTGGGAGGAAACTGAAGATCTCGGAGAAAACCCACGCAGGTCACGGGGAGAACGTACAAACTCCGTACAGACGGCGCCCGTAGTCAGGATCGAACCTGAGTCTCCGGCGCTGCATTCGCTGTAAGGCAGCAACTCTACCGCTGCGCCACCGTGCTGCCGATATTTTATTTGTTATATTTATTAATTTTGTTTTGTTGTGTTATGCTTGAAACAACATAATTAATACCAAACACTATGAACTAAACATTACTATGCGTCACTTGCACTAAACGTTATTCACGTTATTCCCTTTTTTATGTATCTGTACACAGTGGATGGCTCGATTATAATCATGTATTGTCTTTCCGCTGACTGGTTAGCACGCAAACAAATGTTTTTCACTGTACATGTGAAAATAAACAAAACTAAACTAAACTAAACTAAACTAAACTAAACTAAACTAAACTAAACAATATCTTCATGGTGCTCTAAGAATTTTCTGATTGGCATTTAGGCAAATTGCTGTCTGCCAAATATTTAACATTCATGTTACACACCAAGTTAATACATTCCTCTTTGTGTCAGAAGATATTCTTTTCTGGAGTTATAAACACATGTGGAACAAAAATCCAAATCCATAAACAAACTGTGGGAATGAATGCCCTTCACTTCACCCTAGGGGCAATAGGACATCTCTTCAGATTGTGCCTGCGCAGATGGCATAGTGAATATGCCCACAATGTCCATAGAAGAGTTATCTCAGGCAAATGTGCAAGCAGTAGCAGTATGCATGCATCACCACTGCTGTCATTTGAGGCAGAGCAGCCAAATTTACAGCATGCGAAATTGCAACTTAGTGATAAAAAATTGGGACCATATATTTTTAAAGGATCGCTGGATTTTTCAAGGTCCACAGTGTAGTTGGTTGCATCCACATTGCATTTAAGATCTTTCAGAACAACAACTCAGCCTCATTCTGCCCAGGCATAACGCGGCAACAAATGAATTTTAGTCATCTGCATCCTACTGGTTTGTAAAGCAACACTGAATGGTAGGTAACATATTTTGATAGTCTCGTTTAGTTTAGTTTAGAGATAGAGCACGGGAACTGGTCCTTCGGCCCACCCAGTTGACAGTGACCAGCGATCCCCACACAATAAAAACTGTTCTACACATATTAGGGACAATTTATAATTATACCAACCCAACTAACCTACAAACATGTATGTGTTTGGAGTGTGGGAGGAAACCAGAGCTCCCGGAGAAAACCCACGCAGGCCATGGGGAGAAAGTACAAACTCTGTACAGACAAGCACCCATAGTCAGGATCAAATCCGGGTCTCTGTAAGGCAGCAACTCTACTGCTGTGCCACTGTACCGACCTGTCCTGAGACAGTGTTTTTAACATTGTATGCAAGAAACCATACAGTTCCACCTATATACTTGCCCACTGCCAATAGAGCTGCAGCCTGTAAAGATACTGACTGACTGCTTCAGAGCTGGGGGCCTGATCCAGAGTCCCGTAAAAGGGCCATTTTCTCCATAGGTGCCTGCAACAAGAAAAAGCTTTGTTCAAGTTATCATCAAGTTCAAGGTCAGAGTCAGGAATTTCCCTTGCAAATCCTGAGGAAAAAAATGCATTTGGATATGATTTCTTCAACCATACTTTTTCATGGAAGCTTAGAAAGTTTATTCTTTAATTGTAGGCATCACTGCAAAAGCCAAATTTTCTGATTATTTCTGCATGCATACAATCTATGGAGGTGATCGTTCTCCTAAAACAATTTAGTTCAGTTTAGTTTAGTTTAGTTTAGAGGAACAGTGCAGAAACAGGCCCTTCGGCCCACTGAGTCTGCACTGACCAGCGATTGATGTACACTAGCACAATCTGACACACTAGGGACAATTTACAATCTTTACTGAAGCCAATTAACCTACAAACCTATACGTTTGTACACCTTCAAACCTCAAATTGCTGATATGAGGTATTGAGCAAAGTTCCTCAGGTAATGTATTAGCTTTCTGTACCAGCAATAGATGAGAAGAGAAACAAAAAAAGCTGGAATTGTGTGGTAGACAGCCATTGCCAGAAATCTCAAATAAAAGAGAATATTGTAAATAATCAGCAGGACAGTATCTGTTGGGGGAGAAATGAAGATTGTGTTATAGGTCGATAACTCGGCATCAGAACTGGTTCTATTCTACATTGCTTGCTGCACTAGCAGGGTGACTGTGCAGGAGACATAGTCATTGAAAAAGTTGCATGCCATAGATTAAATTAATCCTAAGAAACCTATCAAATACAACACAAGGTTAAGCATTACATTGAGAGCGGAGAAAATAGATCTTGTTTAGATTTAGTAGCATTTGGAATTAAAAGATGCAAGAGGAAACAGAGATTAAATTGTGCAGGGGATAAATGTAGTTAAGGCACTTATTTTGAAAACAAATGCTCAATCTTCTTTCTGCACCATTGTAAAAAAAATAAGTTTTGGTTAAAACTGCGGAAACGTATCATAGAACAAAAGAGCTAAAAATTTATTTCAGAGAATAGTGTGATCAATCAAACATCTCTGTTCCCAAAGAGAAAATCTACATATATCAGATAGCTACAGAAAAGTCAGTCCCACATTCATAAAACATAAACTTCTAAAGGTCATAAAATTAATAATCATTAAAATGAATAACAACTTTTCTGTTTGAATCTCGCAATCTGGACCAAGACCAGCAGAATATTCCAGAAGCAAGATAATATTCCAGCTTTGTTAACTGGTGTAAATGAATAGTATTAAAGAACTGATTTTGATAAAACCCAATACATCTTTTGAATACAAATGGAAAACTCCATTCATATATGTGTAGCTCTGGTTCATCTTTTGTTTTCAAAAATGGCTGCATTGCCTAATGTTGCTATAGAGTCATAGAGTCATAGATTGATGCAGTATGGAAACAGTATGGCCCTTCAGCCCAGCTCGCTCACACTGGCCAACAATGTCCCAGCTACTCTAGCCCCACTTGCCTGCACTTGGTCCATAATCCTCCAAACCTGTCCTATCCGTGTACTGTCCAACTGCTTCTTAAATGATGGGATAGTCTGTCTTACAGCTTTTAACATTGCTATATAGGTGGAGAGATCCTCTGGCTAAAATTACTGTAATGTATATGTCACATTAATTGATCCATAATTATTTGTTTGATTTTACAAAACAGTATTTTGTGGAGGTTATAATACTGAATTGAAGCTTTACGTTTAGGTGAATGGTAAACTTGATGCTTTTAATTCTCTAATATAAAATTAATTTCTCTTTGATGTGCTTAATTGCTACCATGAGGAATATTTTTACTCCAGCGGATAAATTTACCAATTTTGTGCTCTTGGAGCACGAACTAGAAATAGGACAGAAATAGAATGGATTAAATTCTCTGGTCCATATTGTTTTGCTCTGCAGAGGATTGGATCTGTAAAATTACCTCTGTATACCAATTTATTCATCCACCTTCCACCACTCAGAAATCAACAGAAAAAAATCTCTAGATGATCAATCTTTTCAATGAAAAAGAACTTGCGTCTGAAGAATGGTCCCAACCTGAAACATCTCCTATGCATGTTCTCCAATGATGCTGCCTGACCTGCTAGGTTACTCCAATACTTTGTGTTTTTTGTGTAAACCAGCATCTGCAGTTCCTTGTTTCTCCTGTCTTTTAATAGCTCATTTCATATCCTTAATGTGCCCCAAAATATTTTACATAAATATGTATATTTTGAAATGTAATAATTGGTGGTAGATGGCTATTTTTGAGTTCAATCAGATCTCATTTATATATTTGTGTTGATGGCATTGGTTAAGGAATAATTATTAGTGTCCTCTACCTTTCAAATGGGATATTTCTGCCCCACCTGAGCAGGCAGACAGCTCATCTGCAAGACAGTGATACAAATGAATAGTAGATTAATCACGATCAGAGAGCTGAAAATTATATTCTAATGAACAATTTCACGTTAAAAGTTAAGTTGCTTTTTGTTGTACTGCATATCATTTTGAGAAACTACATCATCCAGTTTAGTTAAGTTAATCAAGTATGAACCCACTGCACAAATCCTGTGCAACCCATTGTTTTACATTGCTCATCAGTAACAACTCACAAATTGTCTGAAAAAATGATAAAAGTAAGCCGTTACCAATTATGAACCTCTGCACAAATAAATAAAAATCTTAAAGAATTTAGTTCAGTTTAGTTTATCGTTGCGTGTACTGAGGTACGGTGAAAAGCTTTTGTTGCGTGCTATCCGGTTAGCGGATAGGCCTGATGTCAACATAGATAAGCCAAATATCAAGCAGTTGTGTGGAGGAAAATGGGCAGTCAATATTTCGGGTCGGGACCGTTCATCTGGACTGCCAGATTCCAGTATCTGCAGTCTCTTGTATCTCCATTGTAATTGGGATTTATTATACGTTTGCTTTCATTGGTCAGGGCATTAAGTATAAGAATCAAGAAGCCATAATGCAGCTTTATAGGAGTTTGATTGGGCTGCATTTGTTGCATTGCATGCATTTCTGGTCACCACATTATAGGAATGATGTGGAGGCTTTGGAAAGGGTGCAGGGGAGGTTTAACAGAACGATGCCTCATTTAGGGAGTATTAGCTACAGGAAGAGGTCGGACAGACTTGGACAGTTTTTTCGGGAATCCTGGAGATTGCGGGAAGATCTAATAGAAGTATATAAAATTATGAGAGCCATTGGTAGAGTAGACAGTCAGAATCTTTTCCCCAGGTTGGAAAAATCAAATAGCAGAGGGCAGTACTTTAAGGCGAGAGACACAAAGTTTAAAGGAGTGGGGCAAGCTTTTAACATGGAGTGTGGTGAGTGCCTAGAACATGCTGATGGGGGCAGTGGTTTAAGCAGGTACAATGGCGGCATTTAAGAGACTTTTGGATAGGCATATGGATATGCAGGGAATGGAAGGATATGGATTATGTGCATAGAGATAAGAGTTGGTCTTAGCATCTTCTTTAGCATAGGCATTGTGGGTCAAAGGGCCTGTTCTTGTGCTGTACTGTTCCATGATCCAAATTCTAATTGTTTTCTAATTGTTGGTTACTGGCACACTGGAAAACGCTTTCTTCTAAAGTGCTACCCCTTGTCACCTCCAGAGAGGACGGATGGACTTCCAACAATGCGGCACACCCTCAGTATTATTTTGATTTGCCAGTCTACTTTATGCATGTAAACCACCAGAATCAGGGTTTGCCTTATTACATCCTAACTCTGAGATGAGGGTGCCACGATTATATGATTAGGCAATTGCTAATTTCAAAAATAGCACATGACATATTGGAATGGCAATCTGTATCCATTGCAAACATGCTTGAATCAGTCTCAACAAATGAATGGCTATTTTTTGCGAAATCATACAGAAGATCATCTATCTTTCAAGAGAAAATGAAGAAAAATAAGCAGTCTGATTTTTCACGATATGATATTCTTTGAGAGAAATTTTAGGGCCAATTTGCTTAATTCAACCAAATGCACATAATTTTGAAATAATTATACAAAACAATTGAAAAAAAAGCAAAACCCAAAATCTGAGAGCAAGTTTTGTATTAAAAACAAATACATTAAGGGAAAAATAACAACTACTAATCAAGTAAAACAGTTTCAAATATTGTTCTATTGCACTGGACATTTCTAATATATTGTTGGAAGAATTAATTTGGTGGAAATGGTATATTTTGCTGTGTAATACAACAATCAATGTAGATCTTGCCCATAAAATATATTATTAATTCAAATTAAAGCTGCGATATTTATTGATCAATATTGGAATCATTGATGTTTTGACAATTAATGATTCGGTTGAAGTTGTGTGCCAACATCAGAGGTATTATAAGGTTAATAGTATTTATACTTTTGTTAAAAGAAGCAGGCCTAATTCAAAGGATTGAAAATATATTTCAACTATATGGTTCAACACAAAGTCCTTGCAACAATCCATCCTTGACAACAGAATCTAGATAACCATATTTTAATCAAAGGAGAGATAATAGCATGTTGTTTTATTTTGATTATGTCTTTTTTTTAATACGTCTGCTTGAGAAAAATCAAAACAGACAAATTCCTAACAGGAGAATGCTGACAAGCAACCGAGTATTAAGAGCTGAAAGATTTTGATGGCAGTCATTCCTTAAAACATCTTCAAGTTTATTTTTAAAGTAGGGTAAAATACAGTTCAATATATTATGGATGAAAGTCTATTCCTTTTTATAATAATCAAAGATTTTGAAACTATAATTTACCCCAATGCCATATGTACTTGATATGATTTTATTTATACAGATTCTCTTTTTTATAAAAGCTAATTGATTAAGCCGTTCAACTTTGTCACAATCAAAAATGATGAGAAAACTCTTCCACTTATGTTTCAGCACACAAACTGCAATTGCTTTCACGTTGTTAGGCAATGCCACAGACAAATCTTCATTCGCAATGTTTATTCCAAGAAGTTTCCAATTGAAGGTCAGGACATCTCGCTATATATTCCAGTAATGCTTTCAATTTCTACCCAATGTTATTCAGTAAACACACAGAACAGTAAGTACTACTATTTTTTCTGACTGTGTGAGGAGCATTGTAATGCTCACAAAGAAACTTTCATATTGAATCACATCGGACAGAGTCACATATATCAAATTGATAGATATCAGCTGTAAACAGCATAATCTGATGAATATTTTAATAAAAAAGTATCTTTCACCATGAATAGTAATAGACAAAAACGAGCAATCCTACTTTTAGGTGTGTAACTCATTTTGCAAGAAACTGAATTTGTGTAGATTTCTATGATGCATTCTCAATGTCAATTCATCAATCGCACGGTTGACTTGCAATGTTAATTTTCGATAATCCTAAAAAAAACATGATTCTACAGTTTGGGTGAGATCTGAGTAAGCTTTGCTCATTATCATTTATTCACATCAACCTTCTTGGGATTTATAATCATGCCCAAGATATAGAGACAAAACGCTGCATTTTGTAAGTAATATATGTGGTTTGGAGGTTGAATTACAATCTTGGGGTTAATGAATGCAAATAAAGTAATGGAGTTTCATTGGTGATTCATTTTCAATACATCGAATTTAAAAGTTTGTAATTACCACAGCTTCTCGTCTCGCTGGAAGATAAACGCCGGCAAATTGGAAAACAGCAACGCACTCTTACGCTTTACAACTGCTGCACATTCTGGGGAACATTGCACCTTTAGAGACAGCGGTAAACCTATCATACTCGGTTCGCATTACGTGGACCATTTCATGACAGAAAAGAGACTTGCACGCCGTTAAATCGAGTAAAAGAGATGCTTCTAAATGTCAACCCCAATTGTTTCAGCACGCTTGGACTAACCAAGATAAATTGTTGTGAATCTTAACATGTCTCTTTAAAGTGTTTGTTTCTAAGGTATTCGGCCGACTGAAAGAAGCATCTGATTGTTAATTATGAATGTGCAATTATACCTTTTGTTCTATTGTCGAATGATAATTAAACGTTGAGGCTATTTTAAACGCAGAAAGTCAAGAGGCGCGCTAGAATTAAAAAAACGTGTGCAGCCCATCACTAGGGAAACATCATTTTTTCCTCGACGCCAGCCCCCAGAAGCTACCGTTTGGGTACAAGAATCTGCGATTTAATCTCTGCTATGTTAAAACGATGTGGCGTGCTGGAAATAAAAAATATTTTTAAGGAACAGGACACATTGCACCAAGACGTTCTCGTGTAAATATATTGCCATTTTTATGGGTCCTTTTGGAAGACTTCTCCTGCATAGAAATAAAAGCACAAGTCTGGTAGTGTGAAATAGCACGGTATCTCTCCAATCTTCTCTGAACTCTAGGTATTTCGGTCCAGCGTGTGGGGATGGGGTCACTCGGTCTCTTCTCTCCCCCTCTCTCCACGATGAAACTTGAACAGATTTGCCGTCAGGAAACTCGGATGAATCGCGACTGTAATTGTTGTTAATAATTTGTGTGTGCCGTGCTGATCACAAAAGAAAGATAAAGTGTAGGAGACCGCGTTTCTCAGCAACCCATGTGTGCGCGCAAAGCGGCAAAGTGATGACAGCTTTCATTCCAGAGAGTCTGTTTTCAGCACCTTGGATAGAGACAGCAACAGTCCAATCGCACCGGAGCGACCAGAGATTCGCCGTTTCATGGGCGGCTCGTGGAAACCGATCTTTTCTCCGTTTCTTTTTCCTATTCTGTTATTTAGCCTTCCCCAAAAGCAAGTTGGGTAGCGACAATCTCCAACCTCATCCCCAATCCGCCACTGGCGCGTTGTAGTTGCACTTTAATTAGCTACCTCATTTTTAATATATTTATCACCGACTTGGAGAACTAGCCAACAATTTGGGTTGGCACAGTGGAACAAGGGGGGAAAAAAAAGTGGTTTCCCTAAATAGAAACAACCTTGTGAAAAAATTACAAACATCCAATCTCTTGTCCATTGCAGCCCAGAAATAAGTAAACACCCGGAAAAAAAATAACGACAGATATGTAAACAAAATAAGACTGGGGTGGCTTAATTCAAGAGTTGGGATGGGGTCTTTTGGAACACCCCCGACACGCACTTTCAGATCTGAAGCTTTAACTTTGAACGTCACGGTTTCAGAAAGCTGCTTTGGTTAGATTTAATCTTGTATTTTCCAAAAAGCTTTGCATCCATTCGCTGAAGCGGACCCAACAAAGACAGCCTCTTTAATAATATTATATATATATGTGCGTGTGTGTGTGTTTAAAACTGCTGTACACGTCTGCTCGACTCGCCCCTCCCTTGTCCTTCAACGCCGTTCAAAACCGAAAAGTTCATGGAATAAATGTGTATATAAAATAGTAGAAATGGTTATGATTGCCAATAGCTTTGGGACATGATTGTTTTAGAAAGATTTGGACTTACAGGGACGGCATCTCACACATGGCATGAGACATTCAAATCTCTGGTTTCTACCTATAAACTCAGAAAGCAGGTGCCAGGTGCGTTGCCAAATGTCTCTCCCCATCCCTGATGCAAATACAAACAGTGGAAAGCGAACTAACCCCTCTACACACGCCCCCCCCAAATCAAGGACCCCCATTCTCAGACTCGCTCCCCTCTCTCTTAACCATAGCCCTGATAAATAACTACGGAACGTGTTTGATTTGAGTAGATCGACGGAGAGAGACATATCTGACGGCTTTCTGTGACACAGATGTTGGAAGAAGGCGCCAAGATGTTATTTTTAAAAAAATAACACAAGTTAATTGACTTCACTATCTCTCTTCCTCGCCCTCTGCCCAAAATATATAAAGTCGACCTAAGCGACCAGCAATCATGTCGAAATAAAAAAAGTATTATCGTCTCCGATGTCTTATATTCATCAACTGATGTGTCCCTTTTAGCAGCCTCGTCAATAACTACCCCCTTCCCTCCCCCCCCCCCCCCCTCCCCAGTAAAGCAGCTCGCAGCTTTGAAAGGCTGGGACGGGTTCCCTTTGTTCCCGGATCGCACGCTTTCTAAGAATCAGTCCGGACTTCCACACGCCACCTTCAAGTGAAAAAGAAAATACAGTAAAATACCACATACAATAACTAGCCGGAAATAGGCAGAATATTACACACATTATGGTGTACTTTCAAAACACATCCCTAATCTCCAATACATTTCAGCAGCAAATCCCGACTGCAAATAATTGCTCAGAAATAAATTCATTGCTGTCAAAGAGAGGGTTTTTTTTTGTTTTGTTCCTTTCTTTATATTATAGTAAAGAGGGTAGGGATTTATTATTATATCAAGGAAGGAGAGGAGAGGAGAGGAGGGGGGAGAAAAAAAAGCGAACGTGCGCAAGCTGGCTTTTTATGGCTGGGTTGTTGGAAGCTACCACTATCTGGGGTTGTGGTGGAGCTGAATGGAGAGAGAGAGGGAGAGGGAGGGGAGGGCTGCTTCATCCACCCCGGGTCTGCGCCGACCTTGAGCCCATCCAGCCTGTTTAAACGGCGGAGTCAATGTAAAGGAAAGTTGCCTGACGTCACGCAGTGTGGGAGAAAGATGGCCACGTTAACGAACGGCGTGCAGCAGGCAGCAGACAGCCTTAACAACAACATCCAAATCAGCACTGTCAACGGGCCTATGAACGGACTCAGCCACAGCCAGAACAGCACCATCCCCATGAAGGACCACGACGCCATCAAACTTTTCATCGGCCAGATCCCCCGCAACCTGGAGGAGAAGGACCTCAAGCCCCTCTTTGAGGAATTTGGCAAGATCTACGAGCTCACGGTGCTAAAGGACCGCTTCACCGGCATGCACAAGGGTCTGTATGCACATTCACCACCCCCCCCCCCCCCTAACCCTACCTGCCTCCCCCACCCAACAACCCCCCCTCCCCCCCTCCCTCCCTCCCGGTCCCCACTGTAACCAGGGAACAACTTAGTGCTTCTCCAAACTCGGTGTAATCTGAGAATGTCTTTTGTGCTACTGTTTGTTGTGATGCAAATGTTGAGGTCTGGCCAGTTTGTGGGGTGGTGCTGAAGGATAGCATTATAGCCGCTGCTGGATATATATATATACCAGCTCCGTCCCCACTGTATAAGTACAACACCATGTAAAAGGCAGCGTTTGAGAAGACAATGAGTGGCTGGCGACCCTAATTTTGAGAAAGCCCGTGAGCAGCGGAGTGCTGGAGACTGGGATTCACTCTGGTCCCCCACTCTTCACTTCGCACCCATTGAAAGAACTTGTGCTTTCAGATCCCTCGGCGAACTCTGGTTCCGTCAGGTCCCTTCTCGTTTATTTTAAATCTCTTTCTCCCTCCCTTCTCTCTCTCTCTGTATATATATATTTAGATTTAATTTAATGACAGAGAACACTCCGGTGAGTTAGACAGACTTAAGGACGGGGATGCTGGCTGGAGTTAACAGTTCGCACTAACAGTTTCGTCAAAATACAACTTTGTTTGGAGCTGCAATGATTTGTCGGTGGGGCGGTGTGTGGGAGGGGGTTGGGAGAGGGGGGGGGGTGATAGTAACGATCGCAACTCAATGAGGGGGGTTCGTAAATGGGGTTAAACGCGAGGGTCTCTCCCTTACTTACTCACTCACTCACTCACTCACTGAAGCGCGCACACACACACACACACACACACACACACACACACAGGAATAATAACTTGCAGGATTTGTAGTCCTGATTTTAAAAGGCGAAATGACCCAGCTGCTGCCGCCGGGCGATATGAGAGAAAAGCATACAAGGGTGTGCAGGTGCACAGTAAATCTGCGTGTTGGAGGGAGGCGGTGTCGTGAGTCTGGGGGGAGGGGGGGGGGGGTAAAAGTAAGATATGAAAAGGGCCTTAGGTTATCTGTAATTTAAAATGCAATATTTATGAGCTCAACGGCCGCATTCACAGGCGCGGATAAGACTGCATGCTATTTTCAATAACATGGATTGAAATTTCAATGATATGAGTGATGTGATTCCAAACACTCGTTCTTTAAGCCTTTAGATAATAATTATTTACTGATCATATTAAGATTGGCGATTGCTTTTTCCCCCCCAATTTGAAAACAGTATAAAAGTGTAGCATCCAATTTTTGTTCGTGTCTGCTTGCAATATGAGACTTTGATTTATTTTTTAATCATGCTGTTTTATTTTTTCATATAATAAATTATGTACGCGCACACTGCAAATAAGCCATGTCTGGGGGTAAGAACCCTTTGTACATTGCTTTCCCTCCAGTGTGTCTGCTCTGTACGCCTGATTCGGAATCTGCGGAGTTCTAAGTTGCTGGGGGTGTGTTCTGCATCAACAGTGACAACTCCTGCGGGTTAACTTCCACTGCCAGCCCACATCTGGCACTGGTGCAGACACCACCGGCTTCTGATAATATAAAGATAACTGTCGCAGCCTTAGTAGTTAAAGACAAAGGGCAGTGGAGTTATCTCCAACTGGGCTCCAGTTTGCTTTTCAATCCAAATTTGGAATATTGCTCCAAATGCGGACTTAAAAGCGTAAAACAAAAGTATGGGCAGTGTGTGTTTTGTTGGAATTAGATTTGTAGTTACGATAGCGTACATCTTGTGCCTAGGTGTACTTGGGATGAGTTCTTGGGATTAGGTACAATTTCTTCAGTCTTGTTGTGGTGCCTTTATAATCCATTGTTCGGCCACTGACCCTACAAGAGTACACACATTTTCAAAAGATATGTACCGAGATACGTTAACTAAACCGTATGTTTAAAACTCCAAGTCAACCATATTAAGACAATTTAGTCAGACGTGATTTGCCAGCCTGGCACCTTGCACTGACAACATTGCGTTTGTTGGAACAATAATCATCACTCAGATCATTTTGAAATTATATTCACAAATGCATTTTTTTAATGTCATGTTCCCTTTAATTAAATGATTAGGTTGTGCCTTCCTAACGTACTGTGCCAGGGAATCAGCTCTAAGGGCCCAAAGTGCGTTGCATGAACAGAAGACATTACCTGGGGTGAGTTCAAGAAATGCTTTCAAGTTTTCTTACCTGGCTGATAGATCGGAACTCTTACCTCTCTGTTTGTGCAATGCTGGCGCACCTCCCGGGGCTGCAGTTTGGATTTTCCGCAGTAAAAGTTTAAAGTCAAAGTCCTTCACCGCAGTTTTAGTCGTAGTATGAAATATTCATTTATTTTCAATTGTATGGGGATATGAAAGTGCGGGACGAACGTTGAACTTGGTGCAGTCTTAAGAAAGAGAGAAAAAATAAAAGGAAAGTGGCTTTATTCGTGGCAAACGGACTGGCGATTGTGTTGCAAGTCTTGTGTCACACACAGTCTAACGGCAGCTGTCGTGGGGTGCATTTAAACGCAACGTGCACATAGGTGGAGATACTTGACATCTTTTTAAAACAGGAGTGATGTCCAGATGAGCAGCCGTAGACAACGAGCTACGTGGATAACAATGGGTTTGTTATTTTCTTTGAAGGGGCTGCGAATGCTTCACGTCGACAGCCCTGGGTGCTTCCCTGGACCTCACTGAGGAACACTGTAGTGTGATTATGGGCATTTTAAGGCCGGCTTTCAAAAGTTATTTATGCAATCAGCACTGATATCCTCCCTCATCGATTAATTTTGCTACTCAAAATACATATTTTATAACAAGCTGACAAGTTCAAGCAGGCGTGTTTCAAACCAGGACGGTGTAGGGCTGCAAGGCAAAATGGCCCATGCGTGGCTTGCAAGGACCTGCGTTTGACTCTTGCAACATTTTTCCATCTCTTCCTATCTCCGCCTTCCTCCCCCACCACCCCCGCAACCCCTCCATAATTGGAGGGAAATGTAACCTAAATATATTTGAGCACAGAACGTACAGCCCCACCAAAGCCCATGATTCCATTATTCCATGTCATAGGCAGACGCCAGTTACAGGGAGATCAATATACATAGTATGCATATCCGTATGGATGGATGATAAGGGCTGGTGGTTCGTACAGAATGATATGTGTAAATTACAATGAATAAAACTGTATTAGGTTTATTCCCAGCAGACTAACAATGGGAGAAATATAAATTGCCATTGAAGTTCTTAGTCTAATACCACCCGTGTGCCACCTCTGATCCAATCTGGATTTTCACTGCGTTTGTATTTATACACATATATTTTTAATCAGCATCAAGTCAAAGATTTATACTTGGTAGCTAGGAGTGTGAATCGTTATGCATGCAGTGTGCAGCCACCTACTATCATGGGGCTGTGTGGCTTTTGTCAAGACTTATTATCATAAAGCCTTCAGCTTTCCCATAGCCTGCTTCATTCCCATTATAGAGATGTATTTAAGTCAACAGCTGTCACTGCTAGGCAGAAGCCCTCCAACTTAAAAAAAAGACCCTCCTTCTTATTTAGACTACTCATCAGATGTAATAGTCTGTTATTCTCAAATCTCCACAAACATAATCGCATTTGAAGGGGGAGGGGGTGGAGGTACTCGGCCACTGGGCACTTCACTGTTGCATTGTTAAGCCATATTATTAGTTTACACAGTAATTGGCGGGCATTAGCCTTACATAATTAAGACCCCAAAGACCGATCTTTGCATGTGCATGCATGTGTGTAAAATAAAACCTATACTGTCCCTTTGTGTACTTTCAGCTGTCATCTACTTTTACTGGATCCCTGGTGCACCAAAAATATAAGCTGGCAGCAGTCTATTTTTGCTAAAGATTAACACTAGTACTTTCGACTGATCAGGATAATGTAGCTGTTGGTAGATTCCCTTCTGCCCATTTGTTTAATAAAGGGCCACCCGAAACATGAGTCGTATAATTTTATAACAGTCACCAAATAATACTAAAACACAAAACAATTAATCCACTGAAAAAAAGTTAACCAACTGATCAGGAACTGTAGGCTTTTGGACGTGCAACAAAGTCTTGAGATGAGACTAGTGCTTCTAACTTAATTTCTGTACATCCATGTCCTCACCATTCGGTAAAGTCTGACTGATTAGTTGTTTTTAAAGTTAGGAAATTAATTTTGAAGTTGGTAAGTAAATTAAAGAAAAAAAGTAATGCTGCAAACTTAGATATGTACTTCTGCTATTATTTGCATTGTGCAAAATACATGAGGCAGTTCTCAGTTGCAGCCGGTTTGGAACAACTGCAACTTCTGATAGTTTGATGGTTTATTTGGAGCTAATTTTATACCAATATGGTAATGACGGAGAAAGAGAATACACTATTTCTGAATCATTTCTTGAGCACACAACACATCTATCAGGAGTCTTTTGAGTTGATTTATGTTTAGACCTCATCTTTTGACAACTTTTACCCATGTGAATATTGTTCAATATAAAAAATTGTGTTGGCATATCTAGGCAAAAATATATTTTTATAATCTTTTTTTATGTAATATAAATGCAATAGTTAATGCATTACAGTGAGAGAAAAAAAACAGTGCAATAGTCTTGATGCCAGTTTGGTCTTTGTTGACCTCTTGAGATTCAGGGCCGTTGTGAAGAATTACATTTTAGAATCAAACTGCAAGAATGTCCAAGGGGAGGTGCAAGATGTGTGCAAGAAATGTGTGCGGGGATGATTACACATGTTGTTCCATCTGAGTCAGAGAGAACGAGTGAGCGAGCAAGCACTTACACTTCCTCATTATTGTCTATTGAATGGCTGAAGCTGAAAGTAATGAGATGGAGCTTAATAAGGAAATGCTTCCTTTCAGAGAATGAGAGTTGTGAGCCTGCTGTATCTGCCATGTCTCATTAACAGGCTGCCGTGGAGCACATGGTCTCACACAATAATGAGAGTTTTGGGGGTGGGGGCTGTACGTGAGCATGCTGCACTCCAGAGATATCTCTTTTGTGTTGCCAAGCATTTAAGTTCATTCTCGAGCAGACACCTGGCACAGATAAAAAAAAGACGGAACAAAAAAGATGGATATTAGAAGAGCAGGCAGTGCAGCAGTGAAACGTGTATCGTGTTTGCACTGCAGTCCGTGTTTTCAGGCTCTTACCCCAGTGATGCCTGTCACCGAGATTTTATTATCTATCATTCCTTTTAAGCTTTTTGATCCATGATTATGCACAGTTTTACACTGGGTGAAGAATTTGCTCTAAAGACAAAAATCTGGCATATTCTCCTCTGTCCTCTCAATAAACTTTGTATCAATTAAAATATAATACACGATATACTTTTTGGCAAGTTAATATTGGGAAAGGTGGTGCGAAATGGAATTGTCTAATGGCTATGTACTGTATCTGAGATGTTTATCTAAGATTTATCTAAGTGCTTATGTATAGTGATGCTTGTACTGTGACATCAGTCTGAAGAAGGGTCTCGACCCAAAACGTCACCCATTCCTTCTCTCCAGAGATGTTGCCTGACCCGCTGAGTTACTCCAGCATTTTTTGTCTACCTTTGATTTTATACCAGCATCTGCGTTTTTTTCCTACATATATAAAAATGAATTTCACTGTACCTCGGAACATGTGACAAATAAAGTACCATTGACGTTTGGGTTTTGTTGGAAGGATATTCTAACTAATCTCTGGAGACACCATACTTCCTTACAATGATGGAAGAATAGTTCCCGTATTGGAATATTGTGGTACAGAGATATCTGAATCAAGGTGGAGACATGAGTTTATCTCTTGCCTTGGCTCTCTGAAAAGTTTGTGATCCGACAAGATTAATTTCCTCTAAAATTAATCTTCACAGTTTCTCCAAATACAAAGACCAGCTTAATGTCATTAAAAAATCTTGCAGGAAAGAAGGGTTTTACTGGCTTTAGTTTGGTTGTCAAATGAATATCAGAGTAAAATGAATCCATCATCATATATAATAATTTATTATAATATACATACATAGGGAGCACAATATTTTTGCATCTTCGGTATTCAGTTATTTACAAAATGCAGTCATCGGTTGTAATGAGCCTGCATCCATGTCAAAGCAAATGGCAATATTAACAGTGCTATTCACAATATCCTGATGAGTTATGACATTGGGATTCGGGATATGACAACATATCTTGATTACCATTCGGCTTGACACTGATTATAGCCATCTGCTAATTCAGACTGAGTCTCTGCATAAAAGTACAAAAATAGGAATTACTAGTGAGGGACACACAAAACTAAAGTCACACAACATACACCAAAAATATGGAACACATATGTTACTCAGTGAAATATCAGTGGGACAATGTAAATATATTGATGAAAATTTAACTTTCTGCTGCAGATGATTCATCTAATGAAGAAAGAAGTTAAAAAGTATTTGAATAATCTCATTGAAACAGTGAATGCATGAAAATTAGCATCAGCATGTCATAAAAACAGATATTCTTTTGTGTGTTGGTGGAATCAACAAGATAAACCATTTGTCGGCCTGCATGGGGATATACAAATTCTCCTTACAAACATTTTTTACAACAGAACTTTAACACAGCAGCTGTTGGCTTGGTATGGTGTAAAATTATCACAGGAGGGCTAACATTTATTTTAATTACAGAGAGTTCACTTTGTGAATGTAAAAATCCTGCACTTCCAATGGTTTGCTTTTGTTATAGAAACCTGTACCAATTGAGTAGCAATGTGAGAAGAAGGCGAATTTTACACAGCTTTTCTCCCCTACTTTCTTTCTCTCCCTCATTTTCCATATCGTAACCCATGAATTTTAAAACTATTTGATGATCGAACCACAAGATTGGCCTGATTAATCATGTTTGCTCAGTTCCATGTTATTTGATTGTTAAGTCCATCCATATGGAACACCCGATGGCAGAGACTCAAGAGGCTGCAGATGTTGTAAACTGGAGTGAGTGTGTCGAGGAGAGATAGCCAGTATAATGAGGTGTGAGAGAAGGGTGAGTCAGGGGCTGGATAGAATAGGTGGAAGCAAATGTGGAAGAGGATGATGTGCAGTTGGAGCCAGGCAGTGAGAACTATATTCTGTGCTTTGTATCTTTCACTTTGCGCTGCCCTTTGTACTTGAGTTTGGCTTGATTGTATTTACGTTCGGTATTATCTGATTTAATGTGGAAGGCTGACTCCATCCTTGGGGCAGAGTTGGATTCATGGGAGGTGATCTTGGAGGGGAGAATGCTCCTCAAACTGCAGAGCATCCTGGACACTACCGTTCACCCTTCCATGACACACTGGTCAACCCGAGGAGTGCCTTCAGCAACAGACTGGTTCCACAAAGATGCAGGACAGATCGCCACAGGAGATCCTTCTTCCCTGCGGCTATCAAACTGTACAACTCCCCCTTCTGTCGTGGGGTAGACTGACCCAATTGCATATCCCCAATTCTTTCCACTTGTCACTTCAATTTCATGTTTCTTGTATTTTGTGTTTTATGACTGTTGGCAGATCAATTTCCCTCATGGGATGAATAAAGTTCTATCGTATCGTATCGTAATGGGTTTGCATGCAAAACAAAGCTTTTCACTTGGTACAGGTGAAAAAATAAACTTAAACCTAGAGCTAAACGACAGATGAGGTCCTGTAAAGGTGCAACAAGAGATCCTTGCTCCTGGACCTAACTTCTCACAACAGGACCTTGTCAGACAAAATCTTTCGATGGACTTCGACCATCAATCAAACATAGAGAGGAAGAAACAAATATCTGGGTCATTGCATTTTTAGAAAAGACACCCATCAGAGCAATTAGCTTTCAATTTTCTGTAGAATTGTAACGCCATCACTGCTGCTGCTGCTGCTGCTGCTGCTGCTGCTATTTTCTTTGCTCTTAAATGCTTTGGTGGCTTTTGCATTTTGCTGTGTGGCTTCTCAGCAGCTGACAGGAAAAGGGGATATTTTAGTACATTATGGCACTACTTCAATGTGATAATAAGGTCACCCAAAAAAGAAGAAAGGGTTTTCCTTAAATAGTAATTCTCCATTGTCTCGATTTCTGACACTCCTTTATATACTATATGCAAATAAACCCCTGGAGAACAGGATGTGCTTTGCAGCTTTCAAAATATTTTTAGCCACATGCATGTGTAGAAAATGCTGAGTAAATTTTTAATGAGGAACAGCACCAAGTAACACTTAAAGAGTTGTCTGGAGTTTCCCCAGCAGGGCAGCTTTCCACATAGCTCTTTTAATTTTTTTTAAAGGTTGTTTTTAGGAAGTGTTGTTCTGCCCTTCAAAGAGTTAAATTTGCACAGCTGTGCTGGAGTTGGAGCTGAAATGAAGGAAACAAAGAAAGCACTGAAAGGGACGGATACAAATAATGGATTCTGTTTCATGTAAACACCCAATTTCAGGTGCAGTGAATATGAACTGCTGTGTCAGAAAAACGAATTGTGACTTGTCAGTAATGACATACTCCATCTTCCGTGAACGTAGGTAATGCCACCTGTTACATGAGGTTGCTTGCACTGTCCCTCATTTCCAAGCAGGAGAGCATTAGATTATCAAGCCCATAGGGTGAGGTACTTAGAAACAAACCCTTTACCATTTGTTTCTGCCTGAACTGTCAGCGGCACTGTCGCCTTGGTTGAAGTACTGTCTGACAGTAAAGTGCAGGAAGCAATGCATACGTCCCCTTCTCTGGGATGCATACTCTTGATTATAATTATTGACAAAGTTCAAATTGTCCAAATGGGTAGCTCAGAGCTGTGAACTCTTCGCGATTCTATGAAATCGAGCGGATATAATTGAAAGATTTTCTGTGTTTGTAACAGCACCGCTCTACCTCCCAGTCTCAATGGTGACAGGAAAGACTGCAGTTGGGGGGAGGAGTCCAACTTAAAGAAAGACTGAAGAAGGGTCCCGACCCAAAACGCGACCTATCCATGTTCTCCAGAGATGCTGCCTGACCCGCTGAGTTACTCCAGCACTTTGTGCCTTTTTGTGTAAACCAGCGTCTGCAGTTCCCTGTTTCTGCTTAAAGAAAAACATGTTCATTTTTCATGTTTAGAATCAGGGAGAGGAAATAGGACAATCATGTCTGCACAGGAATCGTGGAATTTTAATTTGTGTCCTCCGTGCATTTTAGATCTGAGAGTGCAAGTCATTAACAAAATCGCAGTACATTGCTGAAAGAAAGCTGCTTGAACAAAGGCTTGAAATAAAAGTCACTTTCTCTGGTAATAGACATGGACCATAATTGATGACTTAAATACCATAACCTTTGGCCAAAAGGCCACATAGTTTTGTGGGCTTTGTGTTCATGTCCTTGTTTAAAATAAGAATGTGGCGCCTTGGTGGTTTTTCAGTGTAAGAGGCGTTTTGCACTGAGAAGAATAAGATGTTCTTATTATGCAAATTCTTTAAAACTTTTGAAGTAGACCCTTTAAATGAATGTTGTTATTAACAGTGTACCGGGGAAGCAGAGTGCATTGAAGTATAACATTACATTCTAGATTAGACTCAGAGCTTCTCTGTTCTAATACTACCTCTAAACCTAATATGTGCTTGTTTAAATCAAAGGCACAAGAAACAACCCCAATTATAATATGAATATTTTATTTGCCACTTTTTCTATATGTATGTATTCTAGTGTCTCTTACAAAGGGGCTCTACACTGGATCGCTTTTAATGTATTTAGTTATTGTTAGTCCTCACGCATTTTTAATATTTTATATTCCATCTGCTAAACTCTAACTCCAAAAAACACAGATGCTTGAATTTTGAATTTAAAACAGGAAGTATGGAAAATACTCAGCAAGTCATAGAGTCATACAGCATGGAAACAGGCACGTCAGCCCAACTCATCCATGCTGACCAAGATGTCCCAACTAAACAAGATCCATTTGCTTGCGTTTAGCCATATCCCTCTAAACCTTTCCTCTTCATGTACCTGTCCGTGTCTTTTAAATGCTTTTACATTGCCTGTCTCAACTACCTCTTAGCTCATTCCATACACCCACCATCCTCTGAGTGAAAAAGTTGCTTCTTAAATTTTAAATCTGATTCCTACCACAACTAGAGAACAGTGCTAAACTACCTCTTTGGTAACCCTCGGACTATCCTTGACCAGACTTTGTTGGCATTTGGTTGCACTAAATATTATTCTCTTTTCATGTAAACTGTACTACACTGTAAATAGCTCAATTGTAATCATGTCTTGTCTTTCTGCTGACAGAATAGCACGCAACAAAAGCTTTTCACTGTACCACTGTACCTCGGTACACGTGACAATATACTAAACTGAACTGAACTACTAAATCTTGCCCCTCTCACCTTAAACATATGTCCTCTGGTTCTTGATTTCCCTATCATGGGTAAAAGACTTTGTGCATTCACATTATCTACTCCCCTCATTATATTGTACAGCTTTATAAATCAGGCAGCATCTGTGGAAAGAGAAACAGCATTAACATTTCAGGGTGAAGACCAATCATCAACCATTAACCCTGTCTCTTTTTTTTGCCAGATACTGCCTAACCTGTTGAGTGCCATTTTCCGTTTTTCTAATTATCAAACTATTTCTACTCTGTAAAAGAACAGTTTTACTCAATCTCATTTGGGCAGAGTCAAAGCATTGACAAAGGTGGAAAGGAATTAATGTTTTCTCAGAGCAGATGACCAGAGAAAAACTGATATGATTCATATTAGTCAATTACTCAACAGTAACCCCCACATGCCCCCAAAATAATATTTAATTGCCACCTTCAGTTCAACTGAGTATATTTTTATTTGCTTCTTAATTTTAAGTCTATCACAACTTTGAAGAAAAAAGTCACAAAGTGCTGGAGTAACTCAGCAGGTCAGGCAGCATAGCATCTATGGAGAACATGAATAGGTGATGTTTCAGGTCAGGACCTTTTTTCAGACTTCATTAATCTGAAGAAGTATCCCAACCCGAAACAACACCTATCTATATTCTCCAGACCTGTTCTTCAGATCTGCATGACCTCCAGCACTTTGTGTCATTTTTTGTAAACTCGCATCTGCAGCTCCTTATTTCTCCACAACCTTTGCTAAAAAACACTTCCATGTAAAGAGCCTGTCCCAGTTAGGCGATTTTTAAGGTGACTGTTGGCGACTGTCAAAGTCGTAGCAGATCGCCAAAATTTTATTTTACCCCATAACAATGATCACGGCAATGCTGAGTCAGGTCGATACAAGTTGCTTTTTTTGTGAAACTAGCACCTGGCTAAGAGATTACACCGTCTTCGGAAAATCACGAAATTCCAACGCTTACCTGACCGTCAAACCATCGCCTCCAATCTACCCGTCAAATGTCCTGATCATAAATAAATTGGTTAAACAAAACTATCTTCTGGTATCTTCAAATGCCTTTTCTTAATTTAATATTACGTGCTTCTAAATGCATCTGCGACAACCTAGCAAACCTGGGGACAGCATTCGACAGCGCCCGCAATAAGCTACGATACCTGGCGACAAGCCAGCTGTCGCCGAGAAATTTCTATCTGGAAAATCTTTCCGCGACGCGCCAAGATCTGCTACGATTCATTGAAGACTCCTCACGATCATGCCTGCGACACCCCGGCTAACGTTCGGCGACAGCCTAGTCGCCGGCAGTCGCCTTAAAATCGCTTAAGTGGGACAGGCCCTTAAGTAACAAGAGGTATCAGTACCCGAGGACTAGAGAGCTAGCAAAGCAAAGTAACATAAAGTGAGCAGGGATTTAATTGTATTATAGATGTACACATATTTCAAAGCTTGTGAACTTTGGAAAAACAAATCTTGAATGATTTTGTTAAAAATTAACAGATTCCCAAGAAATTTAAAATGAAAGATTATATCTTTTAACTGGATTTTTTGCAATAGGATTCTTATGACCCTTTATTTGTTCTTATTTTTGGGATCTGCCTTTTTAATCAAAACATATATTGAATATTTTATTTGAGACTCGCTAATGTATAAAGGCATCAGCACAACAACCCGTGAGTGGACTTGGCGGGGTGATAGGGATGAGGCAGTGGGAGGTGGATGACTGATAGAAAGAGGAGAGATCGATAATAAGAGAATATAAGTAAAACTAGAATGAATATCGGGATTTTCTGAAACCTCAGAGCAGCTGAAGAAAGGAAGCAGTTAATGCTTCAAGCAGACCATGACATTAAATTAGAGGATGAAATTTTTTGTTCATGGATCAAAAGATATTTCTCTAATGTTATCATTTTCTTGATAAAAAGATAATTTGTTGTGTTTCATGAAACAAATAGTGTTTACTCTGCTACAAATCTAACTCTCTGTAATTTTTGGACAAATTTCACGATATTACAGTTGGTTAATTGGTAGTAGCAAAATTCTATGGAATCAGCTTTTGCTCTTTGTCCCTTAAGCCCTCTTTTGCAGGCTGTTTCACATGACCTTCCACAGCCCAGAGCAACAAGCCATGCTCTCCAATATATGAAAACCCCAGCCAAGGTCATTCTATTCTTGCATGAGCTGTTTGAAGTCCAATGGTATTACTCCAAAACAAATGCTTCAGAATAAGATTCATGACATTCTTAATATAAAGACAATAATCAAAAGCTTCTACTTAGGACATGAGCTTTGTAGCTTGCAAGATACAAATATGTTCCATGATATACATAAGAGAGAGAGTAAATGAAATAATTCTCACATAGATAGAATATCTATAACTGACTCCAGGCTCATGGACACATATGTACATTTCTCAAGTATAGGGCTCAATCAAAGTATTTATTCCATGGAATTTACCTTTTCAAGCCACAACAGGGTTGAAACTCCTTTCTGTACTTTTCTGCCAATATAGACAATAGACAATATACATTATTGGTTTTAGGTTTGTGGAAGTCCTAATCTCCAACAACCACAACAGTCTACACAATTAGTTACTGGTAGATGTATGGTTTGGAAATTATTATTTTTTTGCCCTCCCCATGTAGAAGGATATTTAAACCAATTATTGCCCTCTTTCTACCACCCATTCAGATCTACCAACCAAGCATATACTGAGGACCAAGCCTGACACCCAATTTTCAGGAAAGCTTAACGCCATATGGGAAGGCCTCTCATTCATGAATCCTAATGGTTAGAACAGAGTTTTACTTTTTAATCACTTTAACTGAAACAAATGACAACTGAAAAAAAAATCAATACTTAATATTGAAGGTAAAATGTCATGCTTATTGGCAGGATGTAGTGTCGATTTAACAGCAACACCAATAAGAATGCATTTTTAGTAGCTTAGTGGCCTCCAAGCAAAAATATTCCACAACACTCTTGTGCTATTTGGCAGTGTTTAATATATTTTTTTACCACTGGCACCATTCCCATGTTTACTGGGTTTTGCAACAAGTATGTGTTGTGCAAAGACCATTATTTGGTATTCATTCATTCATACTGAAGTACACAGCAGTGCCTGCCCAGATGCAAATTATATGATAATGTGGCTCTTGGCATACATTAATGTCTCAGACCTAATCTTCCCATTTGAACCAGAGAGGGTCAAAGGGGCTCCACAAATATTTCACAAGGCCAGTCTGCCTTTTCATTTTATGCCTCGGTTTGTCAGAATAAGAAAACAAACCTGCGTTATGTGTAAATAACCTAAATGATGAGTTGTATGACACACATTTTGATTCTACCCCTTCTGTAATAGTTAATCGCAGGCAGTTCAATAGTACAGATGTGATGTGCAATCTCGGTTTCCCAGGACCAGGGCCAAAGCAAGGAACCAAAGTCCAATTCCAAATGCTACATCCCAAATAGAAGGTTATATTTGGGAAAAAAAACATCCATAATATTTCCTTGACATTTCCAGCTGCGGTTAAACTTTTTCTATTGTACTTATCCATACTGCTCCTGTGCGGCACGGTGGCACAGCGGTAGAGTTGCTGCCTTACAGCCCTTGCAGTCCTGGATACCCGGGTTCAATCCTGACTACGGGTGCTGTCTGTATGGAGTTTGTGCGCTCTTCCTGTTAACGCGTGGATTTTCTCCGAGATCTTCGGTTTCCTCCGACATTCCAAAGACGTACAGGTTTGTAGGTTAACAGGCATGGTATAAGTGTAAGTTGTCCCTAGTGTGTGTAGGAAGGTATTAGCGTGTGGGGATCACTGTTTGGTGTGGACTCGGTGGGCCAAAGGGCCTGTTTCCGTGCTGTATCTCTAAACGAAACTAAACTACTTGAAGTCACTGGTGACAATGGAAATTTGTATGTTTTCTAAATTATTGAAATCATACATGAAACATCAGTTCAGACTGAACACTGGATCCAGTTAAGTGCAAACTGTTGATGCTGGGCTCAAACATGGTGGCAAAATTGTACTGTTCCCATCTTCAAACCTGGGAACAGAAACTTGAATAAACTTGACAAAAACTTGACTAAAGGACACACACAACAATTTGCTGCATTGATAATAAAGATGAAACGATGTACTGTGCAAAAAAATCTTAATTAGTTCAGCATACGAATATGCAGGGAATGGGGGGGGGGGCGGAGGGGGAGGGGGGTGTATGGATCTGGCGCAGACAGATGAGATTGGTTTATTTTGGTCTCATGTCCAGCATCCCTGGGATGGCGGGACTGACATATGAGGAAGGATTGAAAAGACTAGGCTTGTATTCACTGGAGTTTAGAAGGATGAGAGGGGATCTTATAGAAACATATAAAGTTATAAACGGACTGGACAAGCTAGATGCAGGAAAAATGTTCCCAATGTTGGGCGAGTCCAGAACCAGGGGCCACAGTCTTAGAATAAATGGGAGGCCATTTAAAACTGAGGTGAGAAAAAACATTTTCACCCAGAGAGTTGTGAATTTGTGGAATTCTCTGCCACAGAGGGCAGTGGAGGCCAAATCACTGGATGGATTTAAGAGAGAGTTAGATAGAGCTCTAGTGGAATCAAGGGATATGGGGAGAAGGCAGGCACGGATTATTGATTGGGGACGATCAGCCATGATCACAATGAATGGCAGTGCTGGCTCGAAGGGCCAAATGGCCTCATCCTGCAGCTATTTTCTATGTTTCTATGTTTCTATAAACATTATGGGTTTAAATTTCCTCTGTGAATCAAGGAGAGCAACATCTAAATTCTAAAATCTGCATTTTGTTTGGTTAGATAAAAGAGAGGCAAAAATAATAATAGTCCCCTCTGTAGTGACCTCTCGCTCAGCATTGTTAATTAGGACTAATTAAAAGCAGAGCATGTTGCATCATATTAAAGAAATGACCACAGTGAGTGCAGTGACGGCAATGAAATCAGCGATAGCATTAAAATTGACCTTTTCAGGAACCACATCAAAAACATTAAAAAAAATTAACGACTCACTGATAATAGAAATGTCTATGATTATTTTTCTTCATAAATCGCAATTTTATTCAGTTCACAATTTCGGAAACCCAAGCACAGAGTTGTAAAATGAACTGCACATTCAGAAAATAATGACACTTTTTATGAAAATAATTAAGACATCGTGAAAAAATTCACATTGCTACAATATGAACTGAAGATGGAAAAATGGGCACAGTCCACATCCCAGAGAGAAAAAGATGGACTGATGTTTTTTTCACAAAATCCCTCCATGCAATAAAATTGATATAGGATTTAGGTTTAGGTTTATTATTGTCACATGTAGCGAGATACAGTGAACAGCTTTGTTTTGCAGGCTATCCAATCAAATCTGATAACATAATAAAAAAGTACGGTCAAGCTGAACTCAAGTACAATAGGTAGCGCAAAGAGAAAGATACAGAATGCAGAATACAGTTCTGTTTTCAGCTCAATGGTCTCAGACACATTACAAAACATTAGGCATATTAGGGACCATTCAGAAGCCTGAAAAGAGAAAAGATATATAGTGTACAATGTTCTTTATGTGGATACTAAATTTTATGAAAGAACATTTCAAGAAAATAACTTGTCCTACTAAACAATTATTCACTTATGTCAAAAGTAAATTTAATTCCCATTGGGCTGTTGATTTCTGCAAAGTCTGATAAAGGCTATGCATAAAACAAACCCCGCTTTCATACTTGATCCTGACTGACCATTGCTTTCTTGTCACACTTCATGAAATCATTATTTTTCAGAATTCTTAGTTTTCAATTTATATCTCTTTAGACATTGTAATTCTCAAAAAGAAATAAGTACTCTTGTTTTACACACCGCTTTCAGGCAATACAGCAGTTAGTTCTGCCGCATTACAGCTCCATTGATCCAGATTAACAATAACATAAGAGCAGGAATAGGCCACTTTATCTCATCTCCTCTGTGCCAGTTTCCCATGGTCTTCAAATTCCTGATCTTTCAAAAATGTTTCTATTTCCTCTTAACTAACCCCCAATGATAGATTTCCACAACTCTGGGGGGGCAAAGAATTCTGGATATTCACCACCCGCTTTGAGTTTAATGCTAACCTTGCATGCAGTCTATGTACAGTTTAAATGTTAATGGTCAGTGGTTAATGGTCAATGTGGACTCATTAAGATGACAGGCCCGTTGCCGTGCTGTATGTCCCCATGAATCAACGACTCCTCTCACTTGTGTAGGAAATAACTGCAGATGCTGGTTTAAACCAAAGATAGACACAAAATGCTGGAGTAACTCAGCGGGACAGGCAGCATCTCTGGAGAGAAGGAATGGGTGACATTTCAGGTGAAGAAAGGGTTCGACCTGAAAAGTCATCCATTCCTTCCCTCCAGAGAGGCTGCCTGTCCCTCTGAGTTACTCCAGCATTTTGCATCTATCTTTGACTCCTCTCACTTTATGCTTTTCAAGTCAATGCATTCTCCGTTTTGATTGACCCTCTCTTTTCAGCACACCACATATGGTACAGCATTGCAGCATTTCTTGAGCTGCTGCCTGTCCAGATGAGTTACTCCAGATTTTTGTGTCTATCCTGTGTTTAAACCAGCACCTGCAGCTCCTTCCTACACATTTCTTGAGCTTTGCTGCTCTCTCATCCAACGATACCTAATCTTGTATAACAAAATAATTACTTTGTAAACCTATCCTGGTATTTTTTCCAGCATGATGCAAGTCGGCTGAATTGAGATTCTACTGAGTGTTATCATTGTGCCTAATGTTTGGAATGTGTCAGATTTACTGAGCCCATTGAGCTGTATACAGGGGATAATTTTTCACATACCTTTTGCTGAACAGCTTTTTCTCAAAAAATATTTGAAAAATTAAATGTGCACCAAGATAAAAGTGTGTAAATCTTACTTGAGTGAATGGAGACTAGAGTTAAAAGAAGGAGAAACAAATGAGTGGGAGTGCAGAGGATAAATGGAGAATTAAGTCCAAGCTGAATGACATTGGAAATCAGGGACGAAAAGATATAAAGTTTCAGTTCATACTTTAAAAGGCAAGAATTATATAATGATGGAGATGAAATGATGGCAAGTGGCTGAATCATTGGTATGAATGTTGAGGGGCTGTGATGGAGAAAGGAAACAAATATAGAGGAGGGTATTGAATGGGGGCAACAACGACCTTACATTGAGCACAAGGACACCATTTTATATCACTCACATGTTCCTACATGGGTGATGAAACTGAAACGGAAACAGATCATGATTAAAATAAACTGGAAATCAAAATACTATGATGATGGAACCAGTACAGAAGAGAAAAAAGAGATAGACAATCAAACAAAAAAAGGAAAAGGTAACATGAAAACACATAAGTCACATATCATATCATATCATATATATACAGCCGGAAACAGGCCTTTTCGGCCCACCAAGTCCGTGCCGCCCAACGATCCCCGTACATTAACACTATCCTACACCCACTAGGGACAATTTTTTACATTTACCCAGCCAATTAACCTACATACCTGTACGTCTTTGGAGTGTGGGAGGAAACTGAAGATCTCGGAGAAAACCCACGCAGGTCACGGGGAGAACGTACAAACTCCTTACAGTGCAGCACCCGTAGTCAGGATCGAACCTGAGTCTCCGGTGCTGCATTAGCTGTAAAGCAGCAACTCTACCGCTGCGCTACCGTGCCGCTGCGAAACCATTTTATCATGAGCAATCAGACCTATCCTAAGTTGAGAAGAATAACATAAATCCATCAGTAGAAGCAGCAACGAATAATCTTTGTTTCAATGGAAACAACCGCAGATGTTGGAATATTGAGCAAAACACAAAGTGCTGGAAAAAACTCAGCGGGTCAGGCAGCATCTGTGAAGAGAATGGATAGGTGCCATTTTGGGTTGGAACCCTTCTTCAGATTCCAACTTGTAGTCTTGATTATGTTCTCCAACTCTGCACCAACCAAGCCCTCTACCACAGAGAATAAAACAGGTTTATGTTTTTTTACACTTTTCCTTTTCACAAATTATTTTCTGAGCATGCACTCATCAAAGTGATAGCTCACCATCTCTTTGCAGACAAGTGGTTATAGGCTTTCAAGAATGTCTAAAAAACAGGAGCTTCTTGACTTTGTTTGTCAAGTCTATTACTACAATTGATCACGGTAACTAGGATTAGAATATTGATCACTGGCCTTACCACAAATTTGAAATGGTTTTACAAATGTAGTTCAAACACACAATTTAAGCCTGTTGCAAGAATATTTCCAACCTTATCTCTTTTGGGATTCTGTCGCAGTTCAAGTTACCTGCAAAATTCTCCACCAATGCAAGATTTTAATTAGCATACTAAAGGCTCAAGTAGATTGATTGCATTTTAAGGGATAGAGCAAATTGGATGTAGTGGAGAAATGATCCATGCGACTATCACATAGATTGAAAGTAGTTTCACATCATGTGATTTTTCACAGCAGGGGACCCTCCAATAGATTACTTTGTTGTTTCCTTTTTTGTTACACTGCTTCATGTACTGCAGTTGAAAGACACATGAGCACAGTAAACACTTCTCCTGGGAACTTCTGGCCATTAGCTTGTTTGTATAAACACTTGCTTGCCCAAACCCACTTTACTTTTTGAAGGTTGAACTGAATGATTTTTGAATGGCATCGAGCGATCTACTCAACAGCAACATACAATTCTAATTTTTGTCTTCAGCTATTATTGTTGTGGGATAAGGAGCAGAGGCAGTATCCTTGCCCAGAGAACAAAACAGGCCGAAGATAGACACAAAAAGCTGGAGTAACTTAGCGGGACAGGCAGCATCTCTGGAGCGAAGGAATGGATGATATTACGGGTCGAGACACTTCTTCAGACTATTTCAGAATCTGAAGAAGGGTCTCCACGTGAAAAGTCACCCATTTCCTCTCTCCAGAGATGCTGCCTGTCCCACTGAGTTACTTCCAGCTTTTTGTGTCTATCTTCGGTTTAAACTAGCATCTGCAGTTCCGTCTTGAACAAAACAGGCCGCCACCTTTCTCACGGTAGCAGGCTCCACTGGGAGATCACCATCTCTTCCCCATCAGTCTGTGAGTTGTGATCTCCCATGTGTATAAGCGGTGCCAGTAATTACTGACATTCAAAAAAAGACAGAGTGTTGGAGTAACGCGACGGGTCAGGCAGCATCTCTGGAGAACATTACTGACATTCTCCTTCCTGGGTAGAGAGTGAATACCACAGAACCTACAGTGACTGTGCTTTTAATGGAAGGCTCCCACGAGCATTGTGAAATCTTTACTCTGCAAAACTCCAGGCAACCGCAAAGGAAGAAACCTGAAAATATTGGCAACAGGAAAAGTTCATATATAAAATTATATGAAGTACAGCTTTCTATTTTTACCACATTTATAATTTTGTCTTCAATATAGACCTTAATTTTGCGTCTTGCAGTGGAAAATCTCCATGGATTTTCCCCACACTGATCAATATTGGAGTGTGCTGCAAGAGTGAAGCAAATGTACTCCTAAGACGTACAGGTATGTAGGTTAATTGACTGGGTAAATGTAAAAATTGTCCCTAGTGTGTGTAGGATAGTGTTAATGTGCGGGGATCACTGGGCGGTGCGGACTTGGTGGGCCGAAAAGGCCTGTTTCCGCGCTGTATCTGAAATATGAAAATAAATAATATGAAATTGAAAGGATCAGATTTAGTCACCTCAAAGGCAGTTTTTACGCTGTGTTTCAATCCTGGAATGTATTTATTACATTTCTTTAAAATATGGTACTATTCAGGTGGAATAATATTTATTATTGTTTCAGTATGCTTCGTTGTGTGCCGATTGTGGATGTTATGACGATGAAGACAGATTAATATAGTTTATCCAGATGATTGTTCATACTGGCAAAAGTTACAGATGAACCGAGACATATTTTGGAGCATTATTTCACATAAGGTTATAAAATCTATGAGACAATAGACAATAGACAATAGACAATAGGTGCAGGAGGAGGCCATTCGGCCCTTCGAGCCAGCACCGCCATCCAATGTGATCATGGCTGATCATTCTCAATCAGTACCCCATTCCTGCCTTCTCCCCATACCCCCTGACTCCGCTATCCTTAAGAACTCTATCCAGCTCTCTCTTGAATGCATTCAGAGAATTGGCCTCCACTGCCTTCTGAGGCAGAGAATTCCACAGAGAATAGCTTTTGCCCTACCAAGTACCCAGCAGTGAAGCTTTGCATGTAGCCAGTCCCTTCTGTAATTAAATTTGTCATTCAATGGGAATACGAATCCCTGAAATACACCAATAGAATACATGAACCGGGAAAACTCATTCAAATGAAATTGTCCAGTGGGCTGGCAGTTCACTATCATACATTTTACACTATCATTATCCCTCCCAAACGATTTATGCCCATGTTGAGAAGGTGGAACAGGGAAAGCAAAGCTGTCAGATCACAGAAAAGAGCACACACCAGGATCAAGTTTAGACATAGTCAGTAGAGCTAAATTTCAATGTTGTTAGAAGTATAAAGCTTGGACATACATTAACAACCTGTAACATACTCTATTCTGTTCCCTTTCCACTGGGTCGGACTGTGTTGAACTTGGCTTGGTGGCTGGATTCAACTCCCCACATAAGCTTACCTGGTGCAGAGGTAAAGAGCTGATCCCACTGGCCTTTAAGACCATAAGACACAGGAGCAGAATTAGGCAATTTGCACCCTTTCAATCATGGCTGATCTATTTTTTTTGTCTCAACCCCATTCTTCTGCCTTCTCCCCATCACATTTGTTGCCCTTACTAATCAAGACCCTTAGAATCTCCGCTTTAAAAGTACCTAATGACATGGCCTCCACAGCCGTCTGAATTCCACTGATTCACCACCCTCTGGCTAAAGAAATTATTCCTTATCTCCATCCTAAAGACACGTCCTTTTATTCTGAGGCTTTGCCCTCTGGCCCTAGACTCCCACTACAGGAAATACATTCTCCACATGCACTGTATCTGGGCCTTTCATTATTTGCCCTCCACAATGGGAGCTAGTCAGCAATATATTGCAAGGCTTCAGAGAAAATAGCCCTCCAGCTGTTCTTGGCGTCACCCTGGGAGGTCCTGACAGCCATCGAGAGGTGGCCAGAGTGTGGGCTTGGAGCCCCAACTTCCCGTCAAAGCTGGGATATTTATTAATTGCTGGTGTGAATGTCTCTGATATTGGGAAACATTTAAAAACTAATTAAAACGATGCACATAATTAAAATATATAAATTATTTAAAGATATTTAATTAACAATAAAGCATTTAAAAATATCCTCAAAACAAAAGAAAATTAAACTAAAGTAAATTAATTAAAATATACCTTTCTCATTCTCCAGGCCAGGAATCTTCAATTGAAATGAATAGGCTTTCTGGCCTAAATCAGGCCTAGGGTTGGAGGGCTGGTTGCCAGCATAATACTGGGAGAATCCAGTAGGACTGGAGACCACTTGGGTCAGTACGTAGAAGCTGGGGGTGGAGAGAAGTGGCAGATGTGCTGGCATCTGTCACACAGTGAGTCCCAAACCTAAATCAGATCCGTGCATGTCTGGGACTTGCTTGCGTGGATCAGCTGAACGATTTGGCCCACTGACTTTAATTAAAAGAAATATTGTTTGAGGTGTGTTTGTTCTACCACTGTTTGCATTCTGCGTCATTGAAAGTTAAAGTTACCCAAGGGGTTTAGTGAAACTGCCTGCAAATTACTTATTCATGCAAAGTCCTGTCCCACCATCATGTAGCAAATGGATGGAGTAAAATAAGGGTTCATTTAAAGTACTGCTTCTGATACAATGATTAAAAGTCACAAAAAGGTGTTGTTTTAGCCACTTCAAAGACTGCAAGCCTTTAGTAGCACTTTTGAGGGGTTTTTAAATATTCTAACAGATCATAGAAATAGCTGGCAAAATTAAGGAAAGATGAAATAAATATGATGGGATGTATTGAGGCCAAATGATAAAGCTCTTTAGTGCCTAAACATGACAAATTGAAGGAGCTGCAGCATTGAGGACGAAAAGAGTTATGTTTAACATTTTGGAGACCTTTCCCTCAAAAACAAGTTGCTGGCCAAAAAGAATAGTTGATATTGTTCACTGCGCACATTCAATGCAGAGACATATATGACCCCCTAATCATCCTGTTAACCAGTCACAGTTCCCAAATATGTGGTGTTAGATATTTAAAGCATTGCCTGACAACTTATTGTGCATTAGTCTGGACAGTTTTTCTATTGCATCTGAGGCATTCTGATTCTCAGACTGCACATAAAATCAAAGGCCTGAGGCACTTAACTTCTCCAACGTTCTCATAATAAATTTCTGAAACACTAGCTAACTGCAAAAAGCATGTTTACTAACGAACTTTCCGAATGTGCTGCATGATTGCCACCTATGGTTTCAAGAAATGCAGCAAAAAAGCAGTTTATTTACCAATAGAAAAAATAGCCGATGCAGGCTATCATGAAATGTCATCGACCTGAAACATTATCTCTGTTTTTCTCACTACGGACGCTGCCTATCCTGCTGAATATCTCCAGCATTTTAATGTTTCTATTGCAGCTATGTCATGTTTCTTTTGATATTCAATGAAATAGAGTTGAAAGTGCTAGCAAACTGGCATCTGTGCATCAAATATTTAATTCCAGGTTTTGGAAACCTATTAATCATTTCTGAAAATAGTAGTGATGGAAATACAGTTGAGGAATTGTCTTCTGGTGCAGGTTAGATTTTAGATTTAGATTTAGGGATACAGCGCGGAAACAGGCCCTTCGGCCCACCGAGTCGGCTCCGCCCAGTGATCCCCGCACATTAACACTATACTACACTAGGGACAATTTTTTAAAAACATTTACCCAGTTAATTAACCTACATACCTGTACGGCTTTGGAGTGTGGGAGGAAACCGAAGATCTCGGAGAAAACCCACGCACGTCACGGGGAGAACGTACAAACTCCGTACAGACGGCGCCCATAGCCAGGATCGAACCTGAGTCTCTGGCGCTGCATTCGCTGTAAGGCAGCAACTCTACACTGTTCTTCCTGCAGCTAATAATGCAGGCTTTACTGACTTAAGTAAACCCGTCGCCTCAGTCTCTGCAAGGCTTTGAAGGTACCAATCGTAGACGTAACCATCAGTTTAGTTTATTATCACATGTACCGAGGTACAGTCAAAAACTTTTGTTGCATGCTATCCAGTCAGCAGAAAGACAATACATGATTACAATCAAGTCGTTTACAGTGTTTAGATGCATGATAAGGGAATAACGTTTAGTGCAAGGCAAATCCAGCAAAATCTGATCAAGCATAGTCTGAGGGTCACCAAAGAGGTAGATAGTAGTTCAGCACTGTTCTCTGGTTCTGGTAGGATGAATCAGTTGCCTGAATCTTGCCATCTTGCCAAGCCTTTGTTCAACTTTATAAGTTCAACTATGAAATAGTGATGTCTCAACCTTAATAATTAATCTTAATGTGCCAACGAGTACAATGTGTTCAACTGTGAAGCTCTGAGAAGTAAAAGGAGATAATTGGCACTGACAGCTAGAAGGCAGGTGCATTTATGATAGAGGACACTGATCCATCATACAATTAGAAGAAACAAAAACATTTTTTTTGAAAAGGGAACATTTTTCATTGAAAAAACAGCACATTAAAACACTAAATCACAAAAAAACTAAATTCTAGTCCTTTGATAATTTCACACCCCATGGATCTTGCCAAAGGTTTATCACAGATGAATGAAAGAAGTATCCTAAGTGGATGGGTTTCCCCTATGGCTTCATTTGAATACATTGTTACATTTAAATGACACTGTAGTTCATTTCCTGGCCCTATAGGGAGATTATGCTTATAACTTACATACTTGGTTAATAAATTTTTTGTATCTTGAAATTCTTTGTATCTAACATGGTGTGAATCTGGCTATTTTCTGTGCTACTGTGCCACCACTCATGTTGAGTAATATTACTTTTGTAGCCGCACTACTGGGGAAGTGGAAAAATTTGCCCCAGGCACTAGTTTCTTTAACCAAGTTGACAGAAGTGTCAGTCCACTGATGGTTCTGATCAAGGGTCAATTTGGTTTTATTTCTGTTTATGTTTTGAAAATATCCCATAAGGCAGAAAACTTTCACAAAAAGTTCAACTATATAAATTGTGAGAGTAAAGGGTAAATGGAAACCACAGTTAGTAAAAGTAGTTTACCTCAAAACAATGGTTTAACAGAGATAGGTGCAGATGCCCGAATCTTGAGCACGGAAAACAGGCCCTTCAGCCCACCGAGTACGCGCCGTCCAGCGATCCCCACACATTAACACACACTAGGGACAATTTACACATATACCAAGCCAATTAACCTAAATACCAGTACGTCTTTGGAGTGTGGGAGGAAACCGCAGAACTCGGAGAAAACCCACGCGATCACGGGGAGAATGTACAAACTCCATACAGACAGCACCCGTATACGGGATCAAACCCGGGTCTCTGGCGCTGCAAGCGTTGTAAGGCAGCAACTCTACCGCTGCGCCACTGTGCCGCCCTATGGAGCATCTTTGGAGGGAATGGATACATCATGTTTGGGGTTGGGACCCTACTTCAGACATGCTTGATGTTTGATTGTGTAACAACGCACCAATATTTTTAAAACTCTTCTTTTCACCAATGCTTTTTCTTTACATGAAAAGTGTCAGACGATTTGCCAAATCTCTTATTCCTTGGTTAGCCACTGCACGGTGTCACTGACACAGAATATGCCTTTGAATTGCACAATTGCTTCATTCGAGATGCCTGGCACAGCTTCCTATTGTCCAAAGAAGCAGTTCAGAGCTGTAGGATACAAGGAAACGATGAAGCCAGTTGGGGAAGCAATTTGTCTGGCTGGGAAGAGGTGTACACAGACTGTGTGATCAGTGACTAGTTTTGCCTCCCTCCCTATGGAGAACCATCTGGCAGCCTCTCAGCAAAGATAACATCTTCATAGGAAACTAGGAATGTGTAGACCCAAATTAGCTAACACCTCTCAAGCATCTAACTAGTTTTACCTTTAGTTATTTCTGGACCATCTCTTTCAGTAGCCCATTCCTTCTACTGCTTGAATCAATTAAATTTAAATGCTCTGTACAGCTGCTCACTTGAAATCCTGAAAGAAACCACGTTTGCTGGTTGCAAAGATTATGACAATCTGAAGATTGGAAGTCTGTCGCACTGGAAAATAAGAGATTAAACCAGCCTTCCATCATTCCTTAATGCAGTTGGATCCAATATTCCAACTTGACTCACTTTGCCAGCAAGTAACTGATGGGATTGTCAGAAATACACAAATCATGTTGGCTCCATTTCCTTCACCCAAATTTGGGCCTCCACAGGCAACACAGGGAATGTGTTCCTGCTCGCTGTTCCAGGAACAGTTTTCTCGGTGTTTTTTTTTAATCCCACTTGCGGGGAAGGTTGTGACGTCAACACTTGGAGACAATTACAAAGAATCTGCCATTCAAGACCGAGATTAGGAGAAATGTTATCACTGAACATTTTTACCTCAGAGAATAAATGCCTGATCAGTCATTCAGTATATCAAAGAATGGAGTTGATACATTTTTGAATGCTGTTGGAACCAAAGTTGGGGGTAGATGCAGTTGGATAGGAGAGTGGAGTAGCTCAAGGACCATCCACAGTCTTATCTAATGGCATAATAAGCATGAGAGGCTATAAGACCTGCTCCTGGCTCTATTTATTCCGCTTCACTGCGCATGGTGTAAAGAGGTTTTGCTTCAAGACCCTTCGAATGACACAGCAGTAGCCTTGGCATTTCTGTACTGCTGCACAGACAGAATACAGGATCATTATAACTATCTTAACAGGTCCCAATGTATTCCGATCATGTCATCTTCACAAAGGCCTCACTGAATTACCATTGTGAAGGGAAAGCAGGCATACTTGTCCACCTCAGGGCCAGCAATATCAACTTTCTTTGTAGTGTCCTCTTTCTCAGTGGATGGATTACCAACTGCACCCTTATAATTTAAAATGACCACATTGCAGCAAATGTTTCATGTGCGGGAATGACAACGTCCTACTTGGACTCTTGACAGATTCCTTCAGGCACTAATAATGCTATTTGCATTAGATGAGTTAGGGCAGAAAAATTAGCATTTGTACATTCATCTCAACTAGAAATATATTCATGTATTTCTTTTATTTCTCCCCACATTACATTAATATTAACTAAAAGTGCTTTTGTTGACCCTGTCACTCAATCACTGCTGGAGTTTGCTTTTCTGATTGCCTTGTATAAACAGAACCTTTAGATTCAACCTGAACATTTTCATCCATCACACTGCAAGAGTTTAATGTAATTGTGTAAAATATTTTGGTTTGCTATTTTGGTTCAACCAATAAGCCATTTATTTTAAATGTGTCAACAGTTTTGATAGACATAGTAAAAAAGAATTAAGGATGTATTAAATATTTGTACACCTGTATTTCACAATATAATTTCATCATTGAGAAATAAAGCAAAGGGCTCACCTTTACATTGTGAAGGCAAACCTGAACAATTTAACAAGCATGTAAAAGTGCATTCATTTCCTGTTTCATATTTCAATTCAAGTGGCGAATTACCTCAGAACTTGTAAATCAGTATTGTTATAAAACGGGTGATATCAGATCAGTCAGGTGTAATATACTCCGAATTGACTTCAGTGGAAACTAAAATTGGTTTTGCACGTGAAGTTAAAGACTTCACCTATAAGGGGACAAACATGGCAAAACGCAATCCAAAGTCTTGTAAATGGCTGTTAACTATATATGCATAAATTTTATTAAGTCATGTAATCTTGTCACTTGATCAATCCAAGAAAATACATACTGTAGCACTTTGGGTGTTCATGCTGGGAATGACAAATTGTTTGTGGCCAGGGTAACAATTGTGGCCAGGGTAACCTGATGGCAGCCTGCTATAAGATATCAGAGCAGAATTTAGGCAATTTAGTGCATCAAGTCTACTCCGCCATTTAATCATGGCTGGTCTATTTTCCCTCTCAACCCCATTCTCCTGCCTTGTCCCAATAACCTTTGACCTTTGGGTCTGAAGAAGGGTCTCGTCCCGAAACTTGACCCATTCCTTCTCTCCAGAGATGCTGCCTGACCCACTCCAGCAATTTGTGTCAACCTTTGACACTGTTCTTAAACAAGAACCTAACCATCTTCTCTTTAAAAATACCTAACATCTGTCTGTGGCAATGAATTCCACATATTTGCCACCCTCTGGCTAAAGAAATTCATCCCTGTCTCCATTCTAAAGGTACGTCCTTTTATTTTGAGGCTGTGCCGTCTCATTCTAGACTCTCCCATAACTGGAAACATCCTCTCCATGTCCACTCTATCTAGGCCTTTCCTTATCTGGTAGGTTTAAATGAGACCCCCCCTCATTCCTCCAAACTCTTTTGGATTAGATGAGTCAAAAAAAGGTAGGGTTTTCTATGTAGAGAGATCATTCAGAGTTAGGTCACTGTCTTACCAGAGTGTGATTAGCGTGTTTAGCATGTGTAGAAGGTAGCAACATTAATATTTGTGGTGCACATCTCATTCACTTTTGTGTTGCTCAGAACAGGACATAAACAATAATAATGAGTCCAGATTCACTACCCAATTTTGTCTACATTTGAAAATTAAAAATTAAAATGCAAGAGAAAAAAGATAAATCTCCTGAAATGTTCCCTTCCTAGTGTCAATATCTTGTGTAGATTTACATAGAATTCACAGCCACACAACTGCTCTTTGGTAGTGCTTAGATTTCACACTGGCACTTTTTCATCTGATTTTATCCAGTCCTACTAGCATGGTCTTCCTCAAAAGGAAAATATTATGGATACTAAAATAAAAACAGAAAATGCTGTAATTTCTCAAGTTTAGCAGGCATCCATGGAATAACCAGAGTAGACTTGATATCATGTAATCTCTGAGGCCTTCCATTTAATCAGAGTTTTCGCTTTGTTCATTTTTTCCCCCCACCATTCTCTGCGTAGAATCATAGAGTTACAGAATTATATAGCACGGAAACAGGCTTTTCAGACCAACTAATTTATGCTGACCAGGTGTTAATGTATCTAATTAATTATCTTATTTTCTAACTTAAGATGTTTTCAGATGCAAACGGGAAAAGCACATAGATTAAGTGGTGAAGAAGGCATTTGGCACACCTGCCTTCATCAGTCGGTGCATTGAGTACAAGAGTTGGAATGCCATGTTACAAGACAGTGATATGAACACACTTGGAATAGCGTATACTGTTCGGGTCACCTAGTTATAGGAAGAAAATGTGTAAAACTGATTGGAAAGGGTGCAGAACAGATTCACAAGGATGATAGTGGGACTGGAGGGCTTGAATTATAAGGAGAGACTCGCTAGGCTTAATCTTTTTCCCAAAAATGCAACAAGCTGAGGGGTGACGGTATATAAAGTCATGAGGGGCTTGAATATGGTGAATGGTTACAGCCATTTTCTCTGGGGAGAGGAAACTAGTTGGCATTGATTTAAAGTAAGAGGGGAAGTTGTAAAGTGGATCTGAGAGACAACCTTTTCACACAGAGGGTGATCGGTATGTGGAACACGGTGCCAGAGGAAGCTTTGGAGGTACAATTATAATGTTTAAAACACATTTCGACAGGTACATAGATCACTGAATGGTTTAGTGGGATATGGGCCAAACAGAGTCAAACGGGACCAGCTCAGTTATAAAATCAGGATGGCCTAGAACAGTTGGGGTGAAGGGCTTGTTTGCTTGCTGCATAACTCCGACTGCAGAAATTACACAATAACAGCGTAGAGTAGATGGAACATGTTGTTCAGTGTAGGCTAGTTAGGCTGAAGGGCCTGTTTCCACACTGTATGACTCTATAAGTCTATAACAGGACTATTCTGGTTGTTCCATCAACTTTGTTTTCTGCATTATCATACTCTAGTTTCCTTTGAATAACTAATAATTTATCATATATTATTTTCTATTGTAATTGTATCTTCCCGTAAAGTTGCAGCAATAAGAATTTCATTGTTCCAATTCATATTTAGTGCATATGACAAATAAACATTCTTGTTCCCTTGCATAGGATGAGAGCACGCATGCTGCGGAAGGATGGCAAGCACAATAGCATTGCATGTAGTGTCACTGACTCACAACTCCAGTGACTCAGCTTCAATCCTGACCTCCGTACCACGTTGGTGTGCTCTGGTTTCATCCAGCAGCCCAATGATGTGCTGGTCATTAGGTGAATTGGTCATTATAAATTGCCCCATGTGCAGGTGGAGGATAAGAGAATTACTGGGTTGCGCTTGTGAGAGAATAAGACACTGGGAAATAAATAGAAAAACGAGATTGCTCTCAGGATCGGCATAAGCAAGATGTCCTGAATGCCCCGCCCTTCTTCTTCGTTATTATAAAATATGACATAATGGGTTTATTAAAGAAACTGAAAAATTAGTCCAGATGGGAAACTGCAGAAACATTTCCTGAAATTGGTGACGTCAATCTTAAATCCAGAGTCTGTAATGGTACGACTTGAAAAGTTAATATACAGGCTGATTGGCTTTAGACCAGTTTAGCAGGTGAAGGTAATTGTGTGAGTCAGATGGAAAATTAAGGAAAAGGCTACTGGCAGCTTGGTGTCAGATTGGGGTGAACATTGGAGTTCTAGAAAGCAATTGGCCAGTTTGTATCAATCTTCCCAGTGTAGAGCAAGCACATAACGAACAAAAGATAAAGTAGGCTTTGGCCATTCATTGGAAAGTTCCCTTTTTATCAGTCTTTTCAATCATAATTACTCCAAAATTCTCTTTCATATTGAAAATTAGCTCTTACATTAGGATACTCATTCCATTAAATTTTAAGAATGTTGAGCTTTTAAAAAAGTATTTTAAACCTTTAAATAGATAGTATTTTAATGTTTTCTTCCTATCTATTTTATCTCTTTCTGTTGATCCCGTCTCTATTTCCTTCTTTTTATTTTGCTTTCGGTGCAAGATCTGAACAAATTAAATATTTCTAACTGATGTTTCCCAGTTGAGACCCATGGATTCACATTAATGAATTTGCAGTCTTAGTGGTTGGGGAAATGCTTTGTTGATTTGTACATTTGCACTGTTTCCCCAGATACTCCTCAGAGGACACAACATTAATAAATAATTGGCTGAGAGAACCTCCAGTCCAAAAAGCCCATTAAAATGTTAAAGTGGAATAAATGGTTGTCAATGTTTAGTTAAACCTAATGTCAAAATTCAGTCAATTCTTTACTTAGTTTTCTTGAGTTTTATTAATGAGATTTTGATTTTTGAATGTTCATTTTGTTGTCCCCACTGAACAGATATTCAGAAGATATTCTTTTCATTCCTCCTAAAAAGTGTTTTCCTTGTATGAATGTTAATTATTGGTTCTAGTAGTGCAATGTTAAAACATTGTCAGCATTGAAATTTAACCTGGTGTTTAACATTCTACAAGAGCCAGAGCAAAATAAAGAGAACGGCAATGTGACAAGAAAAAAATAATAGGGGATGGTCTTCGAGGGAACAAGTCGGAAAAGTACTGAATTGCTGATGAAATCTTGGAGTATTTTCTAAAACCCATCACTTCACTTTCTTCTATTAATGCATTCTTTCATTCACTGTTGTCAATATTTATGCTAATATGAATTGTATAATGTTCACAGAGCACTTTGGAGATGCTTATTTTATTGCTTGTGAATGATAAGTGTGCTTGGGTGTACCCAGCTGTGGCTTCATTCACATATATTAGCATTTTAAAAATAAATTTGACAAAACTCTTTGGCACACTTGAAAGTGGTGTGAATGCCATAATTACTCAAGTTCAGGCAAACATTTAAAATCCGTAATAAAAACAGAAAATACTGTACATCTATGAAAAGAGAAGCAAAGTTAATGTTTCAGCGCAGTGCCCCCACATCAGGACCTAATAAGATCATTTATTTGAAATATTGGCCTGGATTTTGCTGGGGACGTGCTGTACACTAGAATGCTGGTGTGTGAATGGTAGAGCCCTGGGGTGTGTTGTAGAGCAGAGGGATTAAGGTGCATAGTTCCCTGAAAGTGGCATCCCAGATAGAGAGGGTGGTTAATAATGTTTTTTGTACATTGGCTTTTATCAGTCAGAGTACTGAGTATAGATGTTGTAATATCATGGTACAGTTATACATTGGTGAGGCCGCATTTGGAGTACTGTGTTCAATTTTGGTCATCCTGCTATAGGAACGACATCTGAGCTGAAGAGAGAGCAGAGACTTACATGGATCTTGCAAAGACTCAAGGGCTGAACTAAAGGGAGAGGTTGGGCAGGCTTGGACTTTATTCCTTGGAGTGAAGGAGGATGAGGAGTGATGTCTTATAGGCCTATAAAATCATGAGGAAAATGTCTACAGTCTTATACCCACGGCAGGGGACGGGTTTAAGGTGAGAGGGGAAAGATTTAAGAGGAACTTGAGGGCCAACTTTTTCCACTCAGAGGATATTGGGTATAACAAGCTGCCGGAGTAGGTAGTTGAGGCAGGTACTATAACAACATTTAAAATACATTTGGACAGGTACATGGATAGGAAAGGTTTAGAGGGATATGGGGCGAACAGTGGCAAATGGGACTAGCTTAGATGGGACATCTTGGTCGGCATGGACAAGTTGAGCCAAAGGCCCTGATTCTGTGTGGCATCAGAGCCTTCTCTCTCTCTGACTCTCTATGGCTGTATGTCTCCCCAAAAATCTGATAAATTTTTGATTCATGGATGAACCATGCTGGGGAAAAATAACTTACCAGATTATGCACCAGATTTCAAGGTTCATTTAAATGGTGACTGAAAGGTTAAAGGGATGGAAGAAGTGAAAGATAACCAACCTTTTAAAAATAATAATATTTGTAACTTTTTATTGAAAAGATGCCTGTAAATGTTTTAGGTTAATTTCAAGAAAATATATTATTTTGGCAATGTAATTCATGTATCTACCTGTCAGATACTCACAGAAATTGCTAAGCATTAGCAGCCAACAAAGCTAAGGGCAGAGACTTCGAGGTGTGTTTTGGTGGATGGGCTTAGTTGTGACCACTTCCAGCATTCAAATACATTGCCACCTTGAGTTAGGAAGATTGTGATTCTGATTTATTCTGAGACAAGCCTTTGGGAATGGAGAATGCCTTGGAGAGTGTAAGCAGTAGACCTAAATTAGTAAAATACGATGCGATACGATAATACTTTATTGTCAGATCAAGTCTAAAAATTTTCTTGCATCTCAGCAGCTCCACTTGCAACATCAACAAAGACAAAGAATGTAAGACAAGGAACGAGGATACATATATTCACCATATAACATTACAATCACAAATGACGACACATTCAAGTCAAGACTCTTCAACGTACATTTGATCTGGGATTAAGTTCTATGTTTAGTTTCAGGATTGACTGGTGCACAAAAGAGTGCTTCAGTCTAACCTTATTAAATCTTGGTACCCTGTACCTCCGATTTGATAGTAACAGTTCGTATTCACTGTTCAGGACATGGTCGGGGTCAGAGACAATGTTGTTGGCCAACCTTAGCATGTTATTGTGGTAGGCTGATTCATAGAGTTTCTCAATCTGTGTCATTAATTCTTGTGTCCCTCCAAAGATGCTGCCCGACTTGTTAAGTAATTGTGTTTTTTTAAATTTTGTTTTTTCCTTAAAAACTATAACTTGAAATGAGTAAATATACAGAAATGAATGGTTAAACAGTGACAGTCAGCACAAGATTGCCCAAGGAAAGACCTATTTAACACAGTTTCATAACTTTTACGTTTACAGAGTATTAAATTAAATATTGTTGATTGACAGAAATAAAACAATAAATTAATGTAAGTAAATGTTGCTCAGATTGAATAATAGTTTGAAGCTGTGCTTCCCAAACAAATAGGAATACTATGCTCAAAATTTCTAGATGATAGAAAAATAGAAGACTTGATAAATATTGAGAACAACTGAGTTTTCAAGTAGATTTGGTCGTGCTAATTGTATACACAAACAGCTAGAAATTTAAATGTAATCTGGAGAATTCTGAGATGTTAAGAGTTTGGGAGGGAGAACAAAAGAATGAAAGTGCTATTCAAGGGAGAAATAATACTAGATGATCTTGGAGACTTAGTGGCTTCAGTTACATAATGCTCTGATGGTGCAAAAGTAGAGTGAACATATAAATCTAAGTTGACAGTCGAGTGCAGTGCTAAGGAACCAAAGAAGCACAGCACTGTCAGAGCTGCTGTACTTCAAATGAGATGTTAAATCAAGGCACAACTGCTGTCACAGGTAGATGTAAAAGATTGCATGACATTCTTTCAAAGATGAGAAGAGAGTTATCCCTGATGGCCTGGCTAGCATCTACCTCTCATCGAAGATAACTGAAATAGATTATCTGCTCATTATTACATTACCGTTAGAGGAAGTTTGCCGTGCACAAATTGGTTGACAAGTATCCTGCATTCCAAAGATGAATACAACTCCAAAGTACTTTATTAGCTAGTTTATACAGAAAATAATGTGACAGCTATTTAAATGTAAGACTGCTGTTTCTATCCCCATTTCTGATGGATACAGATCTATAAACTGCCCAATATAATTTCGGGTCTACAAATAAGGATACAGGATAAAGATGTAATAGTGAATATATGTTAAAAAAAACAATGCTTTGACCACAGTTAAAACACTGCATGCAGTTTCATGCACCACATTATAGAAAGGACATTAAAACTGTGGTGAACATATAGCACATGTTTATTAAGGTGATACTTAAAGTTTGAAGAGAGGACAAAGAGAAAAATTAAATGATATTTTATGAAATATAAGGTGATATTAATATATATTTACTTTGGTTAGTATATCAGTGTCAAAGGATTATCAATTTAATTTTTTCTCTTGAGTTTGGTAAGGAGGCAACACTACAGTTTGTTTAAACAATGACTGTCAGACTACAGTCAAGGAAGATCAAATAGCACTAATATTTGAAGTAGACTGGGTTGTAATGAACACTCATTCATTTGCATTGTTGTGGCATGTGGACCCCTTCCCCCAGTTCCTGGCAGTCTTTGATGATATAAATTTCCCATTTGCCCGACAAACCAGTATATTTATAATTGCTTTCCAAGTGCTGATAGCCTTTGATCATGGACTTACCTAGAATTTTATAATCATATGTTATGGTACAGAAGGAGACTATTCAGGCCCATTAAATCTATGGTGACCCTATTGTAGAGCAATCCAGTTGACTAATTCTTCTGCTCTTTTCCTGAAGCCCATCTGAAGAAGGGTCTCGACCCCAAACGTCACCCATTCCTTATCTCCAGAGATGCTGCCTGTCCCGTTGAGTTACTCCAGCTTTTTGTGTCTATCTTCGGTTTTAACCAGCATCTGCAGTTCCTTCCTACAAATTATTTTCCATCTGTCTATCCCACTCCCATTGGAACGCCCTGATTGTCCTCTTTTCCTCAAACATTTCTCCCAGGGTGGCTCAAATGGCTGCCCCTTTATTGCCATTGCTTGGGCAGCTTGCTGCTATTTCCTTTCTGCCATATTTGCAGACATCTGGCAAGAGGCCACACCAGGGCCATTATCCTCAGAGCTTGAGCAGCGCGTGAGCAGAATGCAGCCGCACACTTTGTTCTGGATCTTGGTTCTGGCTGCACGTTGATGGCTAATGAAATCTGGAAGTTCGGGCAGTATGATCAATGGCTTGGAAGGGAGGGAATGCTTTTTTTTCTCCACGTCTAGCACCCCAGGCATCAATAGCAAGTCTCTGTTCACCTGAGAAGATGGACGAGCTATTATTAAAGGCTCTGTAGGCCAGTGTCTGCACATTTTTCTATGCCTGCCACATGCTCCAGAATATTCTGTGATAATCATTAACCTTGTTTTATATTGCCGGTTAGGATGGCAATGGGATCGATTGTTGTTTTTACCATCTGCTGCAAATGCTGTTCTCGGTGCTTGTGCATATTTATGTGGCTTGGGCATCGGTTCTGCTTTGAAAGCGGGACCCGTATTTTGACTCCCCCACAACCAAGAATTAGAACCATAGAAAATAGGTGCATGAATAAGCCATTTGGCCATTCAATATGATCATGGCTGTTCATCCAATATCAGTAGGTATCACAAAATTCTGGAGAAACTCAGCAGGTCAGGCAGCATCTAGACTGAATAAGGGTCTCAACCCGAAATGTCACCCATTCCCTCTCTCCTAGATGCTGCCTGACCTGCTGAGTTAATCCAGCATTTTGTGATACCTTCGATTTGTACCAGCATCTGCAGTTATTTTCCTACACTACTATCCAATATCAGTACCACGTTCCTGCTTTTTCTCCATATCACTTGATTCTGTTAGCCCTGAGAGCTAAATCGAACTCTCTCTTGAAAACATCCAGTGGATTGGTCTCCACTGCCTTCTGTGGCAGAGAATTCTACGGATTCACAACTACCTGGGTGAAAGATTGAATCTTCCTGAGCATTGGGAACCTTAATTTTCAGTGTCACTCTTTTCTCCCATTCAGTTTGCTTCACTCTGAGTTCACTATTTATAGCTAGATCTCTCTGGGCTCCTGACTGGGAGGCAGAAGGCAATTGATGGTCTAGGTGAGAAGATGGAGAGGCGAGTACAGAACCAGCTGACCTTCGCATGTCGAGTAAAAGAGGTTACAGTAGTTGGAGGATAAGCAGAGATGCCCTGAGATGAAAAATGAGTAATAATTTCTGGCCGGGCAGTTGGCTGTGCCAATAAACAATAGACAATAGACAATAGGTGCAGGAGGAGGCCAATCGGCCCTTCGTGCCAGCACCACCATTCAATGTGATCATGGCTGATCATTCTCAATCAGTACCCCGTTCCTGCCTTCTTCCAATACCCCCTGACTCCGCTATCCTTAAGAGCTCTATCTAGCTCTCTCTTGAATGCATTCAGAGAACTGGCCTCCACTGTCTTCTGAGGCAGAGAATTCCACAGATTTACAACTCTCTGACTGAAAACGTTTTTCCTCATCTCCGTTCTAAATGGCCTACCCCTTATTCTTAAACTGTGGCCCCTGGTTTTGGACTCCCCCAACATTGGGAACATGTTTCCTGCCTCTAATGTGTCCTACCCCTTAATAATCTTATATGTTTCGATAAGATCCCCTCTCATCCTTCTAAATTCCAGTGTATACAAGCCTAGTCGCTCCAGTCTTTCAACATATGACAGTCCCGCCATTCCGGGAATTAACCTAGTAAACCTACGCTGCACGCCCTCAATAGCAAGAATATCTTTCCTCAAATTTGGAGACCAAAACTGCACGCAGTACTCCAGGTGCGGTCTCACTAGGGCCCTGTACAAATGCAGAAGGACCTCTTTGCCGCTATACTCAACTCCTCTTGTTATGAAGGCCAACATTCCATTGGCTTTCCTGCACCTGCACCTATTGTCTATTGTCTATTGACTATTGTCTTTCTTCACCGCCTGCTGTACCTGCCTGCTTACTTTCAGTGACTGATGCACTAGGACACCCAGATCTCGTTGTATGTCCCCTTTTCCTAACTTGGCACCATTCAGATAATAATCTGCCTTCCTATTCTTACCACCAAAGTGGATAACCTCACACTTATCCACATTAAACTGCATCTGCCATGCATCCGCCCACTCACACAACCTGTCCAAGTCACCGTGCAACCTCATAGCATCTTCCTCACAGTTCACACTACCACCCAGCTTTGTATCATCTGCAAATTTGCTAATGTTACTTTTAATCCCTTTACCCATGTCATTTATGTATATTGTAAATAGCTGTGGTCCCAGCACCGAGCCTTGCAGTACCCCACTAGTCACTACCTGCCATTCTGAAAGGGACCCATTTATTGCCACTCTTTGCTTTCTGTCTGGCAACCAATTTTCTATCCATGTCGGATGCTGTCTGTATGGAGTTAGTATGTTCTCCCTGTGACCGCGTGGGTTTCTCCTGATGCTTCAGTTTTCTCTCACATTCCAAAGACATGCAGGTATGTAGGTTAATTGGCTTCAGTAAAATTGTAAATTGTCCCTACTGTGAAGAATAGTGTTAGTGTATGGAGTGATCACTGGTCCGCATGGACTCGGTGGGCTGAAGGGCCTGTTTCCGCACTGTATCTCTAAGGCCTAAAGTCTATTACAGATAATTATTTTAAAATCTAGCCGTCGGTTATTAAAATGGACAACTGTATATGTGCCTGAAATAAGGTGAGTTGGTCTGAGTGCTACTAAATATAAATAATCTTTTGATAACTTTCATGAGATAAGTCATAAGGTTATAAGGTGTAGGAGTAGAATTAGGCCATTCGGCCCATGAAGTCTACTCCGCCATTCAATCATGGCTGATCTATCTCTCCCTCCTCACCCCATTCTCCTGCCTTCTCCCCATGTCAGTCTAGTTCAACTCTATAGTAATGATACACAGGAAGTGAGGAGTCAACGTCTGGATAAAGCATTTAATACAGGGAATGCAAACTCTCATTTTGATTTGAAACATCTAAATACTATATTTTTGTTATTTTTCCAGCTATTTATCATTCTTTTTTTCAATCATTTAACTTAATTGTTAATGCTCTCTTCCAGCAGAGATTACGCTAATACAAGGAAAAGGCATAGATTCCCTTTTAAAATAGGCTTTGCTTTCCTTTTTCCCATCTTAAAGTGATATTCAGTGAGAAAGAAGCACACCGATTTGTGAGATATTTTACCCCTGTGCTTTGAATAATATGTTTAGAATTATAAAATAAAGGAAAAGGCAAGTGTAACATGCTTACAAAACATGACAATATTTGGGGAACGCAAAAGGTATCTTTTTAAAATAATACGTTTGTCTTCTCTACTGTGGAGATTAGAGCACTGTTATGAGATCCTGTTTTAGGAACACTGCTTATTATCAAACATTGCTATGGTAACAGAAACATAATTAAGACCTTCTTCTGCAGTGAGCAGCTGTGAATGCTTTGTGTAGCTTAAGAAGTAGCTTGAATTTATGGATGTCTTCAGTTTCTGAGGGTGTACTTATATTGTGCCCCAATCATTTTTCATCCTAACTACCTTATCTAAAAAAAAACGAAGCAAGAAATTACTGGGAAATAGCTAGAAATTATTAACGTGCAAAATAAGGTATCTTTTACATGAAGATCATGAATTGTATCAACATGTGAAAAACAGCAGGTACGGTTATCTTGGTAACATAGGCGTTAGAAAGCCTACTTCTGAATCTCTTTATTGTGGGCTTGAAGTCTCAGAGCAACCTATCATGCAGCACGATTTTAAGAGTCAATGTCACTACTTCTGGTAAATTGAGAAGCAGAAATACAAGGCATGTCAGAATCTGATAGATACGATATCAGGGGAATAAACAAACATAATGAGTTTTATGTATTAGCGGAAAGAAGAGAATTGGTACTGGGCCATCCAGTGCTGCACTTCAGCCAGATGCAGAGCAGCCTCGACACTGCAGAGTCCAGCAGCGTAGTCTGGAAGATGACAGAGCTGCTGTAGAGAAGCCTTGCCCTCGACATGTCCCCTGCAACAAACTCAGCAGCAAGGTTTTCAGCCACGCTGCCTATAAAATTGTTATTAATTTTAATAGGTGCCAAATGTTCTGAGATATATGATAATGATTTCAAATGAAGTAAGTCATCATTAAAAACTTCACTAAAACTACAGAAAGACACACTTAATTAAATAAAAACATTAGAGTAGTCATTGATTTTTTTTTAAAGAGCCACTTCCCTTTGTCTCCCAAACTCTTGTGTCACAATCTCCATTGAAACCAATGTGATCTTGGATCCTGCCCTATGTCTACATTGGCACAGAGTGAGTAAAACTGTTTTCCGAAGGGTCTCCACCCAAAACATGACCTATCTATGTTCTCCAGAGATGCTACTTCACCCACAAAGTTACTCCAGTTCATTGTGTCTTTCTTTTAAGATTTTGTTTACTCGCTTTTAGCCACCCTAAGACAGTGGTGCTGTGCCTTTTTTTGTTAATCAGCATCTGCAATTCCTTGTATTTCCAAATTATTCTCTTTGGAATCCACCAATGGAGCAAATTGAAAGATTTCGCCTTTTGAATTTCACTAAATTCTGAGCAAAAAGTCAATTCATTAATAAACGTACAATCTCGTATATTAGTAGCACTGTGTGAGGCTCCAGAACACAGATGCACTGCTCTTCTCCAGAAGTCATCATAATGTACTTTGGAAGGTGAAAAAAACACCTCCAAATCAATGACCAATTAGAGGGGAAAAAATATCTGGAAACTTCCAGCTATCTGGAAATAACTTCCAGATATTTCCAGAAACAGGGGCCACAGTCCAAGAATAAAGGGGAGGCCATTTAAAACTGAGATGAGAAAAAGCTTTTTCACCCAGAGAGTTGTGAATTTGTTGAATTCTCTGCCACAGAAGGCAGTAGAGGCCAATTCACTGGATGAAATTAAAAGAGAGTTAGATAGAGCTCTAGGGGCTAGCGGAATCAAGGGATGTGGGGAGAAGGCAGGCACGGGTTTACTGATTGTGGATGATCAGCCATGATCACAATGAATGGCAGTGCTGGCTTGAAGGGCCAAATGGCCTCCTCCTGCACCTATTTTCTATGTTTCTAACTGATGTTCTGGCTTTAACTCGGAACTGGTCCAACTCTCTCTTGAACGTGTACAACATTCACTTCAAGAACCGGAAACTTGTTCTCAAGGTCATCTATTTAAAGAATGATCTAATAATACCTGATCTATTTCTGCCCTTGCATAACATATAAATGTGACCTCTGGTCCTTTCCAACCTCACTAATTGAAATAATTTGTCAATGTGGACATCAAGGAAATTGTCTTTGGGTGTATGCTGCTGCAAAGTAAATAAATCAGCCTTTGAGCTTATTTAGGTAGTTAAGATGTTTTAAACAATGATTCAGTCTTAAAACCTATGCCAAAATCTCAGTGTTACCCAGCAAGTACAAAGACGCCAGCTGATGACAACTTTCTGAATGTGTGGGTACTTTTGATCCAATATTAAAATATACATAATTTTTTTTTAAATTCTTAACTATGCCATATAGTGCACTATAATTAATAATCTTGTAACAAACCATGTTATTCCTGTTAATTATTATTAACAAACACATATTATCATTCATTTACAACTTTAAAGGAAATAGTTCAGGGGGTATTAGTTTAGTTTAGTTTAATTTAGTTTAGGGATACAATGCGGAAACAAGCCGTTCGGCCCACCGAGTCCGTGCAGACCAGCGATCACCGTACACTAGCACTATCCTACATACACTAGGGAAAATTTACAATTATACCAAGCCAATTAACCTACAAATCTGTTTGTCTTTGGAGTGCGGGAGGAAACCAGTGATCCTGGAGTAAATCCACGCAGGTCACGGGGAGAACGTCCAAACTCCGTACACACAGCACCCGTAGTCAGGATTGAACCCGAGTCTCTGGTGCTGTGAGGCAACAACTCTATGACTGTGCCACCATGCCCCCTTCAGGCTTCTACTAATTTATGCACAATGGTTGTAGTGGAACATTGACCAGATCTCACTGTTCTAGCGTAGCTGTCACACAGGCAATGAGACTATTGATAAGAACTTTCCTAAAAGAAATAGTCCTTCCATGGAAGGTTTGTGTATGAGATGCTAGGGTGATTGTTGAGGTTCCTTCTGATCAGCTGCCCAAAAGCCGAACATGGGTTGTGTTCTGTAAAGCCTGTTCCCAGGGGGAACAGATTCCGCTACTGAGAATCTATCGACACAGTAGAGGAAAAGGACACAAAGGGCTGGAGTAACTCAGCGAGTCAAGCAGCATCTAAAGAGAACATGGATAGGCGATGATTAGTGTCGAGACCCTTCTTCAGTCTGATTGTTGGGGGGAAGTGTGGGGAATAAAGCTGGAAGAGAGGAAGTGAGGGAACAGCATAAGGGCAGTTGTTACATCTCCTTAAGTGTAAGATGACCATACATGACCAAGTGTTACAGGTCTATTTGCAGGTTGAGTTGGTGGTAAAAAAAAGCAAATGCAATACTGGCATTCATGTCGAGGGGATTAGAATATAAAAGCAAATATGTAATGTTGAGGCTTTATCAAGTACTAGTGAGGCCACATTTAGAGGCATAGAATGATACAGTGAGGAAACAGGCCCTTCGGCCCAACTTGCCGACACCGACCAACATGTCACAGCTACATTAGTCCCAACTGTCTGCATTTGATCCATATCCCTCCAAACCTGTCCTATCCATGTACCTGTCTAACTGTTTCTTAAACGTTGGGATAGTCCCGGTCTCAACTACCTCCTCTGGCAGCTTGTTCCATACACACACCTTTGTGTGAAAAGGTTACCCCTCCTATTAAATCTTTTCCCCTTCACCCTAAACCTATCTGGAATATTATGAGCAGTTTTGAGCCACATAACTGAGGAAGGATGTGCTGCCTTTTGAGAGGGTCCAGAGAAGGTTTACGAGAATGTGTTGAGGTTGATTGGGTTAATATATGAGGAGCGTTTAAAAACTCACTGGAGTTTGGAAGGATGAGGGGAGGGGGGAAATTTCATTGAAACCGCTCGGATAATGAAGGGCTGAGAGAAGGTGGACGTAGAAAGAATGTTTCCAGTAACTGGAGAGTCTAGAACCAACGGACACAGCCTCAGAATAAATGGACGTACATTCAGGATGGAGATGATGATGAAATTCTTCAGAGAAAGGGTGGTGAATCCATGGAATTCATTGCCACAGATAACTGTGGAGGTCGTCATTGGGTATTTTTAAAGCAAAGATTGATATATTTTTGATTTGTAATGGTGTCAAAGGTTATAGGAAGAAGGCAGGATTATGGAGTTGAGAGGGAGAAATAGATTGGCCATGATTGAATGACGAGGTAAACTTGATGGGCTGAATGACCTCATTCTGCTCCTATGTCTTAAAGTCTTATGGTCCTGCAGTTGCAGAGGAAAGTACCTGGAGAGGGGTTGGATGAGTGAACTAACGAGTTGTGGAGCTGTCTTTGTGAAAGGCATAAAAGAGTGGTAAAATGTGACTGGTAGTGGGAGCTGACGGAAATGTAGGAGGATGAAGTGTTGGATGCGGATGCTGGTGGGGTGATAGATGAGGACCAGGGGAATTCTATCCCTGTTCCATCTGGGGGGGAGGGAGAGGGAGAGTAGAACTATGGTACACAGATTTCTAGTTTAGTTTAGAGATACACCGAGTCCGTGTCGACCAGCGATCCCCACACATTAACACTACCCTACACACACTAAGGACAATTTACATTTACACAAAACCAATTAACCTACAAACCTGTACGTCTTTGGAGTGTGGGAGGAAACCAAAGATCTCGGAGAAAACCCACTCAGGTTACGGGGAGAACATATAAATTCAGTACAGACAAGTCAGGATCAAACCCAGGACTTGGAGCTCTGTCGCTGTAAGACAGTAACTCCACCTCTGTGCCACCATGCCGCCCTACCCATAGAAGGTGAAGGACTGTCTATGACAGCAGAACGGAAACCATATTTACTAAAGGCTGCAAGAGATGTAACATCTGTACCTATATCTCCTCGCTCACCTTCACCCAGAACCATAGACGTCCTTCCAGGTGAGACAGACGATCATGTGCACCTCCTCTCCTCATCTACTGCATCCGATGTTCCCAATGTGGCCTCCTGACATTGGCGAGACGAAGTTTAGACTCGCCGACCGTTTCGCCCAACACTTGTGCGCGGTCTGCCAAGGCCTATTGGATCATGGATCATGGTCATGGTTTCATGTATTTTGTGCTTTGATGATTGTTGGCAGATCAATTTCCCTCCTGGGATAAATAAAGTTCTATCGTATCGTATCGTATCGTATCGTATCTCCTGGTTGCTAACCATTTAATTCCTCTACCCATCCCCTACACTGACCTTTCCGTTCTGGGCCTCCTCCATTGCTAGAGTGAGACTACACCTAAACTGGAGGAACAACACCTCAGTACCTCTGCTTCCGTAGCTTACCTGGATAAATACTGAATTCTCCAGTTGTAGGTAACTTACAACACCCCTCCCTATCACTTCTTCAACCACCCCTCCCCCTCCCCTGTGCCTCATCTGAACCTTCATTTATTTCTCCCCATTCCCTCTCCTTCCACCTGGATTGCTTCTTCTAATTTTAACAATTCACAACTGTTCAATCCTTCTCTCTCGTACTTTTATCTCTGGCGTTTGTCCAACCATCTGCCTATCAAAAAACCCTCGTCTATATCCACCTATTACTTGCATCTCCCCATGAGTCTCCAACATTCAGATTCTCCAGACTGATCCCCCAATTTCCTAATATTGCTCATGTGTGAGAAATTTTATTTATTCCACAGCACTTTATGTTCTCCTGATGCACAATATATTCGAGTAAAAGGGGAAAAAATAGCACTTTGTTTAAATGGAAGTGCACAGTGCACAGCATGCATTGCTTCAATGCCCCTGAATGCATCATGGAGTTCTTTTCATAAGCTCATCTTTGGAATATTTATCCTGAGATAGTTTCAAAGCAAGTGCATAGCAGATCTGAAATGAGAATTTCAGTTCAACTTTTTTATTTGTGCATGTTTGCAATTTATTCATTAGAAATAAATAGTTTAGAGCTTATATGAAATCTCGAGTTGTATTTTTGGCACATTGCATCATTTATAATATTTGATTTTTTTTCAGACTCTCTCCTTATTTCTTATTATCAAAGCAATTGCCATCCTGTAGGGCCATATACTATCTACACTTGATTCTGTCTCTGGAGTTTGAATCCACTTTGAAGTTGACAACCTTAGCTCCAGGCAATGAGCCAAACTCCTCAAACTTTGAAAATATTAAAAAAAATATTGAGGCAATAACATTTTACATAAGGATGAATCAAAATATCAGGGACATTATACAGAATCTCATTTCATTGATGGCTAATATAGATTAATGTGTCAGTCTTTGGTACATTGATTCTATTTTGAATGCAGCTTTCTATACCTTTCTTACATATGGAGGAAAAAGATAGTCACAATAAAAGATTTTTACGTACAAGGAGTTGGAGGGGGAGCAGCAAGCTGACTCGTTTGATGAAACGTACTCCTTTTTCCTTCCAGAGGATGATTTTTCAAAACAAAAGCAAATGCTGACTGTTGGATTTGTAAGAATTATGTTTCCCCTATATCTAACTGAATGCAGCACTCCAAAAGCAAAATACTACAGACGCTGGAAATTTGAAAGGTAAACAGAAAATTTGGCAAATACTTAGCAGATCAGGCATGGAAGGGGAAACTGAGTTAAAATTTCCAGGCAATGATCTTTTATCAGAATAACTCGCTCTCTTAATGAATTGTGAATTCTGAGAAATAGCAGATTGATAGTCGTGTCATGTTCTAGAGGGTTCTTCTTCTTCTTGCGTTTGAGGCAGCAGAAATTATGTAACGCCCTCCAGGCGCTATAGCCAGTGCAATGTGCTGTTGTCGAGTGCCATGAGGTCTACCCCTCCCACCAGGGGGACAGAGGACAGTGCAGTCGAAAATGACGTGCTGCGCTGTTTGCTGGTCTGCTCCACACACGCAGGCTGCTGATGGACGCAACCCCCAACGATGCATGTTGGCGTTGAACCGGCCGACCCCCATGCGGAGCCGGTTCAGTGCAACCCACTCTTTGCGGGGCATGTCCGAGCCAGGTGGGGTTGTGGTGTTCGGTGCGACAGTGAATTGAGGAGGTCGCGATGTCTGTTCCCAGCTGGTTCTCCATGCTCCTAGTATGTTGAAACCGGAGCCACAGAGGGTCGCTGCAGGACGGGAGAAAGGGTGATGAGATCCCAGTTGCTGTGAATCCTGGGCGAGGTGGTGCAAAGGATGTTTGGTGTCTGATGAGGCCTTGCACACCAGCCTATGAGTGAAGAACTCTCTGCGAAGGGTTCATAAATCAGCAGTCTGTGTTACTTTGTTAGTGTCCAAATATAAACTGCATAGTACCATCCAGAATTCTTTGGCTTAAAACCTAAAGCAAATAAAGAATGAAACTCCGTTCCTATTAAATTTTGTAAGAAATATTTATGTTAAAGTAAAGTTTAGAAGATTGAACTTTCATCATTAATCATTTCTCAGACATTTTAACTTCTATCAATTTTAGTGCACTATCCTGAAAGAGCAAATGTAGTGGGTCAACAAAATTGGAGGAATGTAGAAATCTAAGAGTTACAAGCTGAAATGGATAGATGTCCACTTGAGCCTATTCTGCTACTTGAAAAGATCTTGGTTGATTCTGTCTCAGGTTTTAATTCAAACCTTGATTTCCTTCCTGTACAAAAAATGTATCCACTGCAATCTGAATAAAGTAAATAACCAAACATCTACAGCCTGTGGAATAGAGTGTTACAAAGATTTACAACACTCTCAGTAAAGACATTTATTTTTCATATCTTACATAGTTGACCAAGGGATTACAATTTCTAGACTTCCCTGGCAGACTTCCCTGGCAGATGAAATGTCCACTATTTCTGTCAATCTCTTTCAGAATTTTATATGTTTCAATGACGGCATTGATCTAAATTCCTGAGAATATAGATCAGCCTTGCTAGACGTTGTAAAGTCCGATCAAGGATAGGCCGAGGGTCACCAAAGAACTACTCTCGGCTTTACCTTGACTAAACGTTATTCCCTTATTGTGTATCTAAACATTGGAAATGGCTCGATTGTAATCATGTATTGTCTTTCTGCTGAATGGATAGCGCGTGACAAAAGCTTTTCACTATACCTCGGTTCACGTGACAATAAACTAAACTGAACTGAACTCCTCAAACCCATCATCCAAGGAATCAAGTGCTGAAAATATATTGCATCCCTCCAAGGCAGGAATACCCATCCTTCGATAGGAGTTCAAAACTGCATAATACTCCAGATGTGAAAACACCAAAGCCCAGAGGCACAACTTTCTTATATTTGTACTCTAGTATAGGCTCACATAGCATTTGCCTTCCCGTTTGCTTGCTGTACATGAATGCTTATTGCTGCATTTCATGAGTCAGTATAAAAAGTAATATCTCAATGTTTTCTAGTTTCTTACCATTTAAAAAAAAAATCCTGATCGAAGTCATCTGATATGGTCATTACAGAAAGCTGGCTAAGGGAATGACAGGACTGACAGCTTAATGTCCCAGGGTACAGGTGCTACACAAGAGATAAAGGTGGGGGTAAAAGAGGAGGTGGATTTGCTTCACTGATTAAAGAGAACATCACAGCAGTTGTCCAAGATAACATTACTGATCATTCATCCAGTGAGGCTCTATGGATTGGGCTGAAAAATAATAAGTGGATGTTCACTTTCTTGGGAGTGTACAACAGGTCCCCAAACAGTCAATGGGAATGAGAAGAACAACTATACTGGGAAAATATGAGTTGGGCCAAAGGGCCTGTTTCTATGCTGTATGATTCTATGACATTACAAAACAGTTGAAATAGATATATATTTTTTAAAACACGCAATAGTAAAATAACGGATTCAGCTTTAAATGTATTTACATAATTGAAATCGAGCAGAATAAAAATAAACATCTCCCTTCACTTACTCTTTGAATTCCCCATTCAGGTGGTGTGGCACTACAATGGTTCATTGGTTTAATTGGACTTTATTTGTCACATGTACCGAGCGAGGTACAGTGAAATTCATTTATGTATACAGTTCAGTACAAGTATCACCATACATACTCTACACTTCATGAATAAGCCACGACTGTGTACAACTGTGTGTCCAGATGTGAAGTTGAACTGGTCTCTCCTCTTAGCAGGAGCTCCATGATGTGTCCAGGGGGAGGCCAGTTACACGGGCAGTGGGCCTCCTGTCCATTCTCGCCTCCCGCATTGCAACCTGCAGGCCAATGCATCCAAACTGATGGATTTTCATGGCATTATCATGTTCCAGCGCTATATCTTTTCATCTGTCATTAACAAGGACAGCAAATAGCCAAGGGCGCAGTCGTAATCCATGTGCCACCCCAATGGTAATATCTTGCCATCCTCAAAATAACCTTTAACTCTTATTGTCAGTCCTGTAAACAAGGAAGAAAAAATCACCTAGAGTCTAATTGTGTTGATTAATAAGTTTTGGCTTGTAGTTTGGATACCAGCAAAGGCAAGTCTGAGTTATTTGGGTTAGTACAGAAGCCACAGTTATGCTTCCACACTGAGGGCTGTGGGCAATCGTAACCCTGTTGACTAATTAAGGCTGTCAGCATACCTGCTGGTGGTGAGAGACTAAACTTTGCAAGAAACAGATAGTAGATCAGCTTTGCTGAGTCGCTGAAACTTAGCTGCAATATTACCTATTGCTTGTGAAGAAAGATGCTAAACCTTCAAAATCTGCCTTCTCCGAAAACTGAAGGGGATGGAAGTGAGGGATTGGGGAGCGAGATGGTAAGACAGAAGAAAACAGCAGCAATATTATCAGGCAGAGTGATTATGGGTTCAAATGGGTGAAAGGTTAAAATACATTATTGACTTAGTTAGTGATAGGTTGATTAATTAACTGAACTGCTCCAGCCACCTTTGTGCTTATAATCACTTGAACCCCAATTAAGAATGATGAAGATAAGGATTTGTATGATTCAGCTACAAATCTGTAGGTTTCTGGGGATGTTTTTAGGCACAACACAGCAGAGATGACAATTTTGATTAATAATGTTTATTTTTATTTTTAATCCTTTACAAATTGCTGCTGTTTAAAATACACTCACATTGCCAAATGCGCGTGAAACATAATTAATTGCTCAAGTGAAAAGAGCAGAACAAACAGAATTACGGGTTCAATCTTTGTCATAATCATTTAGTATTTGTGCTTTACAAAGCGATGTATGTATACGGTATTCTGGCAAGGGACTTTTATGTATTTATACGCATGTCTGTCCAGTGTGATTTCTGCTGATGTGAATTATAACAGAAAGAGAAAAAACGGGTCTTCACAGTTTTTCATGGGCATAAAGGTGGCACAATGTTTCCAGCTTGGGGAACCACTGACCTAAGACTCTGGCATGCCAGAAAATTCTGTTCCAAGACAGAGTTTGAAAATTATGATCACTTTTCAACAGTATCTTTGTTTATACTCCTGCAAGATCCAATGATTGGTGTAGGGATCTTTGGAATGTATGGTGCAGGAAGATGCTATGAGGAACTGTGAGGAAGATGCTATAAGGTTGCAGGGTGATTTGGACAGGCTGTGTGAGTGGGCGGTGCATGGCAGGTGCAGTTTAATGTGGATAAGTGTGAGGTTATCCACTTTGGTGGTAAGAATAGGAAGGCAGATTATTATCTGAATGGTGTCAAGTTAGGAAAAGGGGACGTACAACGAGATCTGGGTGTCCTAGCGCATCAGTCACTGAAAGGAAGCATGCAGGTACATAATGGCAGCGAAGAAAGCCAATGGAATGTTGGCCTTCATAACAAGAGGAGTTGAGTATAGGAGCAAAGAGGTCCTTCTGCAGTTGTACAGGGCCCTAGTGATACCACACCTGGAGTACTGTGTGCAGTTTTGGTCTCCAAATTTGAGGAAGGATATTCTTCCTATTGAGAGCGTGCAGCGTAGGTTTACTAGGTTAATTCCCGGAATAGCAGGACTGTCATATGTTGAAAGACTGGAGCGACTAGGCTTGTATACAGTGGAATTTAGAAGGATGAGAGGGGATCTTATTGAAACATATAAGATTATTAAGGGGTTGGACACGTTAGAGGCAGGAAACATGTTCCCAATGTTGGGGGAATTCAGAACCAGGGGCCACAGTTTAAGAATAAGGGGTAGGCCATTTAGAACGGAGATGTGGAAAATCTTTTTCAGTCAACGAGTTGTAAATCTGTGGAATTCTCTGCCTCAGAAGACAGTGGAGGCCAGTTCTCTGAATGCATTCAAGAGAGAGCTAGATAGAGCTCTTAAGGATAGCGGAGTCAGGGGGTATGGGGAGAAGGCAGGAACGGGGTACTGATTGAGAATGATCAGCCGTGATCACATTGAATGGTGGTGCTGGCTCGAAGGGCCGAATGGCCTACTCCTGCACCTATTGTCTATTGTCTATTGGTACCAGGCTTAATCCCCATGGTATTATTTTGGAATTGACAACCCACAAAAAAGATCTGCTCAATTTGAAGAAAAATCCATGTGGAATGAAGATGATTAGAGAAACTCTTCTTGTTTCCTGCTTTTCTAACAGCTGGCATTGGCATGATTACCTATCCCCACGGGGGAATTTTAGAGAGACTGCAGTCCCTCAATTCATTCAGGTCATGGATCTTATGCCAAGAATGCATTTGCTAGATTAACCCCTTGAGGTCAAGACACAGTTCCAGGCTGCCTCCATGTTCCAGGATCAGTGTGTAACTTAGTCTTGCCTACTACCAAAATTACCAGTAGATTTCCCCCCCTGTTAATAAAGATGCGGGCCACCTCAAAGAGGTGCTACCAAAGAAAGACTATCACAGAAAACAAAGAGATGATATAAAGAGAGTCAAGTCAAGAATGTTGTTTGTACCAAAAACTGAACAACGAAATTGTTACCAGACATTGGTTTTAAATTATTAGAAGAAGCACAGTACATTTGTCTTGTCTCAATGAAAACAAAGGTACAAAACAACAAAAAGTTAAAAAACAACAAAACGCACACCACCAGATTCAGGGACAGTTTCTTCCCAGCTGTTATCAGGCAACTGAATCATCCTATCACAACCAATGAGCAATGCTGAACTTCTACCTCTTTGATGACCCTCGGAGTATCCTTGACCGGACTTTGCTGGCTGTACCTTGCACTAAACGTTATCCTCTTACCATATGGTCTTCAGTCTGAAGAAGGGTCTCGACCCGAAACGTCACCCATTCCTTCTCTCCCGAGATGCTGCCTGACCTGCTGAGTTACTCCAGCATTTTGTGAATAAATACCTTCAATTTGTACCAGCATCTGCAGTTATTTTCTTATACTACACTGTAAATGGATTGATTGCAATCATGTACTAGAATCATGGAGTCGTAGTTTGATACAGTGTAGAAACAGGCCCTTCGGCCCAACTCGCCCACACTGGCCAACAATGTCCCAGCTACCATAGTCCCACTTGTCTGCACTTGGTCTTTTACCCTCCAAACCTGTCCTATCCATGTACCTGTCCAACTGTTTCTTAAACGATGGGTTACTCCCAGCCTCAACTACCTCCTCTGGTAGTTTGTTCCATACACCCACCACCCTCTGTGTGAAAAGGTTACCCCTCGGATTCCTATGAAATCTTTTCCTCTTCACCTTGGACCTATGTCCACTGGTCCTCGATTCCCCTACTCTGGGTAAAAGACTCTGTGCATCTACCCGATCTATTCCTTGCATGATTTTGTATACCTCTATAAGATCTCCCCTCATCCTCCTACACTCCATGGAATAGAGACCCAGCCAACTTAACCTCTCCCTGTAGCTCACACCCTCTAGTCCTGGCAGCATCCTCGTAAATCTTTTCTGAACCCTTTCAAGCTTGACAATATCTTTCCAAAAACATGGTGCCCAGACCTGAATACAATATTCTAAATGCGGTCTCACCAACGTCTTACAAAACTGCAACATGACCTCCAGAGCAGCTGCCATGCGGCACTTCAAGCTCCTCCTATTCACATATAAAGCCCTAAATGGACATTCCCCCCCCACATCAAAAATCTTCTAACCCACCTCTCTAACTCCAGGTCCCTCAGGTCGGCCGACTTGGGGCTACTCACTATCCCGCGGTCTAGGCTTAAGCTCAGGGGTGACTGCGCTTTTGCGGTTGCAGCTCCTAGACTGTGGAACAGCATCCCTCTCCCCATCAGAACTGCCCTCTCCATCGACTCCTTTAAGTCCAGGCTCAAAACCTATTTCTACTCCCTAGCGTTTGAGGCTCATTGAGGAGGCGCTGTGAACTGTTTTGTATGTGCTGTTATGTTTGCGTGCTACTGTATGTTTCATTTTTTCCTTAGTACCTAATCAGATGTACAGCACTTTGGTCAACGTGGGTTGTTTTTAAATGTGCTATACAAATAAAAATTGACTTGACTTGACCTTGTCAAACGCCTTAATGTCCATGTACACAACATATTGTCTTTCTGCTGACTGATCAGCACACAACAAAAGCTTTTCACTGTACCTCGGTACACGTGACAATAAACTAAACTAAACTAAAACTAAAAAAAGAGTAAATTTCAACCAGATAAATTGATCACAATTGGTGAAAGGTTTTAAAACTAAGAGAGATATTTAGCGTAAGGAAGATACAATTAAGAAGGGACATTGACAGGAATATTTCACACAAGAAGCAATATTCATATCACATCCCTTTCAAAAAGTTTGAAGAACCAAGTGCCATAACAGATATTTTGAAATGGCAGATGGATGTATGTCTTCCAGATTTTAAAGGTGCAAGTCTTCAAGGCTTAACTTTCAGTTATTAAGAACTTCTTTAAAAGGAATATTAACCAAGAGTATGTTACCATTAAACATTTGCCTGACTGATTCCTACTTTTAGTCGTCTGTGTGATGAGAATTTTGGATTCTTCGCCTTAATATCATGTATTTGAGATGTGATTTTAAACACTTAAACATCACGATTTTGAAAATACCTCAAAACTAATGAAGTGTAACTACAGTGAAATTTGAAAATTCAGTATTATTTTGCACAGAGCAAGTTGCCCAATCAGCAACTTGGCCAACATCAGACAACCTGTAGATATATAGAGTGAAGAAGAAATATAGATCAGAACACCAGCATAATTTCTGTGCGCATGTTTGGGAAAGTGTAATCGGATTTTTTACTTCCAATTTAGAGAGCAGGGATGGTTGCAATATAATATTTTGTCCAAAAGTCAGCACTTTGTTACTACGGCAGTTCCTTAGTACTGCTTGGAATGCAGCTTGAATTTTTATGTTCAAGTCATTGGAGAGGAATTTAAACTTACAACCCTCTGATTTGAATGCAGGGGTATTACCAACTGAGACAGAGTTGACAATACATTCTAAACTTTATGGTAAAGATATGTCCCCTTATAGCTGTCATTCAATAATGACTGGACCAAGATACAAACTATCCATGGGGTGTTTTCGAGCAGGATAATGTACTAGTTACATCTCTGTGTCAGAAAGCAGTAAATTTATGTGAGAGGAGTCGAATTATGCCATTCGGCCCATCAAGTATACTCTGCCATTCCATCATGGTAGTTCTATCTTTCCCTCTTAACCCCATTTTCCTTCCTTCTCCCCGTAATCCCTGACATCAGTACTAATCAAGAATCTATCTGTCTCTGCCTTAAAAATATCCATTTAGCATTCAAATTCTACCATGGCAATTTAATAAATCTAAATTAAATTTAAACAGTCTGGCAATCAAAATGTTATATTGGTTATAACTGATCTTTAAGTTGCTGGATTCCAAGACAACGTGTTCATGGATGTTGTTTTGGGAAATAACCCTTCTGTCTCTACCTGTCTGTCTCTTTGTTACTTCCCTTTTTCATCAACACGGTTGACTCCATGGCACCATGGCATCTTTAAAGAAAAACATTAGATATTTTTACATTCAACTTGGACAGACAAATTAATATAGATCATAGGTGTCTCCTCATATTCTCCTTTTGTAACCTTGCAAAATGAACCTTGAAACCAATGGAGATTATAAGAAAAAGTAATCGGCATTTTGTTTCACAATTAGAATGGGTGTGAAAAGTAACAAAGGAGCAGGTGACCACAAATCAAAATTTCCTGGGAGTAAATGATATTGTTTACATATTAAATCAGAGTGGTATTTAATGCTGTAAATGTCGTCAGTTTACAATAGTTTTTTTCGTCTAAAATAATAAACTTGGTGAAAGCAAATATCTTTTCATCGAAAATAGTGGTTATGAATTAACCAGATGTAATTCAATATTAAGTTCACTGAATTAGCGAGCATGATTGTTAATTATGTGTAATGAATTTGTATGTAGCGTTAATGGAGCAATCCCAAACAATTAAATCACTTATGGAATAAAGCATATAGACATCACCTTAACGGGTCAGGATGCCCTACCTGCTGAGTTCCTCCACCAGTTTAATTCTTACTCAAGATTCCAGCATCTGCAGGCTCTTGAGCCTTGACTTCATCTTAACTGGTTCATCACATTGACTTCTTTGGAGTACTTTAATAAACATAGTATTTATGTTTCAGGCCCAGCACGCTGGACAAATGATGAAAGAGATGCATACAAATCTCACTAAAGCAGTTGGTAAAAAGTGTCTTCAATTATTGCCCATTCCTCATTGCACTTAACTCACTGTAATTTGTGTTGCGTAAGTATTTCCACAGGGCACAGCAACTGGGTGGTAGCAGTTAATAAAATAAATCTGCAATGTAACAGTTGGTAAGAAAGCTCTTTCCTTGTCCGCTTCTTCAGTGACTCAAGACTTAAAGTTTTGTAGTTGCCTTCAATTACTTTCTGAAATGCATGCCACCCTGCTATGCTATGCCCTGCGGAAATGCCTACACCACAATACCTGCAGTGAGTCAAGTGCAATTAGGAATCGACAATAAAATAAATCAGATCCTGTCGAATGAATAAATATAATATTGCCAAGTATATTTGAATTGACTAAAATGCCATAGAGCTACAAGTATGCTCTACAGGGATCTTCCAGAAAATCTGTATGTAAAGCCATAGTCAAGTCACAAGAACCCTGGAATTCTGCTGGGATGTCTGCAAGTCTCAGGAGGGATAGACATTGAGGTTCCCTTATCTTGGCCCTTGGAAGGAACAAAAGAAGGGACAACAGAGCTACCATTGTTGCCTCTGGTCTTCACAATTCTCATGGACTCCTGCCTTGCTTCCCTTGCTTTAACCACTGTAAAGTGAAGCCTGTTGCCTAACTCATATCAGGTCCTATTCATTCATTTCATTAAGGGTATACCACTCCTTTTCATAAGGACCATAACACTCGAAGCCCCACTAAACTTTAGTTATGAATGTCATGGCTCTAACCTGTGGAATACCCTCGCCAAATTTTTTGTCCTGTTTTCTCTTTTAATATGCTCAATAAAACATACCCTATGGCCAAGATGTTAGTCAACTGCCCTAACATCTCATGTGATTTAGCCTCATATTTTTAGTTGGATAATGTTATGAAGCATCTTGAGATATTTTGCTATGTTGAACATGATATGTCAAATGGAAGACACAAATTGCTGGAGTAACTCAGCGGGTCAGACAGCATGGATAGGTGTCATTTCAAGTTCTTCTTCAGACTGAAGAATGATCCCCACCCAAAACATCAGCTATCTATGTTCTCCAGGGATGCTGTCTGACCCACTGAGTTACTCCAGACATGTGGCTTTACTTGGTAAACCAGAATAATCTGTTCCTTGTTTCTACATGTGTCAGATGGAAGTTGTAGTTGTTATTGTGAACAAGTTTATTAGTAGCCTTCCTGATGACACAAATGAGGAGAGATTATAGGTTTACTTTGAGTAACGTTTTTCATTACCGTAAACATAAGGTCTCTAACACTTCAGTTGACTTTGATCTGACGTGCCATTTCCAGAAATGTATTTCTCTTCATCATATTGGCTCATTCAATGGGCCTTTCAGATGTCAGTTTTAGTTATGAGAGGTGTGATATAATAAAATGTCCGAGAGCTCCCAGAAAAACACCTGAACTCTTAAAATAAATAAAAACAGGTGCTTTTTCACTGTAAGTAACATAAACACAAAGTTTTCATGTGTATTTTGAACTGACTGTAACTAAAAATGCTCAAAAATGCACAACACGCCTGAGAATTAGCCAACAGTTTGAATTGATTAAACACTTAGTAGCTAAACAAATGCTTCAGCAGGTTATTACAGGTTTATCTTGATTGGCTCCTCTGTAATGCATGACATGACCTGACTACAAGCAGGCTGGTGCAAATTGCCAATGCAGCAAAAAAAAGCCAAAATAAAATGTCATTTTTGTTTAATATGCTGTAACTGCAGAGGGAAAATGAATCCCTTAAACAGTAATGAGAGGCTATGCTACTGACTAGTTCTGTGGGGGGAAAAGAGCATTTGGTTTTAATGACAGCAACCAGAACTCAACGGACCACCTGAAGTAAATGGAGCAGTAGTAGCTTTAATGTAGCCATGGACCACTTGTGGCCCCATTCACATCTGGTGATTCGGTGGCAACCTTCTCAAAAAGTTTTTGCTGTAGGGATGTCTAATTGCTTCACACACTTGGATTTTGTGAAATTCTTTGTTTTGCAAATTCTTTGTTTTCCAGTAAAATCATAGTATAGATAGGTATGATCGTAGATAAGTAGAAAGGTGCACCGGTTATAGGGTAATAGTAGACTTCACCGAGATAGTGCACAAATAGTGCCCATGTTGCTGGCACTCACAAAGTTTCAAAGAAAATAGTCTCTCTCTACCCACTCAGTTCTTAATCCTCACGATTGTAAATAATTTTGTTAGAACTAATTGAAAAGGAGGAACAAGGTCTTGATAAGGAAAGGGAATGTACAATATGAGGGTAGTTCAGTAAGAGCCACAAAAAAAACATTGTAAAATCTTATATAGATACATTTAAAGGAAAAATGTTAGCTTAAGTTAACAAAGACACTTTTCAAAGCAAGATAAGAAAATATTATCCAAGGAATAAAGAAATCACAGAGGAATTAAACAAATTTAGACACAAATTGCTGGAGTAACTCTGTGGGCCAAGCAGCATCATGAGGGGACTAGATAGAATGAATGCATAGAGTCTTTTACCCACAGTAGGGGAATCAAGGATCAGATGAGTTATGTTTAAGGTGAGAGGGAAAAAGTTTAATAGGTACCTGAGGAGCAACCTTTTCACACAGAGGGTGGTGGATATATGGAATGAGCTGAGAGAGGTGGTAGATGAGGCAGGTACTATAACAACATTTAAAGGACTTTTGGATAGGTACATGGTTAGGAAAGGTTTAAAGGGATAGGGACAGATAGGGAGATAGAGGGATAGGGAGAGGGGGCAGCTTACACCCCAGCGGTATGAATATTCATACTGGTGGGGTGTAAGCTGCCCATTTCTCCCCAACTCTGAGTCTGAAGAAGGGTCTTGACCCGAAACATCATCCATTCCTTTTATCCAGAGATGTCGCCTGTCCCGTGAGTTACTCCAGCATTTTGTGTCTATCTTCGATGTAAACCAGCATCTGCAGTTCCTTCCTGCACAGAGAAAATAAAGAGGAGGTATAAGAGTAGGTTGTCGGTGCCTGAAACTCTTTGTGTATTCCTAGGTGAAGTCTGCAGTATGATTTTGCAGATTAAATACAACAATAACAAATTTCACTGTCCCAGGTATATGTGACAATAAAGTATCATTGAATAGGTCACTTTGGGTTGAGGTGACTGTACTTCATGGACTGCAGCAAAGATTAATGCTGAGCCTTAACGGTTCGCAATATGTATCGTAAACTGGATGAGGAGATCAGTGCAATTTGTCCAAGTATGCTGATGATCCTAAACTGGATGGCAATGTTGGCTGAAAGGAGGAAGGTCCTCAATCACAAGTTCTTCTTTTCTTGTGTAGAGTGGCCGGAGATATGCAATATTCCAGGTGCAGTCTCACCAGGGTTCTATCTAATTGGAATTTGACATTTCCACACTTCTACTCAAAACATCTTTCAATACAAAATATATCATTTGTCTTCCTTATTGCTTGCTGTGCCGACATATTAAATTTCAGTAGTTCAGTTACAAGGTCACCATCATCTCCTCGCCTTGCCACACCATCATAAATACACTGGTTCTCTTTTTGATTTCCATCTAAATGGGTGGCTTTATATGTTGTCATTTTACATTCCATCTGTCTTGTCCTATGCTATTCACTTAATATATTTCCAATTGTGCTAAACTTTGGTCAGAACCCATTCAGGGTACTGCCTTAATGTTTAGACAACAACACATAAGAATAGCATCCTGGGGTCAACACAATTCTCCATGATGAACTGGTAGCAACAAGGCCAGACTGCTTGTTTTCCTTGAGTATTGAAGGCTGAGGACTGATTGAATCTGGCTTTAGGTTAGTTTAGAGATACAGCGTGGAAACAGGCCATTCGGCCGGCTGAGTCCGCACCAACCATCAACCACCCACACACTAGTTTTCTGTATCCCACCTTCCCATCCTAAGTACGAGGGGCAATTTGCAGAAGGCAATTAACCTGCAAGTCTTTAGAATGTGGGAGGAAACTGGAGCACCCAGAGAAAACCCACGTTGCCACAGGGTGAACATACATACTCAACACAGACCGCACCCGTGGTCAGGAGCAAGCCCAAGCCTCTGGTGCTGTAAGGTAGCAACTCTACCACTGTGCCGCCACTATAGTTAGAATGTTAAGGAGTTTCAAAAGGGGAGATACCAACAAATTATTTCTCTTGTTGGAACAATTCACAACAGGCGGCAACATTTAAAATTTAGGTATTTGGGAGTTTGGGTATTTAGGAGTGTATTTTTATACAAAGGGTAATGTATACTTTGTCCAAAAGGTGTAAATGCTCAAATGAATCTTTTAACACTGACTTTAATAGAGTTTTGTTGCTTAAGGAAAATGAAAAATTGATGGGCAAAGTTGATGTTTAATAGATAATGCCTAAGAGCTGAATGGCCTTTTACTGTCCCACTGTTTATACAAGTGCGCATTATCATCATCATCAATATACTGGTACTTATGAAGCAACAGAATGGTTTGAGTTCCATGCCTCCCATCTGAAGAATTCAGTCTATATTTATCTTAAAAAGAATCTTCTAAAGGCTGAAGAAGTGTCCTGACCAAAAATGTCCCTTATTCATAGAATTCAGAGATGCTGCCTGACCTGATGAGTTACTCCCGCACTTTGTGGATTTTGACTTAGTTATATAATGCTTTGCGTAGCATTAGCATTTCCTGGTGAGGGCGAGGAAAATTGAGCAAATTTCATGTATGAATTCTGCTATTTGTAATTGTGCTTTTAATCAGATAAATGGTGAAGAAAGCAAGGAAGCTTTAAAGATAATTTTCTTGACAGCGTCATTCATGGGACGCTTTTTCACTGCCAGTACTCACTGGAAATTTGGGTGCAGATTATCAATATTTCAGTTCTGCACAGCTTATTGGCTCATCATACTCATTTTACCCATTCGTCCCTGGAATAACACGCAGCTTGATTTCAAGGTACCACAGCCATCAACATGGATGCTTCCAACTTTGTAACCTTGTAGACTTAAGCACTGGTATCAGTTAAAAAGGATGCTCTCTGATTCTGAACTGGTAGAATTGTTCATATTGTACACCAATTCTTTACATAGATATGTGTAGTGAATCTCAGTAAATTTGCACACAACTTGCACTGAATGTGTTTCACCATCTCAATATCTAGGCGATGTACAGGAGATAATATTTGAAAGCTAGACAAATAGAGTTGCTGATGCATGACTTTATATTAATTCATATACGTTAGAGAGAATAGTTCCAAAGTAAGTAATATATGTATTTTGCACAATTAGTGATTACTCATAGAGTCATAGTCATAGAGTGATACAGTGTGGAAACAGACTCTTCGGCCCAACTTACCCACACCGCCCAACACGTCCCAGCTACACTAGTCCCACCTGCCTGCGTTTAGTCCATATCCCTCCAAACTTGTCCTATCCATGTACCTGTCTAACTGTTTCTTAAACTTTGGGATAGTCCCAGCCTCAACAACCTCATCTGGCAGCTTGTTCCATACATCTACCACCCTTTGTGTGAAAAAAAGTACCCCTCAGATTCCTATTAAATCTTTTCCACAGAATATAATTTACTTCAGAATAGAATTCAGATGTTGATATTGCTGGGTTTAGTGTTTTTATACCACATCTCTACTCAGGACACGATTAAATACCTAACTGTGATGTCTATCTAAATACAGTCGTTTTAAGAAGAATCAGATACAATTACTCAAAGTATATTTGTTTCACATTCTTGAGGGAGTTGCCATTTTAAGTGTTCAGCTGAAATAAATGCAACTTGACTTTTGCTGACTCATATATAATGAATTTGCTTGTGAAGGCTCATAACCAAGTCAGCTCCTTTACACATAATTTAAGGAAACAACATCTACATTCAAATTCCAAGCATTAAAAAATACGATTGGCCCAACTTTAGAAATAAGGCTAACTTTTTTCATTACTTTCAGCACTACAACAGCAGATATTCCTAACAATGTTGCCACTACCTTGAATCTGTGCAGAGCGTGATCCTAAGAGCACACTTTATTTATAAGGTGCAACTAAATAAATAATATGTGTAAGAAGGAACTGCAGATGCTGGTTTAAACCGAAGATAGACATAAAAAGCTGGAATAACTCAGTGGGGCAGGCAGCATCTCTGGAGAGAATGAATGGGTGACGTTTCGGGTCGACTCCCTTCTTCAGAAGGTAAGATATATTCAGATAAAGAATATCACTGATACAATCTTCCATTCCTAAATCTGGCATTAATTCAAAACAGCACTAAGATCAACACAAATCTCCAATAAACAAAGCCAGTGTGATGAATCTTAAGTCACGAAAAAAGGTGGTTGGCATTATAAATAGAAACTATCTGACACAAGTATAGAACCTTCCTTAAAACTGCTGACTTTATGATTTTATCAATAATGGGGACAAGGGGCAGGCGCTCTTGAGTCATGGAGTCATGTAGCACGGAAACAGTCTCTGACAAAACTTGCCCTGCCGACCATGATCTCCCATCTACACTAATCCCACCTGCCCGTGTTTGGCCATAACCCTCTAAACCTACTTGTGCAAATGTCTTTTAAATGTTATTGCAGTACCTGCCTCAACTACCTTCTCTAGCAGCTCGTATACCCATATACCCTCTATCCTCTGTATGCAAAAGTTACACCTCAGGTTCCTATTAAATCTTTCCCTTTCTCCTTAATCTTTCCCCTTCCACCTTCATCTTTTTCCTCTCAACTTGCCATCCTACCACTTGTGGAAAATAGGTTGGCAATTTAAATCCTGTCAGGAGGCTTTGCAGCCTCATTTTACTAAGGAGTTCCAGACCTGAGAAAACCCAGCTTCAATAAGTGAGTGAGACTAAGTTCATTTGTTGGTGTCTTGACAGCAATGTTTGTGAGCCATGAGGTGAGAGTGTTTACATTGTTCAATCAACCTTTGTGTTCTCCTCCCACACAATCTGCCCGCAATGCCAATCAGCATAAAAACATGACCAACATTGAACTGATGCGATTGGAACTCCCTCCTAGGACCACAAGACCACCAAACTTTGCTGCTTGTAGGAACATAATTACAATACTCTGAAGAGTATTGCTGCTACGTGTCATGGCAGGCAGTAGATAGGACATTTATTACAAGCCCACCGACTCGCACAGCTATCTGGACTACACTTCTTCCCACCCGGTCCCCTGCAAAAAGTCTATCCCCTACTCCCAATTCCTCCGTCTACGCCGCATCTGTGCCCGGGGTGAGGTGTTTCAGACTAGGGCTTCCGAGATGTCCTCGTTTTTCAGAAAACGGGGCTTCCCCTCCTCCATTATAGATGAGGCTCTCACTAGGGTCTCTTCTACATCCCGCAGCTCCGCTCTTGCTCCCCATCCCCCCACTCGCAACAAGGACAGGATCCCCCTCGTTCTCACCTTCCACCCCACCAGCCAGCGGATCCAACATATCATCCACCAACATTTCCGTCACCTACAACAGGACCCCACCACTGGCCATATCTTCCCATCCCCTCCCCTCTCTGCATTCCGCAGAGACCGTTCCCTCCGCAACTCCCTGGTCCACTCGTCCCTTCCTACCCAAACCACCCTAACCCCGGGCACTTTCCCTTGCAACCGCACGAGATGCAACACCTGTCCCTTTACCTCCCCCCTCAACTCCATCAAAGGACCCAAACATTCTTTCCAGGTGAGACAGAGGTTCACCTGCACCTCCTCCAACCTCATCTATTGCATCCGCTGCTCTAGATGTCAACTCATCTATATCGGCGAAACCAAGCGCAGGCTCGGCGATCGCTTCGCTGAACACCTGCGCTCGGTCCGCATTAACGCCACTGATCTCCCGGTGGCCCAGCACTTCAACTCCCCCTCCCATTCCCAGTCTGACCTCTCTGTCATGGGCCTCCTCCAGTGCCATAGTGAGGCCCGCCGGAAATTGGAGGAGCAGCACCTCATATTTCGCCTGGGCAGTTTGCGGCCCGGTGGTATGAACGTTGACTTCTCCAACTTCAGATAGCTCCTCTGTCCCTCCCTTCCCCTCCTCCTTCCCAGATCTCCCTCTATCTTCCTGTCTCCACCTATATCCTTCCTTTGTCCCACCCCCGACATCAGTCTGAAGAAGGGTCTCGACCCGAAACGTCACCCATTCCTTCTCTCCCGAGATGCTGCCTGACCTGCTGAGTTACTCCAGCATTTTGTGAATAAATCGATTTGTACCAGCATCTGCAGTTATTTACTTATACAGTAGATAGGACTGTTCTGTGAACTTTTGTAACTTTATCAGTGCAAAAATGTGGCGACAATTATGTACCTTGGGTATGCAAGCAAAGAATTTCCCTGTTTCTGTTTTCTGCTGCACAACCGCCAACAGCTGGGCTTGTCACTGTGACTTGTCACATGTGACAATAAAGTATTCACTTCAATTCAATACTGTCTAGGTGAGGTCTGCTATATGGTGCAAAACAAAGCATTTCACTGTACCGAGGTACACATGACAATGAAATACAATGGAATAATTGAAGTGTCCCAATCTGATACGTCATCTATCCATGTTCTCCAGAGATGCTGCCTGACCTGCTAAGTTACTCCAGCACTTTGTGTCTTTTCTTCCCACTGTGCTCTCCACCCTTCTCAGGGAATGCAGCATGGAAACAGGCCCTTTGTTCCATGGTGATCATACCCAGCATGAAGTCCCTATTTATAACAATTTCATTCTCCATAGCCTCCGACTCCTTTGGAGTTTCAAGTGTGCATTGGAATATATATTGAATTTTGTGAAAGTATTTGCCTCAACTATCCCCTCAGGCAATGTGTTCCAGGCTAAAAAAAGCTTCAAATCCCCATTAAATCTCCAACTCCTTATGTTAAACCTATGCCCACTAATGATATATCTAGTTGCACCATAACCTTCCTGCTCTTAACTTTCTTGCTTCAGCTAATAAAGACATGTTATCTTGAATGCCTTCTTAACCATCTCATCCATGAGTGATTGTGCCTTCAGGGATCCTTGGTTATATCCACTAAGTTCCCTTTGTTCCTCAGTTCTTCCGAGGATCCTACCATTCATTGTGTATACTCCCAGTCTTATTAATCCTCCAAAAATGTTGCATCTCATATTATTTTAAGATTAACTTTTACCTACTATTCTTCTGCCCCTCTTATCAACTCACCAACAACACCATTCAATCTTCATGTTATCTGTGAACTTACACCTCCATTTATATCTAAATTGTTAATATACCAGAGTGGTGGAGCAGCGGTAGAGGACGGCAACATATTTGTTTGTCCAGGCCGACCCTGCAACGCTGCCAGGTCAATGGGCCTTTATGGCCAGTTGCACTTAAAGGAACATGGACTTTGAAAATGGTGCCAAAACCTGGAGACTCTTGTACTCGCAGTGGACTATTTCTATACAGTTTGTACTTAATCTAGGATTGCGCTTATTAAAGATAATGCTTTACAGAACTGTAAGCTGAATTTCTTTTTCGCTGTACCTCGGTATATGTGACAATAAAGAACAATTGAACCAATATATATAAAACAAACAGCAAGGATCTAAATACCATTCCTTGTGCTACTCCACTGGTCATAAGCTTCTAAACATAGGGACAACCGTGCACCATCATATTCTGCCTCCGATCTGCAAACCAAGTCTCCCATGTGGGGCCTTGTCAAAAGTCTTCCAGTGGGAATCCATGTAGACTACTTAACTCCATAATTATTTTTCTACCACTCTTATTAGACTTACTAGCCTTTTATTATATAGTTTATCCCTACCACTCTTTTTTCCAATAAAGTCACCTGGCACCTCTTTTGTGGCTAGAGAAGGTTTCTCCTCTGTCACATCAGAGCACATTTTCCATATACTGTGAATCTCAAACCTTTTAGGGTGGTATAGTGATGCAGCGGTAGAGTTGCTGCCTTACAGAGCCAGAGATCTAGGTTTGATCCTGACTATGGGTGTTGTCTGTATGGAGTTTGTACGTTCTCTCGGTGACCACGTGGATTTGCTCCGGCTTCCTCCCACATTTCAAATACATGATGGATTTTAGGTTAATTGGTGCCTGTAAATTGGCCCAAGGGTGTAGGATAGAACTCGTATATGGATGATCATTGGTCGTTATGGACTCGGTGGGCTGAAGGGTCTGTTTCCATGATGTACCTCTAAACTAAACATTCCATTGCAAGGGTCACACTTTGCAGTCAATCCTCTTCCTTTCAATTTTAAATTAGTAATCCAAACAACAGCAATTAGATTCTGCCTGCTCTCTGTGTAGTGAATTCCACTCATCTGTGAATTCTACCCACAACATTTCACCTCAACACAGCCTCTCTCCCAACGCGGTCACACCGAACAGGCTACTCTGCTACATGTTGCCCCCTGTTTAGTAGGTGCTCATTTCACCAATCTAATGGCTAGCTTTTGAAATCTCCCACTGCTGTTCCAACACTGAAATACACTCACTCAGCCAATCCAACGGTTAGCTTTTTTTTCACTTTCCGTGAGTTTGTACTGTAGATTTTTTAATCTGTGATCCCATGTAATTTAAATAGTTTAAAACCAATGTTAAATTAAACAATTAGAATATCTGAGTTGTTATGCCTTGTGTGAGTTAACTAACTCAAAATCAGATACCTTTAGGTCAACATAAGTGACATATCTTGAACATCATTTAGCAGTAAAATGGTTTATAATCCCATCACAATGCCTGAAAAAAGAAATTCCAGCATTAACTTAGTTGGCCCTGATTAGCTCTGCATGCATGAGTTTTGTTTCAATTTGTCAGGCAAAACTAGAGCACTTTTTCACAATGAATTATAATTGATAAGAACTTGAACACAAGAAACTAATTCATTCTCATGTTAACTATTGACACCAGACCTACCATGTCACCTTCAAAAGCACACATTTGGAATTGTTCATATGGCAGCATCAACAGTAGGACTGACTGATAAATGATGAAATCATGAATTGATGCATGGTTGGTGACATATTTCTAAATGCTGTATTCTATAATGAAAGGAATTATATCTAGATATTGGCTTCATCTATTATACAGTATATCGAATATTAGAAACATTAAAAATAGGTCTCAGAAAATTAGACCTTGTTTACCAGGTTCTGTTCTTGAAGACAATCATAGCATATTGGTAATCATGCTGTTCCTGTATAGATTGCCGCTATTTCTGTGAACACATTAGATCCGGTATGGTACCCAGAAGTGTTTTTTAAATATATTTAAATAAAACAAGAAATTTAGACATCCATGGAGACTGTAACAATAACACTTCATCAATCATTATTTAATTGTGAATAGAAATTTAGTTTCTGTTTGTTTATATCCTTTGGTGCCTCCAGCATTTCTCCTCGTTAAAGCCAGCATAAACACTGCCTCAAGCATTTCAGGTGCCTATCACAGGAAGAGGATGTTGGCCTGTGGCTGGAAAGGACAAAGTTGTTCCTTCCCAGAAGCAGCAAATAGCACAATAGATTTTTCTTGCAGACTGACACATAGTTTGTTTTTAGTTTAGTTTTAGAGATACAGTGCGGAAACAGGCAAATCGGCCCACCGAGTCCGCGCCGACCAGCGATCCCCACATATTAACACTATACTACACACACTGGGGACAATTTACACATACACCAAGCCAATTAACCTTCATACCTGTACGTCTTTGGCATGTGGGAGGAAACCGAAGATCTAGTAGAAAACCCATGCGGTCACGGGGAGAACGTACAAACTCCGTACAGACAGCACCCGTAGTCGGGATCGAACCCGGGCAAGCGCTGTAAGGCAGCAACTCTACCACTCCGCCACCGTTCCGTTTGTATCCTATGCTCCAATGTACTGGATACTAATGCCCCGCAAAAATCAATCCCACCCAATTCCTGAGCATCTTAAAAAGACATCTGATTTAGCACATAAACCAGAATCAGCATCTCAAATCAGGTCCCACCAGTTTCTCTTATGCATTATTTGAACCTACTATGGCTTCCAATCTGTGCAAAGTTAGCTTTGAGATCTAACCACCCCTTCCTCTGAGCTTTAATTGGCCACCAGCTGATATTTAACTGCAGAAAGGTTCTTTTCATTTTAATTCATCTGAGATGTGTGCATAATCAGCATATATTATCCTTGAAAAGTTGTTGGCAAAACATATCCTTCTACATCACTTTAACTGCACCATTATGCAGTTCCAGGTTTTTGACCGAGGAATGATGGAGATTCAACTAACAATAATGTGCAACTTGGAAGGACATTTGAAGGAAATAATGTTCCCACTGCACACTGTGCTGAATGTTCTAAAAGGTAGATGGTGGGAGTTTAATGTGTGCTTTCAATGGAGCCTAAAAAATGTTTGATGTACATCCTACTGGCACAGTATATTAGCGGCGGATGTAGTGAATGTTCAAGATTATGGATGAGGAATCACTCAAATGGCCTACTTTTACCAAGGATGGTGTGAAGCTTCTTGAGTATTGTTGGAGTTGCACTTATCCAAGCAATGGAGAATATTCCAACACACTCCTGACTTATACCTCATAAATGGTGGAAAGGTATTAAGGAGTCAGGTGGTGGGTCACTTCCTGCAGAATACCTGGCCTCTGATCTGCTCTTGTCACCACTGCATTTTTGTGCCTGATCCCCTTAAGGCAATGGTGAAACCCCAGGAAGGTGAAGTGGGGAAGTCAATGGATATAAATGCCATTGGATGTCAAGGAGACGTGGTTTGACTTTCCCTTATTGGAATTGGTCATTGCCTGGCACTTTTGTGACATGACTGTTACCGCTGTCAAGCCTAAGGCTCTTGCGCCTTCAAAAGGTTTATGGAAAGTACAAGATATACCCCAGACCAAAATGACTGAGGTACACTCCTTTGTCTTGCAGATGGCGCTGTGGTTCTTCCCCATTGAGGTAGTGTCATCTCCTCTGTGGATGTACCCAGGCTAGTAACCGCTTCTTGGACCTGAATGGCTTTCTGTGGATCCCCAGCAATACTCCTGATGTTCAAGAGTGGTGTTGCTTTGCTTCAGATCTTCAGATGCAGTATAATGTGGATAAATGTGAGGTTATCCACTTTGGTGGCAAGAACAGGAAGGCAGATTATTATCTGAATGGTGTCAGATTAGGAAAAGGGGAGGTGCAACGAAACCTGGGTGTGCTTGTACATCAGTCACTGAAAGTAAGCATGCTGGTACAGCAGGCAGTGAAGAAAGATAATGGGATGTTGGCCTTCAATACAAGAGGATTTGAGTTTAGGAGCAAGGAAGTCCTATTGCTATTGAGGGAGTGCAGCATATGTTCACCAGGTTAATTCCCGGGATGGCGGGACTGACATTTGATGAAAGAATGGGTCGACTGGGCTTGTATTCACTGGAATTTAGAAGGATGAGAGGGGATCTTATAGAAAGATATAAAATTCTTAAGAGATTGGACAGGCTAGATGCAGGAAACATTTTCCTGGTGTTGGGGGAGTCCAGAACCAGGGGTCACAGTTTAAGAATAAGGGGTAGGCCATTTAGAACTGAGATGAGGAAAAACTTTTTCACCCAGAGAGTTGTGAGTCTGTGGAATTCTCTGCCACAGATGGTAGTGGAGGCCAATTCACTGGATGTTTTCAAGAGCGAGTTAGATTTAGCTCTTAAGGCTAAAGGAATCAAGGGATATGGGGAAAAAAGCAGGAACGGGGTACTGATTTTAGATGATCAGCCATGATCATATTGAATGGCGGTGCTGACTCGGTGCTGAATGACCTCCTCCTGCATCTATTTTTCTACATTCCCTATGTTTTCTATGTTTCTATGGACAGACATCTTGTTCCGTGTCAATTGGTGCTGGTGATAGCATTAGTCGTGGAGGTGATAGTAGTGGAGGGAAAACGAAAGGATCTGCAAATCATTTTGTTTAAAGAACCAACACAATTTGTTTATGTGAAAGCAACACTGAGTAAAGGTGTAATTTTTTGAACATGTAAGAGAACATGATAAGATTCATTTCAAAATTAACATCCATTGGGGAGTTCAAATTGCTACAAAGTATGTATTATGAATTTGTATCAGAACTGCACAAAATTCTCTAATCAACTAAATTAATGCATTAATGCATAAATTAATGCTGCATACTTGGAAGGAAATGTTTCCCATTGGAAGCACACAATTAGGAAATTCCTTCAGGAACTTATGTGATTGACAATATAGTAGTATTCAGTTTTGTTTGTACCAATTTATATTACTATTGTGGATATACAATAAGAAGCCAATGTATGGTGATGCCTTATCAATTTTAACATTAAAGTTATAATTCATATTGACCTTTCTATTAGCTTCTTTGTTTATCTGTATTTAAAAACTATTATGAGTCAATCTAACAAAGTTGGCCATGCAGATATACTATATTCCTCCTACTCTTTGAAAGTGCCAACTTGACTTACATGTTAGTTCACATCCTTCTGCCTGAAAGTGGCAATCTGAAACACACTCTAGGATTTGAATGCTTAATCTAAACCAGTGTACCAGTGTGGCACAGACGCAGCGCTAAATTGTCAGAGGTTTATTCTTTAGCTGAAATTTCATGTGAGTCAAGAGTAAATATTATTGTCATATGTCCTCAAATGGAACAATGAAATTCTTACTTTCAACAGCACAACTGTTATGTAAACACAGTACTCTGTAAATGCCATAATAAACACCAACAAAAAAGTTCCATGCATATATAAGAAAATAAACAAATAATAATAGTGCAAAAACAAAAAACTATGCCCCAGGTTTATCTAGTTCAGAGCTTACATGGAGGTTGTAGTGTTTAATAGACTAATGGTTGTTGGGGAAAAAACTGATCCTGAACCTGGACATTACAGTTTTCTGGCTCCAATAACATTTTCCCCAATGTCAGGGGTGAAATGAGACTGTGGCCAGTGTGGTGTGGGTCTCTGATGATGTTGGCTGCTTTTTTGAGGCTGCGACTCGTGGTCAGGTTCGACCCTGGGTCTCTGCCGCTGTGATGCAGCCGCTCTACAGCAGCACCACTATGCCACCCCCTAACTGACCCTTACGTTCCTGGATCCTGCTAAGTGCAAATGGGTACTGTTTTTGGGATGCATTTTAATACTCCACTTCAGAACAATTCATAATGTGCAACATTTTGAAATAGATCAGATAAGCTTCTGCATTAATACAAATTTATTTTTCCATGAGTTAAAGACGGAATGATTTCAGTTACTTATTATTCCCAAGATTCGAACAATGAAGTAAAAAGAAGCTCATGAAGTGAATTTAAAATAGACTTAATGAGATAAATAAAAGGTTAGGTGCTATTGGCAAGAATGATGTAATATTATTGTTTAGGAACAAAGGACAGAAATAAAATTAAAATGTTAGTTGTACATACATGAGAAGAATAAAGCAGGTAAATGCACAGAGTCACTTGCCCAGAGTTGGGGAATCAAGTACCAGAGGATAGAGGTTTAAGGTGATGGGGAAAGATTGGGTGGTGTTTTTTTTGAACGAGCTGCCGGAGGAGGTAGTTGAGGCAGGTATTATTGCAGTTCAGTTCAGTTTAGTTTATTGTCACGTGTACCGAGGTAGAGTGAAAAGCTTTTGTTGCTAACCAGCCAGCGGAAAGACAATAATTGATTACAATGAAGCCATTCACAGTGTACAGATACAAGATAAGGGAATAACATTTAATGCAAGGTAAAGCCAGTAAGGTCCAATCAAAGGTAGTCCGAGGGTCTCGATGAGGTAGATAGCAGTTCAGGATGGCTCTCTGGTTGCTGTAGGATGGCTCAGTTGCCTGATAACAGCTGGGAAGAACCTGTCCAAGAATCTGGAGGTGTGCATTTTGACACTTCTTTACGTTTTGCCCGATGGGAGAGGGGAGAAAAGGGAGTGGCCAGGGTGCGACTCGTCCTTGATTATGCTGCTGGTCTTACTGAGGCGGTGAGAGGTATACATGCAGACAATGGAAGGGAGGATGGTTTGTGTGATTGTCTGGGCTGTGTCCACAATTCGCTGCAATTTCTTGCGGTCTTGGATGGGGTTATTCCCAAACCAAGCTGTGATGCATCCCAATAAAATGCTTTCTACAGCACATCTGTAGAAGTTGGTGAGGGTTGTTGGAGATATGTCAAATTTTCCAAGCCTTCTTAGGAAGTAGAGGCGTTGGTGTGCTTTGGTGTGGTATTACTTCAATATGGGTGATGCAGGCGACGTCATTGGTGATATTTACTCCTAGGAATTTGAAGTAATCAACCATCTCTACTTCGGCACCGCCAATACAAACTTGGGTATGTGTACCACTTTGTTTCCTGAAGTCAATCACTATCTCCTATGTCTTGCTGACATTGATAGAAAGGTTGTTGTCTCAACACCAGGACACAAGGTTCTCAATCTCCCTCCTGTACTGCGACTCATATTGCAACGTTTAAGAAACATTTAGACAGGTACATGGAAAGGAGAGGTTTAGATGGATATGGGTCAAATGCAGGCAGGTGCGATTCGTGTAGATGGAACATGTTGGTTGGTGTGGGCAAGTTGGGCCAAAGGGCCTGTTTCCACACTGTATCACTTTATGACGCTACATACAAACAATGGGCCTATGACTTACGGGCAGCAGGCTACCAAGCCGCTCGAGTTTGTTCCGTCTTTCAATAAAATCAATGTTAATCTGATTGTACCCTGAACTCAGCAATCCTGCTCACTCCCAATAACCTTTCACCCCCCTTGCTTATCAATATATTCAAAGACTGTTTCTGCCACCTTTTGAGGGACAGAGTTCCAAAGACTAATAACTAAATAAAAACTCACAACTAAGTTAAAAAAAATGTTTCATCTCTTTCTGAAATGGCAACCCTTTATTTTTCTATTGTGACCCTGAGTTCTGAGCTCTCCCACAAGTGATTACAAATACTCCATCCATTCAAGACTCTTCTGAACCTGAAGTATTTCATTCAATTCCCTTCTCACATTTCTAAACTTCAGCAGATATTTGCTAAACCTGTTCCAATGAGCCCATTCCAAGTATTAGTAATGTGAACTTTCGCTCAACATCTTCCAATGCATTAACATCCTTTTCCAACTAAGTAGACCTGCATTATGCCCTTCATTCTGGATTCTAAATGCGGGCAAATGGGACCAGCTTAGATGGGCCGAAGGGTCTGTTTCAATGCTGCATGTCACCATGCTCTCACGAGTGCACTGTTTAACTGAAGCAGAGCCTCAATGCTGTTGTATTTAATGTTGAGAACTATATTTAATGATGAGAACTATATTCTGCACTCTGTGTCTTCCCCTTTCTTCTACCTATTGTACTTGAGTTTGATTTGTTTGTATTTATGTATAGTATTATCCAATCTGATTGGATAGCAAACAAACTAAAGCTTTCACTGTATCGGTACACATGACAATAATAAACCAAAACCTAATCTTGCTTAGCAAAAGACATAGAAACATAGAGAAACATAGAAAATAGGTGCATGAGTAGGCCATTCGGCCATTTCGAGCCAGCACCACCATTCAATATGATCATGGATAATCATCCAAAATCAGTAGCCCGTTCCTGCTTTTTCCCCATATCCCTTGATTCCTTTAGACCGAAGAGCTAATTTTAACTCTCTTGAAAACATCCAGTGAATTGGCCTCAACTACCTTCTGTGGCAGAGAATTCCACAGATTCACAACTCTCTGGGTGAAAATGTTTTTCCTCATCTCAGTCCTAAGTGGCCTACACCTTATTATTAAACTGTGACCCCTGGTTCTGGACTCCCCCAAAATCCTTTAAGAATTTTATATGTATCTATAAGATTCCCTCTCTCCCTTCTAAATTCCAGTGAATACAAGCACAGTCGACCCATTCTTTCATCATATGTCAGTCCCGTCATCCCGGGAATTAACCTGGTGAACCTACGCTGCACTCCCTCAATAGCAATAATGTCCTTCTTCAAATTAAGAGACCAAAACTGCAAACAATACTCCAGGTGCGGTCTCACCAGGGCCCTGTACAACTGCAATAGGACTTCCTTGCTCCTAAACTCAAATCCTCTTGTATTGAAGGCTAACATGCCATTAGCGTTCTTCACTGCCTGCTGTACCAGCATGTTTACTTTCAGTGACTTGTTGCACCTCCCCTTTTCCTAATCTGACGCCATTCAGATAATAATATGCCTTCCTGTTCTTGCCACCAAAGTGGATAACCTCACATTCATCCACATTATACTGCATCTGCTGTGCATCTGCCAACTCATCCAACCTATCGAAGTCATCCTGCAGCCTCATAGCATCCTCCTCGCAGCTCACACTGCCACCGAGCTTTGTGTCATCTGCAAACCTGGAGATGTTGAAAGTCCAGGTCTGATTACTCTCTTGACATGACATCGCTATAATTCATCTACTGGTTCTCCTTTATCCACAACACAGAGTCCTTCTTCAAAGTAATGAATTGGTAAGCTTCAAAAAGTCAGAAAGGCAATCTAAATACTCATTAGGGACCGTAGGTTGGAAAGGCAGGTTAATCAATGGCAAATTATATGATATATGGGAAACACACAGGAAAAAGATTACAAAAGTGAATGACAATCTCATTAGTAAGAAATGCTATCTAGATTTTGCAATTTACATCTAAAGATGAGAGATTAATTCAGGGAGGTGCTAATAACTCAGTCCAAAACACATTGATGTTGAGAACAAAACAATTGCAGATGCTGGAAATTTAAAACAAAATCTGAAAATACAGACTTGGTAAGGCAGGCAGCATCCGTAGAGAGAGAACCAGCTAAGAGGTTTGCTGAGCTTGGCCAAAAAGAACACAATGCGCTGGAGTATCTCAGCAGGACAGGAAGCATGTATAGAAACATGGAAGATTTTCCAATGTAACCTCTAACTACACCCTCATTCTGCACTAATTCCCCTCTTCCAGCTTCACAATCCACAACGCTTGAAACTTGTCCCACACCTCCTATTCTTATTTCTGGCCTTCGTTCCAACCATCTGCCTGTCAAACCCCACACATCCCCCTTGCCTGTGATGACCTATTACCTGCCACGCTTTGTCCTGCCACTCCCCTTTTCCAGCTTTCTTCTCCCCTTAACAATCAGACTGAAGAAGGGCCTTGACCCGAAACGTCACCTATTCATGTTCTCCAGAGATGCTGACTGACATGCTGAGTTACTCCAGCACTTTACACCAGCATCTGCAGTTCTTTGTTTCTACATCGATAGGTGAAACATTGGCCTGGGACCCTTCATCAAGATTTTGAGCTAATGAACCATCTGAACTGGAATCATAAGAAAACAGAAGGGGAAATGGGGAGTTGAACTGTTCAAGGTGAAGACCAAAGCTGTCAAGGAAACAATGTCCTTAAACAGAAGAGAAAAGAAACAAAGAAACAATTCCAAAATGAATATTACAAAGAGAAAGTGCTGCCAATCAAAACTGTAAAAATTGGTAGATTTAGGACAAAGTCATTGAGAGGTTTTACTTTCTGGAGAAGGACACAGATTTTTTTTTGCTGGAGTTCTGTTCTTTCCTGGGTTTCTCTCTCAGACGAAGCATCTCCCATTTTGTCATTTTCTATCATTTACCAATGTCTGAGACTATCACCTCCTTCACTGAGAATGATGTGGAAAAACAATGTTTACCATGGCACCTGACATTTCTGTTCTGCTTTTGCAGGTTACTTGTGTCATTTCTAAACAGAAATAATCTGATTTTTGGGGGGCTAACAACCATTAAAGTGTAGTGGAATCCATTTACAAGGAACAGCCTAATTTACTCAAACCATAGGTCTCCTTTGGGAATTATACAGGTGTTGTTGAACTTGCCTGATTTTTATTAGTTTTAGTGGAACTAAAATTAAGTAGGGTCTTTGCAGCGGCTGACTTTTCCCTCACTACTCAGTTCAGTGTATAAACAACCATCTATTCACATTTGAAGGGCAGAAGTGCCATTTGAATCTTGATCCAGGTTTAACAGTTGTTTAATGGTCCCGCTCACAAGATGAAACCACTGGCCAGGCACCCCAAGGTAAGACAGAGATTGGGGCAACACTGAGTTGTACATTATATCCCGTTGGAAGCAGCTGAAGGCCTGGCTCCAGCTTATAGATAACACTGCCTCAAAGTTCATTGTACTGTACAACACACCTTCACCACTAGGTTACTAGAATAGAGAAGTTTAAAAGAAATTGGATAGATGTGTGCAAAACTGCGAAGATTTTGATAAGGTTAAGATTGTTTCATCTGACGAATGAATTATTAATTGAGAGTACAAGTTAAGTTCATGAAAATAATGAGGGGGAAGATGGGAAATTTAAAATAAAACCCAGGATGTAACGTGTAAAGTGCTGCTATGGAAACAGTGAAGAAAGAATAAAACATAATAAATGTATATAGATAAAATTGAATTTAAAGTTTAATAATTATGGAGAAAGACATGGATCAAGATATGGATTCAGAGATTGACAACAGGTGTAAGTGCCCAGGTGGCCATTTTTGAGTTATAGAACTTAATGGAGTTTACTTGATCTTTATTGACTTTGTTAAGTACTATAGCCTGCCTGCTGATTTGAAATTGAAAGACGAAGTTGCGGAGCATTTGGATAGCAGTAACAGGATTGTTCCGAGTCAGCATGGATTTACGAAGAGGAAATCATGCTTGACTAATCTTCTGGGCCGAATGGCCTACTCCTGCACCTATTGTCTGTTGTCTATTGAATGTTGGGTGGCATTTACATAATTAATAGGGTAAGATGCAATAGGATTTGTTACAATGTAAAAGCTTCTTTATACAAAAATGGTTCTCCATGGTTTTAATGGAAATTATGGCCAAGATTTACCCCTTCACTGATTTCAAATTGAATCACTTCATAATCTGCAGTATATAATAGGAAGACGGTTGTTTACTTCTGAGAGGTCAGTAACTAACAAGAGATAAAGAGAGTCATGAGTTCTTTTCGCACCTTGAGGTACTGCTGGAACAGTGTGAGGTTGCTGAAGTAGCCGTCTTCTATGGAAGAGTAAGCAATTTCTGGAATGGTAGGTAGCCTTTAAATTAATTCTCCAATATTCTGCCAAATGCCAGGTGATAATTCACACGCACATTGTTTTTAATTTTTTTTGCTGGTGTGAATTATCACTCCACTGGGCAGTAAATGATCACTTGCTTACACAGAATAATTTGTATTAACAACGGGCTGCAGCAATCGTCCTTCTTTCTGCCTGATTTACACGTTGGCTAGTTTTAAACTGCACAGGAATAGATTGTTAAAAAGATTATTAAGAAACTTGTGAAGGTCCAAGACCAGCTGGGCAGAACACCGCAAGGTTGTAAAGTGTAAAAGTGAAGACAAGGTAAATGAAAAGTCACGAGTCAATACGAAGCTCTTCGCCGCGCTGTTTCATTCGCATTAGCTTCAGACGACTGATCTCTTTTTAATTGGTATAGAACTGTAAAGCCCGAATGTATAACAAACGCCAATTGAGACACGGTGCCATGTCATAGCTGGACTACTAATTTTGTTATTGATCCTTTTTTCCAGCAATTTCTTTATTTTAAATCACTCCTTTTGCTTTTATTTTAAAGAACAAGATTGGAACTGATTAAGATGGATCCCAGTAAATAATTGCTTAATCTGTTTTGTTTTCACTTGCTGCTTTGCCTGTGCATATATATCCTGGTTCACAGATTAGTTCCAGGCGGCTAATGTTACCTGAGGTGTGGATGTTTGCTGTAAGCCCCGACCTGAAGCTACAACCCCACCCTGTCTGCTTCATGCTGAGGGGGCAGTTTTGTGCTGTTAAAACCAAAACTAAAAAAAAAAACTATTGTTAAAACGTTCAGAATGCAATGCAAGAAAACTTAATCAGACAGGTAGAGAGTGAGATGTCGGGAACCGGGTGGGGGGGGGGGGCTTCTAAATATCAATAAACTGTGTTTGAGTGTTGGTGTTCATTTAGTTAATGCGAATCATAGATAGATATGAATGCAGCGTAATGCAAGAATGGATTTGGTCTATACAATCCTAGTACACTATTGGGTATGTGCACTTTTAAGTCGTGGAATTTAAAGGTTCATAAGAATATTTATTCATTATGTTCCTGGTCATTGCTTTATTTCTGCTACTTCGATTTTTCTCCAAATATCTTGCATCATTTAAAAAAAACGTAATAGCTTCTGCACTTTTCAATATTTCTGGTAAAGTGTTTAATGGCTTAGCAATCTTTTGTACTTCCAAACAATGATGTTCTCAATGCCTTTAAAAAAAAAAGGATATTCCCTGAATCGTCGTTACCTAGAGCATGTGCTTTATTTTCGGACCGCTCTCTCATAATTGAGAACACTTCTATTCGATTTCTTGGTTATTTCCACTCCAGAGAATATACCTTCGGTTCACAACTCACTGGTTACAACTCAAGCTTCTTCTCCCTGGCATCACCTGAGTAAAGCCATGCTGTAACTTTTACATTAACTTTGAGCCCCTTCCCAAATTGCTGACAGCTGGATACAATATTCTGAAACTCATCATGACTACAGCATTATTTTGGAGGCCTCATTGTGTTCAGTGCCAATATTAGGTCTGGAAGGTGTTTGGTGGTTGAATGGTAATGTTGCTGATTCATGCCTGTTTAAACTGTTTTCTCTCTAGAGTCATCGAGTGACATAGTGTGGAAACAATCCTAACTTGCCCACACTGGCCAACATGCCCCACCTACACTAGTCCCACTTGTCTGCATTTGGTCCATATCCCTCCTATCGGTGTGGAATTAAAACGTTCTCCCTGTGACTAAGTGGATTAGCTCCAGATAATCCGATGACCTCACACTTCTTAAAGATCTGTTGGTTTGTAGGATAATTTTCCACTGTAAATTGCGCCCAGTGTATAGGGAGTGGATGAAAAAGTGGGAAAACATAGAACTAATGTGGATGGGTAATCGATGGTCAGTATGAACTTGATGGGTTGAAAGGTCTGTTTCCATGCTATATCACCAAACTAAGCTGGAATGAGTGCAGAAAGGATTTATGAGGACATTGCCAGAAGTGGAGGACCTGAGCTATAGGTAGGCGTTTGGCAGGCCAGGACTTTATTCATTGGAGGACAGCTGAGAAATGATGGGGGGGGGTGGTCAGAGAGGAATAGAAAATTACACTGAAAGATCTAGATGGCTGATGAAAGGAAGGTGAGCCATTAGTACCAGCACCTGTTTAAACCTGCTTTGGTGCCTTCTGTACTGTTACCTAACATAAAAGGTAGTGGGCCTTGCACAAAGGCTGATATTCCATGTTATACATAGATACATGGACAATAGGTGCAGGAGTAGGCCATTCGGCCCTTCGGCCCTTCGAGCCAGCACTGCCATTCAATGTGATCATAGCTGATCGTCCACAATCGGTACCCTGTTCCTGCCTTCTCACAATATCCCTTGATTCCGCTAGCCCTCAGAGCTCTATCTAACTCTCTTTTGAATGCATCCAGTGAATCGGCCTACACTGCCCTCTGTGTCAGAGAATTCCACAAATTCACAACTCTCTGTGTGAAAACGTTTTCCGCATCTCAGTTCTAAATGGCCCACCCCTTATTCTTAAACTGTGGCCCCTGGTTCAGGACTCCCCCATCATCAGGACCATGTTTCCTGCATCTAGCTTGTCCAATCCCTTAATAATCTTGTATGTTTCTATAAGATCCCCTCTCATCTTTCTAAATTCCAGTGAATACAAGCTCAGTTGCTCCAGTCTTTCAACATATGACAGTCCCGCCATCCCAGGAATTAACCTGGTGAACCTACGCTACACTCCCTCAATAGCAAGAATGTCCTTCCTCAAATTTGGAGACAAATACTGCACACAATACACCATGTGTGGTAATTCCAGGGCCCTGTACAATTGCAGAAGGACCTCTTTGCTCCTATACTCAACTCCTCTCGTTATGAAGGCCAACATGCCATTGGCTTTCTTCACTGCCTGCTGTACCTGCATGCTTACTTTCAGTGACTGATGGACAAGGACACCCAGGTCTCATTGTACTTCCCCTTTTCCTAACTTGACACCATTCGGATAATAATCTGCCCTCCTGTTCTTGCCATCATAACTTCACATTTATCCACATTAAACTGCATCTGCCATGCATCTGCCCACTCACCCAACCTGTCCAAGTCACCCTGCTTTCTCATGGCATCCTCTTCACAGTTCACACTGCCACCCAGCTTTGTGCCATCTGCAAATTTTCTAATCTTACTTTTAATTCCTTCATCTAAATCATTAATGTAGATTGTCAATAGCTATGGTCTCAGCACCGAGCCTTGCGGCACCCCACTAGACCTATTAATCCCTACTCTTTGTTTCCTATCTGCCAACAAATTTTCAATACCCAACCTCCAATACCATGTGCTCTAATTTTGCCCACTATTCTCCTGTGTGGGACCTTATCAAAGGCTTTTTGAAAGTCTAGGTACACCACATCCACTGGCTCTCCCTTGCCCATTTTACTTGTAACATCCTCAAAAAATTCCAGAAGATTTGACAAGCAGGATTTCCCCTTTGTAAATCCATGCTGTCTCGGACCGATCCTGTTACTGCTATCCAATTGCGCCGCTATTACATCTCCAGCATCTTCCCCACCACCGATGTCAGACTAACTGGTCTATAATTCCCTGCTTTCTCTTTCCCTCCTTTTTTGAAAAGTGGGATAACATTAGCTACCCTCCAATCCACAGGAACTGATCTAGAATCTATAGAACATTGGAAAATGATCACCAATGCATCCATGATTTCTGGAGCCACCTCCTTGAGTACCCTTGGGGTGCAGACCATCAGGCCCTAGGGATTTATCAGCCTTCAGTCCCATCAGTCTACCCAACACCATTTCCTGACTAATGTGAATTTCCTTCAGTTCCTCCATCACCCGAGGTCCTCTGTCTCCTAGAACATCTGGGAGATTGTTGTGTTTTCCTGAGTGAAGACAGAACCAAAATACCTGTGTCAACTCATCTGCCATTTCCTTGTTCCCCATAATAAATTCACCTATTTCTGTCATCAAGGGACCCATATTTGGCTTAACTATTTTTTTCTTCTTCACATACATAAAGAAGCTTTTACTATCCTCCTTTATGTTCTTGGCTAGCTTACCTTCGTACTTCATCTTTTCTCCCCGTATTGCCTTTTTAGTTACCTTCTGTTGATCTTTAAAAGTTTCCCAATCCTCTGGGCTCCTGCTCATCTTTGCTATGTTATACGTGTTCTCTTTTATTTTTATACTGTCCTTAACTTCCCTTGTCAGCCACGGTCGCCTCTTACTCCTCTTAGAAACTTCTTCTTTGGAATGGTGTGATCCAGCATTTTCTGTATTATTCCCAGAAATTCCTGCCATTGCTGTTCCCCCATCATCCCTGCGAGGGTCCTTTTCCAGTTAACTTTGGCCAGCTCCTCCCTTATGCCTCCATTGTCCCCTTTGTTCAACTGCAAAACTGACACTTCCGATTTTCTCCCTTTCAAATTGCAGATTAAAACTTATCATCTTATGGTCACTAGCTCCAAATGGTTCCTTTACCTTGAGTTTCCTTATCAAATCCGGTTTGTTACACAACACTAAATCCAGAATTGCCTTCTCCCTGGTAGGCTCCAGTGCAAGCTGCTCTAAGAATCCATCTTGGAGGCACTCTACAAACTCCCTTTCTTGGGGTCCAGTACCAACCTGATTTTCCTCATCTACCTGCATGTTGAAATCTCCCATAACCACTGTGGCATTACCTTTGTTACATGCTAATTTTAACTCCTGATGCAACTTGTACCCTATCTCCAGGGTACTGTTTGGGGGGCCTGTAGATAACTCCCATTTTTACCCTTACAATTTCTCAGTTCTATCCACAATTACTCTACATCTTCTGATTCTATGTCACTCCTCGCAAGCAACTGAATTTCATTCCTTACCAACAGAGCCACCCTACCCCCTCTGTCCACCTGTCTGTCTTTTCGGTAGAACGTATACCCTGAATATTCAGTTCCCAGCTTATGAGTGTCGGCTGCGGGAAAAAAACAATAAAATGGAAGAAATCCTTGAGTTTAATCGGACCACCCTTGATAATGCCATCAGTTACACAGACTCTCAGCTTCTGAAAGTCTGATCCCAAACGTTCTCCCTTCCCACCTTTTCTTTCTCTTTAATGATACTCCCAGTCCGAGGAAGGGTTCTGACCAAAAAGATCACCTGTTCCTTTTCTCCAGAGATGCTGCCTGACCCGTGGATTTTCTCCAGCACTTTGTCTCTCTCTTTGGTATAAACCAGTATCTGTAGTTCCTTCCTACTCCTTTGCCAAGCTTTTGTTCATCTGCTCTACTACCTCAAATTTTGCTTCGTGATGCTACTGTGAACTGTCTTGGGACATTTAATTCTGCTAAAGATGCCATACACATGCTAGTTATTATTGGAAAACTGGAGCAAATACCAAATTCATGTTATCAGTGGCATATTAGTGGGGTAAGTGTGCAAGTCAGTGAAGAGCTGGAGTAACTTAGGCAGCATCTCTGGAGAGAAGGAATGGGTGACGTTTCGGTTCGAGACCCTTCTGTGATACATTTTGAAGATGTAACGGACAACTTCTGATGGTCAGACTATCAATTGTTTCGACAAAGAAGTTGGTGAGCATTTTTCCTTTCAGACTTAGTCCAAAGCTGAAAAGGCATCCTTTACATTTTTTGGTCTCCCGGGAATGTTTGACATGCATTTTGTTTGGAGCTAAAAAGTTTTTGTATTGTGTAATTTACAAATCATTTTTGTTTTGGAATATCCTAAGAAATGGTTTTGATTCTTATGAAGGTTACTATATACAGACTGTGTGTCGTTCATGGAACAGAATTATAAATAGTTGAGGTTGGCTGGTATTTGGGTAAAAATTCTAAAATACCACAACAGCAAATTTGCACATAATTTAAATTAATGGTGAATTCCACAGTGATGACTTGAAATGGGCTTCAAAGTATCTTGGCACTTTTTTGACGAAGCAGTACTACTATACTGATGTGCCAGGCAGCCCTGAATATACAGAAATTATGGCAGTTTATGTCTTAGGTGATTTTGTGCATGACAGGTAATTAGCTTCAGCAGCTGGTGAACTGCGATTCCCATTGCTAAATGAAACAAGGCTTTGTCCATTAAAGGCCACACCTGGTGTTCCAACATTTGATAATCTTTGCGGGCCAGAATCTGTGCTGCCTTCGTCTGCTTCCTTCATGCTCTCCCCAGTTCCTATAATGCTTACTTAAGCCGTCCATGTGTCTGCTATTTATTCTTCTTCAGTTAATGAAAGGCTGGAGGCCTCTGACTTCAAGTGGGTTTGAGAGCAGCTGCAACGAAAGAACAGAATTACAAAAGGGTTCAATTAGTCAGCAGCATGTAGTATGTAAATGTGATGACAGGATCTTTGAAGGAGACATTCAATCATACAGACATCGCCTTATTTTATAAAGGATTTTGAAATAATTCTTAATCATTTGTCCATGGCTGAAGAATGCATTTTAAAAATAATTGCTAGGTTCTTTTGACATTTTGTTTTGTTTCCCCCCCTCCTCGCTGTCTTTATCTTTCGTCTGATGCCAGTGCAAGTCTCTTTAGATGTAAGCTTCCCATTAGGCCTGAAATGGAATTTAATGCTGGTTAATTAAGGTTTGACCTTTTCATGTGGAAGCTGGAGTGGTAAAACACAGGGAATGGTCTTTCATCAAACAGGAAGCAGAATTCAAAGGGGTTATTTATCAAAGTCTGCCAAAATAATTTGTCAGAAAAAAGCAACCATAACAGACCAATTCATTTTTAATTTTGACTGCAATAATAATAGATTTGTACTTGAATTTTGCACGGAAAGCAGTAATTAGCTATACAAATGTTAAGAAAGGGTATTGCATTACGAATTCTATGTTAAATTGGTACTTAAAATTATTTTCTATGCAATCTATCTCTCGTTTTCTCTTTTCTTTGTGGAGGTTAGAGCTCGTCTTGGAATATGGCTGACCCCAAGAAGTCACAAGAGTGATAAGGGCAGGGCAGTGGATGATGTCTATATGGACTTTAGCAAGGCCTTTGACAAGGTCCCACATGGTAGGCTTTTCTGGAAGTTTAGATTACATGGAACCCAAGGTGAGCTAGCCAATTTTGTTCAAATTTGGTCACAGAGCTCTAGGAATAATGTCATTAAGGGCACAGAAAAGATTTACCAGGATGTTACCTGGGCTCGAGTTACAGGGAGAGACAGGATAGGTTGGGACATTTCTTTGGAACATTAGAGTCTGAGAAATCACATTATTGATCTGTATGAGATACTGTGGGGCATGGATAAGCACAATGCTCGGTCTTTTTCCCAGGGTTGAGGATTCTAAAACGAGGGCACAGGCTTAAGTTGAGAAATTTAAGAGGGGTCTCGGGGACCACATTTTCACTCGGAGGGTGCTCTATATCTGGAATGAGCTGTCGGAGGACACTATAGAAACATATACAACTAGATTTTTAAAAGACATTTATACATATACGGATAGGAAGTGTTTAGATGGTTATGGGCCAAGTACAGGCAAATGAGACTAACCCAAATTGCCAATTTGGTCAGCATGAACAAGGTGGACCAAAAAGCCCATTTCCTTCTCATTTCCTTGTTTTACGGTTTGATGACCCCCTTTCTCCCATACATAAGTGACTATCTTAAGTATAAACCCACAAAATGAGCATCATTAGGTTAAAAATCTGTAGTCTGCACACATGTGATTTGTAGCAAAAGTCACTGAAAGCGATCAGGAACAAGTGTTCTTGCAATGATAGATGTCAGCACTCCATCCCTTCCTCTGACTTCACATTTTATGCCTCCTTATCTCACAACCTATTTTCTTATTTTTTCTGCCTTTTGTCCACCCATCTGCCAAACAATCTCCCTCATCTGTATCCACTCATCATTCCAAGGTCCTATTTAGAACAATTACCTCTGTCATATGTCCCGCCCCCAGTACCAGCTTATTTGGGTCCCCTGCTAAGTGCGAAGAATTTGCTAAATTTTTCACCAACAATGTTGAGAACATTAGAATGAACATTTCCCCTCCCACCCGTGACCTAGCTGTCTCACTAGTCTGTTCATCTAAATTGGACTGCTTCCAACCCGTCACTCTATCCTCCCTTGCAAAGCTTGTCTCCGCTATGAAACCTGCAACCTGCCCCCTTGATCCTGCCCCCACTGCCCTTCTGAAGGATGTCATTGCAATAGCCGGTCCCAGCATCCTCTCTATTATCAACAGTTCTCTGGCCACTGGCACTGTTCCAACCAGTTTCAAGCACGCGGTGGTCCAGCCCCTACTGAAAAAACCTAACCTAGACCCCACCTTGCCTAGCAACTACAGACCCATTTCCAAACTGCCATTCCTGTCAAAAGTCCTTGAAAAGGCAATTCTAAACCAATTAGTGCCCTACCTGCACCAATACACCATCCTGGAAAGTTTCCAGTCAGGTTTCAGAGCCCCCACAGCACAGAGTCTGCCTTGTTGAAGGTACACAACGACCTGCTTCTCGCCATCGACACCGGCGACTGTGCAATCCTGCTCCTTCTCGACCTCAGCGCAGCGTTCGATACAGTGGACCACACCATCCTTATTGACCGTCTCCAGTACGCGGTTGGCATTGATGGCACTGCCCTGAGCTGGTTCGCTTCGTACCTCAAAGATAGGAGTTTCGCCATCAACATAGGCAGTTATTCCTCTGCTCCAGCTAGCCTCTCCTGCGGAGTTCCACAAGGCTCCATCCTAGGCCCCATTCTCTTCTCTCTATACATGCTCCCCCTTGGCCAAATCATTCAAAGGCACGGCATTTCTTTCCACTGCTATGCCGATTACACTCAGCTTTACCTCCCCCTGAAACCCAACAACCAGTCAAATTTAAACAGCCTCTTACACTGCCTTGAGGACATAAAATGTTGGATGGCACAGAACTTCCTCCAATTAAATGAGAGCAAGTCTGAGGTCATCCTATTCGGCCCCCCCCGACTCCATCAAATCGATAACAGGCAGTCTTGGAAGTCTATCCTGCCTAGTCAAACCGCATGTCAAAAACCTCGGCATGATATTTGACTCTGCATTAAAATTTGATATGCAAGTCAACGCTGTGGTAAAAGCCAGCTTCTTCCAACTTCGAACCATAGCTAAAATCAAACCTTTCCTCCAATTCGACGACACAGAAAAAATCATTCACGCTTTCATTTCCTCCCGCCTAGACTACTGCAACTCCCTATACACTGGGATCAGCCAATCTTCCCTGTCCCGCCTGCAACTGGTCCAAAACGCCGCAGCGAGACTCCTGACGGGTACCCGTAAAAGGGACCACATCACCCCGATTCTGGCCTCTCTCCACTGGCTCCCTGTACGGTACAGAATCAACTTCAAGCTCCTCCTATTCACGTATAAAGCCCTAAATGGACATTCCCCCCCCTACATCAAAAATCTTCTAACCCCCCTCTCTAACTCCAGGTCCCTCAGGTCGGCCGACTTGGGGCTACTCACTATCCCGCGGTCTAGGCTTAAGCTCAGGGGTGACCGCGCTTTTGCGGTTGCAGCTCCTAGACTGTGGAACAGCATCCCTCTCCCCATCAGAACTGCCCCCTCCATCGACTCCTTTAAGTCCAGGCTCAAAACCTATTTCTACTCCCTAGCGTTTGAGGCTCATTGAGGAGGCGCTGTGAACTGTTTGCGTGCTACTGTATGTTTCATTTTTTTCCTTAGTACCTAATCAGATGTACAGCACTTTGGTCAGCGTGGGTTGTTTTTAAATGTGCTATACAAATAAAATTGACTTGACTTGACTTGACTTGTTAAACTCCTGCCCCCACCTCTTCCAGCTTCCCTCCTTGCATCCATTCTACAACCAGTTTTAAGAAGGGTGACAACCCGAAACACCACATAGCCATGTTCTCCCGTGATGTTGCCTGACCAGTTGAGTTACTTCAGTACTTTCTGCTTTTTTTAATAAACCAGCATAAGAGAAAGAGTTTGATATGATTTCACTGCAGTAGCCGAGATATGAAATATTTTGTTTGCTGCAGTTAACAGTGGGTTGACAATGAATTAAACCTGCCAATCCTGACCTGTATTATACCAAGCAAGTGCCGATGATGCTCAGATCCTGAAAAGAAAATGAACAACAAAATTCTGAAGAAGGGTCTCGTCCCGAAATGTCACTCATTCCTTCTCTCCAGAGATGCTGCCTGTCCTACTGAGTTACTCCAGCATTTTGTGTCTATCTTTGGTTTAAACCTGCATGTGCCGATCCTTTCTACACAACAACGAAAAAGGCATTCCATTTCAAATCTAGCCCAGATTAGCAGGATGAAGATAACATCAATCTGTTGTTGCGATAAGAGTTGTGCTGTTTGGTAGTTTCATTCCATTCACAACTGGCTTTGGGTCTTGGAAACAACTTAAATCTAATTGGGAAGACTTCCTCTAAAACTTGCAAACTTTGGATAATCCCAAAACCATGTCCTCAGTAACAAAACGAAATTAAAAAAAAAACATTGTCTGGATATTCTCCAGCAACTCTTCTGATCTCCCACCATAAGGTAAAAGATTGTTGGATACAATTGTTGGATTGTTGGATTTTATGTCACCTGGCAACGTGAGATACTACAACGTTGGAGCTGCTGACTACTTGCAACCAACGTCTATCTAACTTGCAACACGAGGCAATTAAAATAAAACAATGGTGCATCTCCTTTTATTCATTTCCCATTCAATCCAGATGTTATAGTTCCTCTTAATATTTCATTCATAAATTTCTTGTCCATTCAACCATTATTCCACCTGGTTTATTCTTCTTTAGGAAAAATAACGAGGAGGATTCAACATTTACTGATGCCTTTTTCATACCCAATATCTCAAATTGAAAAGAGAATATGGGAGATGCTCAGGAGAACTGGCACAACTTGTGGAGAGAGAAATTGAGCTAATGTTTCAGGACAATGAATTTTCATTGGGTTGTAATGACTTTTTTTCTCTCCACAGAATGAATCTGTCCGACCAACTGAGTATGTTTTTGCGTTTTCTGTTTTTTGGTTCATATTTCTGTCATCTGCTCTTCTGCCTTTTTGAATGCTACCAAAATGGGTTTAAACTACTTGGAATGCAAAAAATTGTCACACAATTTATATTCTGGGAGGTTTCATGGATTTTGCATCGTGCTCAACTGCAAAGTGGAACTTCATTTAAAAGTTGAGATTCAGAGACACTAAGTGAAACATATTCCACTCATATTCTAGACCATTGGGTACCTCAAAAGGAACTAAAATTTCCAATCAACCCCACTCTATCCCCTTCTCCCCATAAGGTCATAAAATCATAAGTAATAGGATTAGAATTGCTTGTAAATGTTTGCTTGTAAACCCATGAATCTAAGAAATCTGAGGGATTTCCATTTCATCTGTGTGCAGGATTTTGCCCAAGGATGTATTAAATAGCCATGTTTGCTTCCTTGTTCTATTCTTTCTTACTGATTTACATAACATATCAAAATGTTGTGGAGATTCCTACCCTATTCGATTGCTGCCCATCTTAATATCGGTAGGGTGTCTCTAATCTTTCTTTACTACTACATTCTCTCCAGTGTTTGCTAGTTCCTTCTTACCATTACTTAATTCCGATTCACCTTACCTAAAACTTTAAGCAAACTTGCTCTCATTTCATCCCATTTTCCCAATAAGTCAAACAAAATGTGTCAATCAACAAGAATAGTTATGACTATGTAGTTCTCATCAGCATTCGGCTTATTGTTTACAAAACTACCGAATGAATGACAAATTCCCACAGTTTAATACACCCTGATATTTTGTATTCACAGACAATGGAGTTAAATTATTTTGTGATCAGAGAGTTGAGAATAATGCAATCGTTGTTTTATTAACAATGAATGGACCATGGAAATGAAATGTGTTTTTTTAAAAGTTTATTCAGTAAGTAGCATTTAACTTAATTGCTGTGTGACCTTGGTGTAATATTTCTGCATTTTCCCCGGTACCAGAGAGTATTCAATATGACATACAATGAGTCCAGCAATATTTCTGTTACATTTTTGCTCAAGCATTTCATGATATTGGGCATAATTGGGGCCTGACCCCATGATGAATTCACTAATCCACTTCTTTCTTTATAGAAACAGAATACTAAAATATGTGCATGTTACAGTCATTAATAAATGTTTGCCGACGATGTATAAATCCTGATGATTACGCTGCCATACACAAAGGCTCAGTAACCACTTTCTAAGATATCTTTGAATCTCAGAACTAGGACAGTTACTAATCGAATGAAATGATGTCACTGAGAACCTGAGCCATCAATATTCATACTAATCTAATAGAAAGAGGTTAGGTCACAGCGACGACATCAGTATTAAAACTGAACCAGTTCCATTCAGGGTGAGTGGTTCCTTTGGTAGCAGAACAAGCCGTACGATTTTGGCTCTTCACCATGAGCATTGGGGAGGTTTTGATAACAATAAATAAAATCTGTGCCTGTTAGGGCATACATTGTTAAATCTCGTGCTTCGTTTCTCTCAATGGAACATTTCCTTGGCTTACCTGCGTTGCTGCCTTAAACATCAGAAGTTAGATTGTTGTACTCTGATCTTCCATTTTGGCACTCATGCCAAAAATTGTTCAGGAGTATGTTGGTGGATCTAAAGCCTAATAACTGATATCTGCTGCGTATTTATGGTGCCAGGGCAGGTTTCAAACTAAAGTAATGGCTTCGGTGTTTTTAAATGTGAAAGAGCTGAACATTTTTTTGCAGCTTACCCTTGTTTCAAAAAGTAATCTCCTTTAGCTTTAGCTGCATTGATTGGTGTAAATTAAGGTTAAATAGATTAGTATAAATAGGGTATTGATTTACTGATGACAGTGGTGCACACTTGGATATATAATTTAAAGTCAGTCATATTTTAAAAGCCAAGCTATGACAGATTGCAAAAAAATAATCATAAAACAATAAATCTCTGTGGAAAGGTAACAAATTAAAAAAATCTTTCTTGCCTAGTGCAGATTATTTACTCTAAATGGGGGTGAATTATCTGCATGTATGTAGAAAAGTCATGATCTGCACTAATTGAACAACATTGACAATGCACCCTATCATCACCACAATAGGCAAAAGTTGGAGACAGCAGGAAATGAACTTTGAAATACAGGGAAACTAATGCTAAACTTCCAAACACTTTCGACCATGTGGATGGCAAAGCATCAGGCTATCTCAATCCCTTTTTTTTAACCTTAATATACGCCTCAATTTCCAAGATCTACTCTTTTTCCATCCCTATCCAATTACCAGCATTCCCATCCCAACATACCTTAATCTTCAGTATTCCCAATCAGGCCAGGCCCAAATCTCTTGTCTGTCCATCTCCTTGCAAAAATAATCTCTCGCATGTCACAACCCTCCCCAAACTCCTCAAAATGCACTCTAGACTCTATCGTAATTTTGAGATTGCCAATGATTTGGATGAGAGGGCAAAGCTATTAAGAGTTGCGGTAGAATTGAGTTCTAGCCCATTTTATTCTACCGTATACGCACTTAAAACACCTCACGACTTTCTGGGAATTTCTGCATCCAAGGAATGAAAACAATTTTACGCATTGTTTCAAATTCTGTATCACTGTTTCTAACGTGGGAGAACTGGAAGGTGAAGTAAATTGAAGCAGGAAATTTTGATCAGGAAATTTCAAATGTCATTAGGATTAATCATAGAAAACATATGACATAGAAAAATAGGTACAGGAGTAGGCCATTCGGTCCTTCGAGCCAGCACCGCCATTCAATATGATCATGGCTGATTGTCTAAAATCTGTACCCTGTTCCTTCTTTTTCCCCATATCCCTTGATTCCTTTAGCCCTAAGAACTAAACCTAACTCTCTTGAACATCCAGTGAATTGGCCTCCACTGCCTTCTGTGGCAAAAAATTCCACAGATTCACAACTCGCTGGGTGAAAAGGTTTTTCCTCATCTCAGTCCTAAATGGCCTACCCCTTATTCTTAAACTGTGACCCCTGGTTCTGGAATCCCCAAACATAGGGAACATTTTTCCTGCATCTACCCTGTCCAATCCTCTAAGAATTTTATATGTTTCTATAAGATCCCCTCTCATCCTTTTAAATTCCAGCAAATACAAGTCCAGTCGACCCATTCATCATACGTCAGTCCCACCATCCCAGGAATTAACCTGGTGAACCTATGTGGCACTCCCTTAATAGCAATAATGTCCTTCCTCAAATTAGGAGACCAAAATTGCACATAATTGTCCAAGTGCAATCTCACCAGGGCAGTAGGACCTCTTTGCTCCTAAACTCAAATCCTCTCCCAATGAAGGCCAACATGCCATTTGCTTTCTTCACTCCCTGCTGTACCTGCATGCTTACTTTCAGTGACTGATGTACAAGCACACCCAGGTCTCATTGCACCTCCCCTTCTTCTAATCTGACACCATTCTGATAATAATCAGCCTTCCTGTTCTTGGCACCTAAGTGTATAACCTCACATTTATCCATTTTATATTGCTTCTACCCACCCAACCTATCCCAGTCACCCAGCAGCCTCATAGCATTCACCCCGCATCTCACACTGCCACCCAGCTTTGTGTCATCCGCAAACATAGAGATGTTACATGTCAATACCCTACCCTCAATACCATGTGCTCTAATTTTGCACACTAATCTCTGTGGGACCTTGTCAAAGGCTTTTTTGAAATACAATGGTATCCATCACTTCTGATGGTTCTCATTAAATTGAACTTCAACTAACACATTCAGTTATTCATGCTCATTTTGTTGTAAATGAGAAGGTTGAATTTGGGAATGGAAAAGTCTTTCGTTCTTTAATTCTGACGTTCCATAACCTTAAGGCCATGACATTTTAAAATATTGACTGAATATTCGTTGGTGCTCTTTGCTTAAAGTTTCAGAGGGAAATTATGGCTTAAATGTTTATTTTAATTAGCCCCATGTAAAAAATGGGGCAAGAAAATAACAAATGGTAAAAGAGAGAAGCAAATGGATTTTTGTAATGTTCCATAATTATGGATGAAACCCTTTTTTTTCCCTCTCTCTCTCTCTCTCTCTCCGGGAACTGCCAAGTTGAAAAAAATTGGAAGGTACAAAAGCTTGAGAACAAATGACAAACACTCATCAAATTTAGAATTTGGATTGTAGCAAAAATGGGAGACAAAATACTGAACACTCTGGCGAACATAGGGTATGAAATGAAATATAATCGGTTATGGGGGAATGGGCAAATGCTGCTTAGAATAAGCAATGGGGGGGGGGGGGAGAGGAGTTTTGACAATATGCTGCCCATGGCAATGTTAATGAAGTAGAGAGTTAAAGATGTCTGGAAAACCTGGGTCAGAGCTGCAGATTTAAGAAGGATCACCCATCAGATAATAAGCTTGGGAGTATTAAGAATGTGTATTATGATTAGCATTTACTCCATTGAGTTAGAGATGTAAATACTGTTTAGGAACTGAAAGCAATATGAATTGACTGTGCACTGGTGAGGATAGAATAGGGTTTTATCTGTTTCTCCTCGCGTTTGTCATCAATTGTTCACTGGTACTTAGGCCTGAACCTCTGCTCCCAATAATATTGGACATCCTGATTAACATCTTCTGCCCAATCCAATCACTCTCAAATCATCGCCATAGTTTCACCCAGTCCCAACCGACTTCCACTGAATCCTCCATCCCTTGACATTGGAGCATCTCACATTCCATCATTGCTTTTCCAAATGCCATGTGCCTATCAACCACCTTTGCATCTCGACCCCCTCAATTACAGTGCCTTTGCTCACGAAATAACCAGCAAAAAGGAAGCATTCCCCCAAATTCATTATCCATTGAACTGATGACCTAATCATAATTGAATGACATCCAGGCAGACAAAATATCCACCCTAATTCCCTTCAACCTCCTGAAGCAGGATATGTATCTGAAACATCTGCAGCTTGTCATGTGGGATGTGGGCTTCACAAAACTCTGCAGTTAAACCATTCTTCATCTCAAACTCATACCAGCCATCATTCCCCCCTCAATTGCTGTTGCCCATTTTCTACCCTCACCATCCCTACACACAATGTTCACCTCCAGGCTAACATTGAGGCCTTGTTGGCAGAGTTATAGTGGAATGAACCCCTTCAAATTGAATATCAAAGGGTCCTTACCTCAACTTTCTGTAATGAACCTGATGGGAAGAGGTGAACTGCGCTGTGCCTTTTAACTTGTGTCCATTTTGAAGAAGGCATAAGCTTAAATGGAGGCATTTCAATTTACCAAACATCGCATAATAATTGGCTGTTACCACAGTTGCAATTTCGAGTTGAGAAAACAAGTGTGCATACATTTACTCTCAGTAAATTGCTGCGTTGTCCCAACATAAATTTCCCTTTGGACTGTGGTGCGCTTCAGGCCATACCAACTTATTTCTTTGTTTTACAGCTGTTCTGCAGAAATTATGTTAGATGGGGGGAAAAAGAAATAAAGAAATGCAGACATTGAATCCTTGATCAGCTGGGTGATAAGGAGACACTTTTAATAATGGATTTGTTCTGTCAAATACTTCACTAGCTCAGAGATTGAGAATCTATTCTGCTAGAGGATTTTTTTTAAAACGCTGCTGCTTTATTTTTTTTCCAGCATGATCACGCGTACGAGCTCACGGGGGAAGGGTTAGTAGTTTTTGCTGTCAAAACTGATATGTCAATACTCTTCAGATATGGGTCACTAATGGTATTGAAGAGCTGAAAGTACTGACTGCGCTGCTGATGTTAGAAGGCCTCTAATTCTGCCATTCTGTTTCCTGAATTAAAAGGAATAGTGTTATAACTGAAGTAGCTGCCTTCTTCTTTATAGACCCTTCATAGAAATCTATAATAAATTAAGTGAACAGTTGAAGGACCCTTTTGTGATTATACTAGCCATTTTGCAGTCGGATGGTTGGGAGAGTTGATTCCAAGGCTGCCTTATCACCTAAATCACTGGCCTTGAGGGTGATTCATTGTGGCAGGCCCCACTCAGTTTGCTCAAAGCAGAACCTCACAACAGTTAGTGCTTACTCAGGGGGAGGGAAAAGTTGGGAATGAAGCTCTCCATTATATTTCAGAACAGCCATGTCTCTTGGCGATGTGCAGAGCAGAAAGCAGTAAACATGTTTGTGGAATATATCACATAAAAGCGGATACGGCAGCACCGTGGCGTAGCGGTAGAACTGCTGCCTTACAGCGCCAGAGACCCGGGTTCAATCCCAGCTATGTTTGCTGTCTGTACGGTGTTTGTACGTTTTCCCTGTGACCCGTGTGGGTTTTCTCTGATATCTTTGGTTTTCTCCCACACTCCAAAGAGATGCAGGTTTGTAGTTTAATTGGCTTGGTATAAAAAGTAAAATTGTCCCTAGTGTGTGTAGGATAGTGTTAAATGTGTGGACTAGGTAGGCTGAAGGGCCTGTTTCCGCGCTGTATCTTTAAACTAAACTAAACCTCTATCTCCTCCTTGTAATGTTTTCCCAGGTGGACCTTGGGTCTGTTGGACTACTTACAATAATAGTATAAGACACATGAGCTTCAAACTAAGATGTTTTAATTTAGTGGTAAACAAGTCCTTTCGCAGAGCGCTACTGCCCTTTGTACAATGATGTCCTCTGGCCACATAGCTCATTTATATTACTATTTACAAAATATACAAACTTGACGCGCCCAAGACATAAAGGAATTTTTCTTCTCACTTACTATGTTTTCACTGTATATAAATATATTCCATATAAAGTATTCCATCACAATTTGAACTCGTGGCTTATATGTCATGGAGTGACTTTGGGCAAAGGTGAGGCGGTCACAAACCAGATGGTGTCTTCCTGGTCGAGTTGCCACAACATTCAAGTTGCTGGTCCAGTAGAGTTGCCTGTAAGTGCAAACAGAATATGCTTCAAATGATCCATGGGTCTAGCTGCATGTGGAGAGTCAACATTTCAGGTCCATAACCCTTCATTAATTTTGATGAGGAATCTCGGAACCAAAATATTAACGCTGTTTCTCCTCCTACAGATGTGGCCTGATCTCCTGAGTACTTTAAAAAAAATTAGATTTCAGTATTTGAAGTTGGAAAAAAAATGTTGTTCATTTGTAAATACTGATTTCAAGGCTGTTGATGATTGGGACTAGCAAAGGTGCAGGGGAGATAGCTATTTTCTTAGAGATATTCATTGACAGTTGCATGGTTGATGCAGATGTTGAGTACCACTCATCGGTGTTGGCCTGAATGTCATCCAGGTCATGAAACATGCAGCCATTTATTTACCCGAGAAACTGCTTGGACTGAAATGAGTTAGACTATATAGGTTGAACATGATCATGAAGCAATTGAAGATGATTGGGCCTTATTTAATTGAAGAGACCACCTTGAGGATGTCCCACAGCGAGTCATTGGAACTTACCAAATAGTAAAAGGCCTGTATAGATTGGATGTGGAGAGGATGTATCCACTAGTGGGTGAGTCCGGGACAAGAGGCCATAGCCTCAGAATAAAAGAATGTACCTTTAGAAAGGAGATGAGGAGGAATTTCTTTAGTCAGAGGGTAGTGAATCTGTGGAATTCATTACCACAGACAGTTGTGGAGACCAAATCAATGGATATTTTTACGGTGGAGATGACAGATTCTTGATTAGTATGGGTGTCAGGGGTTATGGGGAGAAGGTTGGAGATTGGGGTTGAGAGTTAAAGATAGAACAACCATGATTGAATAGCAGAGGAGACTTGGTGGGCCAAATGTCCTAATTCTGCTCATATAACATTAATTTATTCAGACTGGGGCTGAATGCCAAGAATGACAACCATCTTCCTTTCCGTAAGGGATAATTCCTGTTAGTGGAGAATTTTCTCCCTGATCACCACAATTTTTGGTTTATTAAAACTCACTTGGTAAAGAAATGTACTTGAGAATTACATGTTTTCCTGCTTCTCACTACATGTATAAATAATAAACAGAAAATAATTGCTGGTTTGCATCATGTCACAGAGACAGTAATATAACCAGGTTGCTCCAGTAATCTCAAACCATTAAAAAAAAAGTTCACATGGTTCATAGAGATATCTTGAACCCATCGAGATTGTGTTACATTTCATCGAATAAGTTCAACCTGCATTTGATCACTTTGAATCTCTGCAATATTTTATTTCAACCTTTAAATTTAAATCTAAACATGCTGAAAGCCCAATGCTCAGTGATAAGTGCAGGCCATCCTGTCACGGAATTGAAAAAAAGGTCAGCCTTTTTTAATGAGAAGCAGAAGAATTAATTTTGTAGCGCTTGCAATATATATTGGCTGCAATGTTCTGAGGGAGTTGAGTGCTTTATTGTCCATTTTTTTTCTTTTCAGGGAGGTTCTGATCTCTGCTGTGGCAGAGTCCCAGTGCCACCAGCTGCCCTCATGTACCTCATGCATTTCTTCATGTGTTAACCTTGACAGTGAGCGCTGACAGGATGAAACGGTTTCTGTCCTCACCTGACATTTAGATAAGTGCACTTTCAGCACAGGTCGCCGGATAGCAATCAGGAGGAGTGAATGGCCCCAAGAGGAGGTTGGGGCTAATTGTCGCATGCCAACTGTCCCCCAACTGAAATGAGCTAGAAAAAAAATCTGGTGTTAAGCCTAGGGTCTTCCTCTTCCGTTGGACCTTGTTCCCGGTAGATGGCTGATTTAACCAATTGTACAAAAGGGAGAGTGCACCTTGTGTTCCGATTACTGCTTTACTCCAAAACCAAAGATAGATGCAAAATGCTGGAGTAGCTCAGTGGATCAGGCAGCATCTCTGGAGAGAAGGAATAGGTGATGTTTCGGGTCGATATCATTCATCAGACACTTTATTTGCTCCATACCCCGTTCAGAATACTGCATTGCTTCATACATGTTAGGTAATGGTTGAATGCTGTAATCTCTGTGGGATTGTCTGCATTGTAAAAGCCTGAAAGAGTTGCTGCAGTGTGCATAGGCATGGAGTGCCAGTAGATAGGGCGTGGAGGATAGACTCCACGGAGGGCTGCTTTTCTTCTGGGTGACACTGGGCTATTCAAATGTAATTGGATCCATACTTCATCAAACTACAGCAGAAAATCCATTGGATTCTTGATGCTTCAAACGTGGCCTAATTCCTCACCTCATCTGTACACAAATATCACATTCAAATGCAATGGAAAAACATAGAGATGCAAGTGTTGCTGTGTTTTCCTTCCTGTGCAATAATCTTGCAAATGACCAAATTCTTTTTATAGCTGAACTGTCAATGTCTTCCTGACTTCAATGCTAATTTGTCAAGAGCAGCCCTACATTTTAAAAATCACTTAATCGGTCGGTCTTCATTTGAGGTCTAATGTCCAATGCTAGATATTGGTTATAGTTGCCACATAACAAAAGCTATTAGCAAATGGAGGGGTACATTGGTAAATCTAGATTTTCAAATTGGTCACATAATCTCTTTCCGTGTTCAACATTTCACTCTTGGATCAACAATTCTTAAAAACATTTTTAGCAGTTAAGTGGTTCATTATCTGCTTGAGAGGCATTAAAGGATTATTATCGCAAGTATATGGTGATTGGCTGCAAGGTTTTTGTTAATGAACTCTCATTGAGAGTGAGTGCAAGCTTTCATGGTTTTGTTGGCAGTTTACAAAATTTTCCTCCTGTTTTTAAATAAAAGGGAAATGTTGGGGTTTTATTTTGCTGCTTATCGCAGCCAGCTTATGAAGTAGAAGGTAATTTACTGAAGCCAGTTGACTAGAAATGAAACTCGCAGCTCAAGGCAGCAATATCAAATTCTGGGATATTTAATGATCAATGTGATTACTTTTTATTTGCCTGTCCGCATATCGATCGTAAAAGAAAGTGATGTTCTGTGCTCCATTCCTCACCCCCCATTGAGGTTTGAAGTCTAGTAAAATAAATATCTTGTGATTAATATTGTATTCTAAATGCTTAATGCAGCAGAAGCATTGAATTGAATTGAAGTTTCATGTTAGCTTTTTCTACTCGCCAGAGCCAAGGAATGTTTGGATTAATACTTGAGCAAAATATCCTAACTTTTCAGGAGAGATTTTCATTGAACAATGAGCCAACCACATTACAACTAGAACAGGTAACTGGCACAAAGATACAACCCCTCCTCCATCCCTCATCCTTCTTCAACGTGACCCATGATTTCAAAGAGGGCAGGGGAAACAAAAGACGTGAACACTCTGTGAGCATTTGTGCCTCCGGTCCCATTGTGTGAAATGGACTGTAATCTATGATTTGGATTATATGGGACCAAATTTCATATTTGGATTTGAACACTTTCCTAACAGCCAATATCAATCTGACTTGTCTACAATTCCCTATTTATTTTCTCTTCCTTTTGTCATGTAAAGTAGTGTCATAAATCACACCCCTCACCCCAATCATGAATTCTCTGTTCCCTATTATCCAAAGTTTTACCTGTACACTTTATGCCGATATGCCAATCCTTCTCTCAGCCTCCAGTCAAGCAACTCCATCCCAATAGACAATAGGTGCAGGAGTAGGCCATTCGGCCCTTCGAGCCAGCACTGTCATTCAATGCGATCATGGCTGATCATTCACAATCAGTACCCTGTTCCTGCCTTCTCCCCATATCCTTTGACTCCGCTATCTTTAAGAGCCCTATCTAGCTCTCTCTTGAAAGCATCCAGAGAATTGGCCTCCACTACCTTCTGAGGCAGAGAATTCCACAGATTTACAACTCTCTGACTGAAAATGTTTTTCCTCATCTCTGTTCTAAATGGCCTACCCCTTATTCTTAAACTGTGGCCCCTGGTTCTGGACCCCCCCAACATTGGGAACATGTTTCCTGCCTCTAACGTGTCCAACCCCTTAATAATCTTATATGTTTCAATATGATCCCCTCTCATCCTTCTAAATTCCAGCGTATACAAGCTTCGTCGCTCCAGTCTTTCAGCATACGACAGTCCCGCCATTCCGGGAATTAACCTAGCGAACCTACGCTGCACGCCTTCAATAGCAAGAATGTCCTTCCTCAAATTTGGAGACCAAAACTGCACACAGTACTCCAGGTGCAGTCTCACCAGGGCCCTGTCCAACTGCAGAAGGACCTCTTTGCTCCTATACTCAACTCCTCTTGTCATAAAGGCCATCCCCTGCCATGAACTGCATGTGAACAGTGCCTGAGGCCTCTAATATTTGGCCGCTCACCTTGAACCTGACCCCTGGTGTTCAAGTCCAAGTAGATAGGACGAATTGCAAGAAATGTTTGCCAGGTGAATGTCTAAAACCGGAAGTCAGTGGTTTAAGGTGAGGCGTAAGAAGGTTAGAGAGGATCTGCAGAAAAATCTGTTCACCCAGATGGTGGTTACTCATTGGAGCTCATTGTTCAAGAGGTGGTGGATGCAAATACTCTTGCATTTAAAAATGACCTGGATGAACATTTGAATCACCAGAACATGAAAGGCCATGGACAAAATCCTAATAACTGTAATTCTTGCAAATGGTGGGCTGAAGGGTCTTTATCTATGTTCTGTAATTCTGACTAAGATATTCCTATTTCAGAAAAATATTAAAGCAATGCTTTACCGTAGAAGCAGAAATTCATCTTTGGTGACTGAAGATAAATCGTGCCCAATTATACTCATTTTTGTATATTTGTTCCCATTGAAATTCAATAGTTTGAAGGAATAAAATGTGATTGTATTACCCTGGTATACTGCCCACCATTCATCATCTACTATGCCTAAAAAAAGGGTAACTGCTCTTTACATCTAAGTCCATTTTTTTTGGACCTAGTTGTGTGAAAATTGATTGCCACATTTTTCTACAGAAAAACATTGATCATATTGGAAAACATTGTAGACAAGTGAAACTATATAAATTCAATTTCTACTTTTCAAGCCCCAGAGTTCAGTTTGTTCAATGGTCTATTGAATTTCATCCTGGATTAGAGAAAATGTAAAAGTTTAACGTACTGGTCGTCGTGTACAATTAAATAGCAAGCACAGCGCATTATAGATGCCATAATTCAGATTATTTACTTTCGTGCAAGCTTGCTACCCACAATTGGACGGCTGTGCATAAAAATGAATCGAACACGGGAAAAATAAGGGAACATTTTTGCCTACGATCATTCTTGCATGCAGGGCAAAAATGATAGTTTTGAATTGTGTGCACCCGTAGAGCTGAAGCTTAATGAAAGGCAGACTGAGCATCTCAACATTTTGTCCAATAAATATTCTTGTAGAAATGATTAAAGAGTTGGAAAAGAGCTGCATAAAATATGGCAGTGTGCTGTCATGGAGTTAAGAGTTAAGCCCACAGGTTTATTATTAAATGAGTTCATCGAGTTAAAATCACTGTGCCATTCAGTAGACAACATAAAATAGCACAAGTTAATTCAAGAATGGAATTACTTTGCGACTGCATGGCTAGAACAGCAGCAATTTTAGACTTTCAATTTTGTTGGCTTACCAGAGTAGAGCAGCTGTATTTTTATTGACATTTGATATATTGCAGTGTCCCCATATGATAAGCTGTGTAATCCCTGTAAACGTACAGTATCTAGTCAATTAGTAGAGTGTCTGGTTTCAAGACAGGCAAGCTGACGTAAACCCCTAGAAAGAAATGCAAATCTCTGCCTGTGGGAATATACCTTGGCTTACTGTGTTCACCTTGCTCTGCGAACAGAAAATCTTACTGCAATCAGTGGTCCCACTCTGAATACAACTTATGGTTCAGAAAGTGCAAAAGGGAAATTAATTTATCCAATCTATATAAATCATTTCAACAAAACTTCAACACGTTGCATTGTTCCTCTGGGTTTCTGTGCAGAGGATATATTTAAGTCCATCCAAACAAATGTTGTTTTAATGATGACGATGTTCGTAGTGTAACATTAATTAGTTGGTGAGCACATCAAGAGCTTGCCTTTTTGAAATTCATAATACTCTACATAGAGAGAAGCTCACTTGATGGTAAGAAAATACAAAATCTTATCCAAATCTCAACCAAATCAGGCCAAAACTTGTCTTTTATACAAAGATCAAGCTCACCAAGAAACTAGAACACACCAAATCCTTGATTCCCAGAAACTCATTGGAACTTTAACTGATTATTTCCAATCTACCCACCCTCATTAGACTTCATTCAGCTGCGACATAGGTTGACAATTTCTCCTCCACCACATACATGCCGGAATGTATCCAAATGCACATGCAAATTTTTGTCACCTTTCGATCGATACAATGATGTGAGTGAAAGGAGTTTTCCCTTATTGAAAATATGACCAACTGTAAATGATTACATGCTCAATATTTGGATTATGAAGGTTCAAACATGTGTCACACAAAATGCATAATTCTCTCAACCTCCAGAGATAACTGCAGCCATAGGTGGACAATATAGAACCATTTTTAGATACTCAATTGAAGGATGTGACAGTGTGAAAATGATTTGAGCTATCGATATGACTTCGTACTTTCAAAATCCTTTCTGACTTTCCTCCTGTAAAATGACTAAATTTTTCTTTGTTTTATAATTCAAGATTTTATCTACATTTTGGGCATAGTTCCTTGGCAAATTGATGATGTTCATAAATAAACTTATTTTGTTTGAACTCAAATTCAGTTGTGTTAGTACAATTAAGTGGGATATCCTTTCCTTTTTGCCTGTAAGTCGATAAATATTAAATTGATGGATAATCACAAACTAACATTTGTGTATTGCCACATGAGATTACACAAAATAGAAATGTATCTCATGTATTCTTGAGCGCATGACATCCCAAACCACATGACACAAAGTTCAACTATTGTTGAAGTGTGGACATTCCCAAACAGGAAATGCTTCAGTTCATTTATGCATAGCAAGGTCCTATAAATGTAATTTGGTAATAGCAGGTAATCTGTTCTCAGTTATGTCAATGGAGGGGTATATATTAACCTGGACACTGGAGCAAAATCCTACGTTTAGTTTACAGATACAGTGCGGAAACAGGCCTTTTAGCCCACCGAGTCCACACCAATCAGTGATCCCCATACATTAACACTATCTTACCTACACACATCTGGGACAATTTATGGAATCAAGGGATATGGGGAAAATGCAGGAACGGGGTACTGATTTTGGATGATCAGCCATGATCATATTGAATGGCGGTGCTGGCTTGAAGGGTCAAATGGCCTACTCCTGCACATATTATCTTTGTTTACACTTCTACCAAGCCAATTAAACTACAAACCTGTACGTCTTTGGAGTGTGGGAGGAAACCGAAGATCTCTGAGAAAATCCACACTGTCACGGAGAGAATGTACAAACTCCGTACAGACAGCACCCGTAGTTGGGATCGAACCCGGGTCTCTGCCACTGCAAGTGCTGTAAGACAGCAACTCTATCGCTGCGCCACCGTGCCGCCCTTTGCTCGTGCTTGAATCATACATAACAGGGAAGACTTTTAAGTCTACCGACAGGATTTTACATCAAGCAAATCATATGACAGACTGCATTGCTGACAACACAGTACTCCTTCAGTACTGTACAGACGTTTTGGGTCATGTGTTCAAGATTTGAATGACACGAACCCACCAGCTTCTGAGCCAAGGCAAAGATTGATATTGCTGAGCTATTGCTGAGAATTAAACATAGTGAAAGTAGAATTAATCCACAAAGACTTGTACCCGATACAAGCTTTCATCAAGCTATTTCAGCAGCAATGTGATTCCAATGTCAACCCATGGAATTCAAGTGTCAATTTCAGAAATTGCACAGAACTAAACATTCTGAGTAAATGCTACGATGTATATTCAAGACGAAGAACCTTTGTGAAAGGAGCTGCCAATCCATCATATTCAAGACAGTGGGAAAGGTGCTTATGTTCTATGCTAATAGGCTAATGCTCACATATTGGCTGTTTATCAAGAACCTGTTAATATATTCAACAGTGTGCATTTTAAATTTCTATAATTTAAAAAAAACTCTCAATAGTTAATGAATTCTCCTAGAGATGTATTGACTAAATGGTAGGTGATGGTTGAAATCACAATTATGCCTCATTGGCATAAGTTGAAATTTAATCTGATATATCTACTGTCATTCAACAAGTAATGATTTGCCCAACATTCTTCCTCTTGATTAAATTAAATATCAAATATCTCGCATTGTGTCTCCCAATCCATTGGACTCTGCATCTCATTTTAAAAGAACAGTCTTAATTATTTCTAAATAACATGTAACAATAACATCCTGTACATGTCATGTCAGTGGTATGCACAAAAATATAAATATGATTCTTTTTGGTAGGATCTGACAAATGGACACTTATTGCATGTATTGTCACAAATACGCATTCTTAAAATGCTTAAAACTTCTCATTGTCACCTGTGCACTACTTATTCCCACACACTCTATCGCGACATACCCTTGCATCAAGTAGAAAATACAGTGCCTTCCATAATGTTTGGAACAAAGACCCATCATTTATTTATTTGCCTCTGTACTCCACAATTTGAGATTTGTAATAGAAAAAATCATGTGGTTAAAGTGCACACTGTCAGATTTTAATAAAGGCCATTTTTATACATTTTGGTTTCACCATGTATAAATTACAGCTGTGTTTATACCCAGACCCCCATTTCAGGGCACCATAATGTTTGGGACACAGCAATGTCATGTTTAGTATTTTGTTGCATATGCTTTGCATGCAATGATTGCTTGAAGTCTGCAATTCATGGACATCACCAGTTGCTGGGTGTGTTCCCTAGTGATGCTCTGCCAGGCCGATATTGAAGTCATCTTGAGCTTATGCTTGTTTTGGGGGCTAGTGCCCTTCAGTTTTCTCTTCAGCATATAAAAGGCATGCTCAATTGTGTTCAGATCGGGTGATTGACTTGGCCACTCAAGAATTGGCCATTTTTTAGCTTTGAAAAAACTCCTTTGTTGCTTTAGCAGTATGTTTGGGATCATTGCCTTGCTGTAGAATGAACTGCCGGCCAATGGGTTTTGAGGCATTTGTTTGAACTTGAACAGATAGGATGTGTCTTCAGAATTCATTACGCTACTACCATCAGCAGTTGTATCATCAATGAAGATAAGTGAGTCAGTACCTTCAGCAGCCATACATGCCGAGGCCATAACACCTCACCACCATGTTTCACAGATGAGGTGGCTTGCTTTGGATCTTGGGCAGTTCCTTCTCTCCTCCATACATTGCTCTTGCCATCATTCTGATATAAGTTAACCTTCGTCTCATCTGTCCACAAGACCTTTTTCCAGAACTGTGGTTGCTCTTTTAAGTACTTCTTGGCAAACTGTAACCTGGCCATCCTATTTTTGCGGCTAACCAGTGGTTTGCATCTTGCAGTATAGCCTCTGTATTTCACAAGTTCACAAGTTATAGGAGTGGAATTAGGCCATTCGGCCCATTGAGTCTACTCCGACATTCAACCATAGCTGATCTCCGCCAGCTGATCTCCGCCACCTAATCCCATTTTCCTGCCTTCTCCTCATAACCCTTGTCACCCGTTCATGTTCATTTCTGTTCATGAAGTCTTCTGTAGACAGTGGTCATTGACAAATCCACACCTGACTCCTGAAGAGTGTTTCTAATCTGTCGGACAGGTGTTTGGGTATTTTTCTTTATTATAGAGAGAATTCTTCTGTCGTCAGCTGTGGAGGTCTTCCTTGGCCTGCCAGTCCCTTTGCGATTAGTAAGCTCACCAGTGCTCTCTTTCTTCTTAATGATGTTCAAAACAGTTGATTTTGGCAAGCCTAAGGTTTGGCTGATGTCTCTTGTTTCTCAGTCTCATAATGGCTTCTTTGACTTTCATTGACATAACTTTGGTCCTCATGTTGATAAACAGCAATAAAAGTTTCCAAAGGTGATGGAAAGACTGGGTGCTGAGAGCTCTCTTATACCTGCATTAAGGAGGTATTTAAGCACACCTGAGCAATTACAAACACCTGTGAAGCCATGTGTCCCAAACATTATGGTGCCCTGAAATGGGGGGACTATGTATAAACACAACTGTAATTTCTACATGGTGAAACCAAAATGTATAAAAATACCCTTTAATAAAATCTGACAATGTGCACTTTAACCACATGTGATTTTTTTTCTATTATAAATCTCAAATTGTGAATTACAGAGGCAAATAAATAAATGATGGGTCTTTGTCCCAAACATTATGGAGGGCACTGTATACACAAAGGTAGTCTTTTAAATGAAGACACATTACAGCATTGGTCCTCATTGCCTCCTGTATCTTGTCAAATTAGCAACTTCTCAATGTGATCAAAGAGATTACATTAGCTGTCAGTTTGACAATCTCAACTGGGACAGATGCTTTATTCCCTGAGAGCCAAACATCTACTCAGCACTGAAAGACTCTGGCCTGAAATTTCTCAAAACAGACCACGATTAGCTATTTCAATAAAATTGAGGGATCAAACCTCGGCATTTAGCAATGTGGTTTGTTTCAATATATTCCAGTGCTTCTATCTCTTACACCACTGCATTTCACCTGCAGAGGGCCATTTTGGGCCCTCAGTCCATTTGCAATCTCTAGCAATGCAATAGGTCGATGCAAAATTAAAATGATAACAGCATGGAAGAATTGGTTCTTGAATCTGGTGCAACATTCTTTCAAGCTTTAGTATCTTCTGTCTGATGGGAGAGAAGAGAGAATGATGGGAGTGTGAGTGGTCCTTGATTATATTTGCTTCCCAAAGCAGCGTGAAGTGAAAGAGTTGATGGGGAGAGATAGGCTGATTTGCATGTAGGTGTCCTGTTGGGAAGGAAATTTGCCGTCCCTTTCAGGCTTTGCCTGTGTGTTATTTCAGCGTCAGTGAACACCAGGGACAGAGAATAAATGCTGACCATATCCCTCATGTCCCAACTGATTTTAATAAGTAGGCTACCAAAGTTGGGTGATAGAGATTTGTGTCCGATTCCTGGAATCCTGAGTGGCAATAAAGCAAAAACACCATGAAATATTGAAACTACGACAACATTTAAAATGTAATTGATCGGTTTTGCATTTAGACAATAGACAATAGACAATAGGTGCAGGAGTAGGCCATTCAGCCCTTCGAGCCAGCACCGCCATTCAATGCGATCATGGCTGATCACTATCAATCAGTACCCCGTTCCTGCCTTCTCCCCATACCCCCTCACTCCGCTATCCTTAAGAGCTCTATCCAGCTCTCTCTTGAAAGCATCCAACGAACTGGCCTCCACTGCCTTCTGAGGCAGAGAATTCCACACCTTCACCACCCTCTGACTGAAAAAGTTCTTCCTCATCTCCGTTCTAAATGGCCTACCCCTTATTCTCAAACTGTGGCCCCTTGTTCTGGACTCCCCCAACATTGGGAACATGTTATCTGCCTCTAATGTGTCCAATCCCCTAATTATCTTATATGTTTCAATAAGATCCCCCCTCATCCTTCTAAATTCCAGTGTATACAAGCCCAATCGCTCCAGCCTTTCAACATACGACAGTCCCGCCATTCCGGGAATTAATCTAGTGAACCTACGCTGCACGCCCTCCATAGCAAGAATATCCTTCCTCAAATTAAACAGATAGAAAACTGCTTTGTTAGTTGTTGGATTCCAGAGCATATTTGTGTGGCAGTAAAATTGATGGAATAATCCCAGATGATCATTTTGTTTTCCCATCCGCAAATTATATGACATCAGTCAACTTCCGTTTATACTCTTCTCTCTGACACTCGTGCGTGCTCGGATATGACGGCATGTTGACCTTCAGTAACCCCAGAGACTAAATTTTTGTCGACACTTTTTGTGCTATGTTTAGTAACTTATTAACTTTATTTATATGCTGTAACTGTAATTCTTTTTGTGCACAACCCGCAGGCATTGCCATTTTCATTTCACTGCACATCGAGTATGTGTATGTGACAAATAAATTTGACTTGACTTGACATCACGCTAGACTTTGCTTGTATTTAACTGTGGGTTTGGAGATATTATTTGACCTGAACAGGAAATGTGGTTGTGATAATCATCAGACATCCTTTTAGTTTTTAGAGATGCAGTGTGGAAACAGGCCCTTCATGCCGATGATCATGACCGATGATCACCCATTCACCAGTTCTACTCTACACGCTAGGGACAATTTACATAACCTAATTCGCCTATTCACCTGCGCGTCTTTGGAATGTGGGAAGAAACCAGAGCATCCGGAGAAAACCAATGCGGTCACAAATAGAATGAACAAACTCTGTACTGACAGCACCATCACACAAACCAACCTCCCTTCCATTGACTCAATTTATACCTCATGGTACCTCAGCAAGACCAACAGCATAATCAAGAATGAGTCGCACCCTGGCCACTCTCTCCTCCCCTCTCCCATCGAGCAAAAGGTGTGGAAATGCACACCAGATTCAGAGACAATTTCTTCCCAGCTGTTATCAGGCAATTGAACCATCTTATCGCAACTAGAGAGCAGCTCTGAACAACTATCTACTTCATTGGAGACCCTCAGACTATCTTTGATCAAACGTTGATAGTTTTACCTTGCACTAAACGTTATTCCCTTATCATGTTTCTGCACACTGTGAATGGTTCAAATGTAATCACGTTTAGTCTTCCTGCTGTCTGGTTAGCACACAACCAAAGCTTTTCACCAAAGTTTTTCCACACATGATAATAAATTGAAACTGAACCAGGGTTTCTGGTGCTGCAAGACAGCAACTCTACCACTGCGCCACCGTGCTGGCCAATTTTACATGTGTAAAATTTGTAGGACAGGCTGCTAGATCAGTTACTTGAGTGGAACTGGTTTGGAAATATGTTTAAATGCTCAAATGTTACTTTCGGGCATGGTCTCAATAGCTTTTCTAACCCATGTCAGCAACATGCAAGTTAAAGTTATGTATTTATGAGCCTTGACCTGGAAATATCAGTTTCACTGTTGGATAATCTGAAAAGGTATTTCAGACTGATACAGCAGTGCCTCACCAGAGATTCTTGCACTGATGTTTAGACATCAAGACAAGGACACATCTATCTGCACAATGGATGCCATTTTTCCCAGGACACTTTTTTAAATAACAGCAGGGTAATTCACTTGTTACCTAATCCAATATGTATTATTTAATCAAGATGCATAAAATAGTTGTCTCATTGCTGTTTAGTGTATTCGAGTTAGCTGTTATATACCAGTCCTAGTATGGTACTATTTGGGTGTGAGGCCCTCAGAGGGATCCCAAGGTTAAAAAACAAGTGCTATAGAAATGCAAGTGCATTGTTTAACTTTCATTGGAGATTCAAACTTGTTTGAACATTGAGAGAGATATGTAAAGTTATGAGAGACATAAATAGGGTAAACAGGCAGAACCTTTTTTCCATGGTGGAAATGTCTATGACTCGGGGCAAAGGGGAAATTTAAAGGAGACTAGACCAGTAGACCTGTTGGGCCCAAACCTCTCCTGCATTGGTCCAGCAACCTCACCCTCCCCCCCTTCCCCCACCCAATCCACTCCATCCCCTCTCAACCCCCCCTTATCCCCCCTCCTCCCCTCCCCCCACTCACCCACTCCACCCCCCCTCAACCCCCCTTATCCACTCAACTCCCCTCCCCCCCACTCACCTACTCCAGCCCTCCTCCTCCCCTCCAACCCTCCCACTCACTCACTCCATCTCCCCCACTCACTCACTCCATCTCCCCCACTCACCCACTCCATTTCCCCTCAACCCCCTCACTCCCTCCCCCCCCCCCAAAGTTGGGGGGCATTTGTAATAGATGGACGGGCCCTAATTGCACATGCGCGGACTGACGTCAAATACGCAGCAAGTCCTGCCGGCGGGGGGTGAGTGGGTGTGGGAGGGGCACCGCTCCTCCCGGCGGGGAGGGGGGGAGCGCATTTATTAAAGTTATCCCCCCCCTCATTGGCTGTGACTCCCGTCACTCTGGCAGGTCCCACCCCCGGCGGTCATCATGGACCCCCCTCCCTCATTGGCTGTCACTCGGGCGGATCCCTTTGTGATGTCAAACTCTGAACATGGCAAGCATATTTTAATAAGGTATTTTTTTAACTTAAAAATCTCTTTATCTTTAAAATTATAAGACCAATTTGAATGAAACTTGGATGAATGTGTCCCCAGGACAAAGGTGAGTAAGGTGGTCCTAAAATTGTTGCACTATCGTGAACTGTTTTATTGTGGATGAAAACCACACAAAGAAACAACCGCACAAACAACTACGACCATACGGAAGAAACAAGATGAGAGTTTTAGTAATAATATGTAGATAGATGTGCAGGGCAAGGTTTTTTTTTACATGCGTGTTTGGAACATGCTCCCAGGAGTGGCAGTGGAAGCAGATACAATAATGGCATCGAAGGAGCTTTTAGACAAGCACATAGATATTTTGGAAATGGAGAGATATGGAACACATGCAGGCAGATGTGATTAGTTTAACTTGGCATTACGTTCAGCATAGACAATGTGGGCTGAAAGGCCTGTGCCGTACTTTTCCATGTTTTATTCTATGTTCCTTTGTAAGGCACTGTGGGTGGCACAGTGGTAGAGCTGCTGCCTCATAGTGCGGGTTTGATCCTGACTACCGGTGCTGGCTGTGCAGTTTGTACGTTCACCTTGTGACCACATGGGTGTTTTTCTGGGTGCTCCAGTTTTCTCAAATTCCAAATACATGCAGGTTTGTAAGTTAGTTGCTACTTGTGTATAGGATACGAAGGCAGGAGAACAAGTGTACGCATGTCTGACAGTTAGTGTGGACTCAGTGATCCAAGGGCCTATTTCCAGGCTGTATCTCCAAAACTAAGCTAAATATTATTTAGATATTCTGATCAAGATACATTCCTTCAATTCATGTATTTATTATTCTATGTACTTTGGCACATCTAAATACTATTTAACCTAAATTCAGTGTTGTGGAACCAACGCCTGAAACATTCCCCTCTGATTACCTTGTCGAGCTCATAAATAATGTAATGAAGAAACAAAAATAAGCAAGATCAACCAGTGTCAGTGGGGAAAACAAAATGTTCATGATTTGTGTACTAATATCTTTAACTGGAAACTGATAAATCAGCAAGTCCTTTACAGAAGCTGAAAACGTGGATTAATTCAGATGTCTGCCAGATGTCGCTTATCTTAATATATAAAAAATCTTAATCAATTGGTGTGTTGAATGATTTTCTAACTAAAAAACAAAAAATGCAGGAAACACTTATCAAGCCAACCAGCTTCTGTGGAGAGCAAAGAGTTACAGTGTCAGATTCAGACCGTTCAGCGGGAACATAGAACATAGAGCAATGCAGCACAAGAAGGATTCCTTCAGCCCAAAATGTGTGTGTCGATCATGATGCCAAGACCATTGTCCAAGAGCTTCCAACATTTCTGATTTTTATTTTTGATTGCAACATCACCAGCTGTTGGGGTTTCATTCTCTAAATCTCAGCTGGAGACCAAACTTATGATATTTAATGTTGATATATTGATACAATTATTATGCATTTTAGATCTAACTGCTGCTTTGCCAGGTTCTGCATCATCTCTGTTACAACATCTAATGATCAATTGAGAAGAAATAGCATGAAAAACTGAAGTACTCCGATTAAACAGACATCACAATCGCCTCTTTAAATAATTATCGGGCACGACCCAATCTTCATGCCTGGATTTATTTTTTTCTCTGAAATTATTTAATGTTTTACTAGAACAATGATGTGGGGAATGCAAGGGAAAGACAAAACTTGCAAAAATGGAAAAAAGTCCTTTTAAAAATGCAGTATGTACCAAGTCTCTCGACTGATGAACATTTTTAGCATGAATTTCCATTTCATTTAGCCGTCAGGCTAATGATATGCACTTTGACGGGAGCAGCAAAGCATGAAGGCATGAACCAATAGTATTAAACTGAAGCATGTAGACTTAGCTCTGCAACATAACCACTGGCCCTTGCTTTAAATTCTAAAATGTGCACTGATTCGTATATATTCACTACATACAGTATCATATCAAGTATTTATTCACACTTGAGTGCAGCATTGTGGCAGGCCTTGTTGATAACTGAGCAGTCCCAAAGTTCTTTCTATAATTATTAATTCATTCCTTATGAAAATTAATGCTATCAAATGTAATCATTATGTAGTTTATTAATGTTTATAATTTGAGGTATTAATGGATCCAAGAAATATTATGCCGGAAATAAAGTCCAATCAAAAAGTATTTTATGATCAATACAGCTTTTTATTTTGAAGGAATATTATTGGAATATTGTTCTAAGTAGGCATGAGTATCTACCTACTGGTTAAGCTTAATCAGGAGTGTAATGGCAGTTTCTATACCATCTTGAAATCCCACTTCGATAGCCATTACTTCTCGGGGATGAAATGTAGTTATAGCTTATGCACACGTCGCACCCTGATATGACAAAACGAATCTTCCAAACTCCTTTTCTTCATTAATTGGTTTTATTAAAGTAGCACAAATCATAGAGTAATTCGTTTCCGTACTTTATTAACTGTTTCTTCTTCAAACAATATCTAGAAATTCTTGCAGTTATTACCGTATGGTTCTTACAAATATAACCGGTGTGAGCGCATGGTAAAGAACTGTATGTTCACCATCCTCCGAGTCTAAACTGACCCACAACCTCTGTCCACACACTAGCCTCCTCCCATCTAGACACCTCCCAATTGCGCATTAAGTCACACCCACAAGCAGGCAAAAAAGACATAAACTAGAAATATTAAGACATAGTCTTAACACAATGACAATAACTGAATTAAGCATAAATGGCTCCTACAAGGAGTATTATAATCAATTACAATGTCTCTACCACTGTGATCCCCATGAAGGCAGTGAATTTGATAGCATAATGATTCTATATCTACAGCAGCCCCCACGTCCAAATAATATTTTCAATTGATGAGCAGAGACTTTGAGCATTTCAGATTGTGAGGTTTCATTGCAGAGCCTGAAATAGTTTTGAGCGGACATACTTTCCAAAAAGATCACTGATACTAATTAGATGCAGGAACCATCTGTTTTATTTCTGTTTACATACTCTGAAACTTGTACTACCGTCGGAATTGCTGCCCTGTTTGAGATCAGCTAACATAGCTCAAAATACGATTATCTTTTCCAGCAGACTCATTTATAATAGTCCACGTAGGTTGTTTATATTGCTCATCAATGTTTATCTTGTTACGTCATCATAACTCCATCTTATAGCGCTTTACTGCTCCAGGTTAAGACAAGAATGCCCAACAAGGGTTTTTTCCAACACAAGAATGATCACTTGAGACATGATGCGAAGCTAACTCCAATGAAACTTGAAGATATTTCCTGATTGGCCTACCTTGTGCCACGCTTCCCCCTTCCTCTCAACTATTCGTGATCAACCTACGATCACTCCCCAATATCTCTCATCTCTCCACCATACCCATCACAATGCCACTGGCTTCAGGTGCAAGCCAAATTTAAATGACTGAAATGAGGCCTGAAAATTAAAATGGTGGTATCGTGTCCAGAAGCTAGATGTTTCTGAAGAAGGGTCACAACACAAACCGTCACCTATCCATGTTCTCCAGACATGCTGCCTGACCTGTCACTTTGTGTTCTTTTGTGTAATCCAGCATTTGCTGTTCCTTGTTTCCAAATGTTTTGCACCTTGTGCTAACATCTCTCCACCCCTGCCTTCCCAAATTAATATTAGTACATACTTCAATTGCCCATGAGACTTAGAATTCAAGTGACTTCACTATCAATAGCAAAAACTATGAATTAAATTTAATTACAGCATCACCAACGTAAGTGTGAGATAGAAACAGTGATTAGAATGTGAGAGACGTGAAAAAAATGATGAATATATTTTATATTAAGATGTCTGGTAATTATTCTGTGTATTGACCTGTGAAGAGAAGTTTCAGGATATAATTTAACAGCTTTTCATATTTATGTCCGATATCAAGGTTTTTAATGACTCCCTGTTGCAATGAAACATAGTTTCCACAATTGAGCCAGACTAGCTAAGGTGGTGAGCAAGGTAGGAAATGTTGCTTCTGAACATAAATGAAAAGTTTGGTCAGATGCCTTATCCCAGGACCCAGTTTCCTTTCAAAGCATGTTAGAAAGAAAAGCAAGATTTGCCAAAGAAAATCAAGATCTCATGCCTCAATGACTATTATCCAGTGGCCTTGATATCCACCATCATGAAGTGCTTCGAGGGGCAGGTTATGGCACACATTAAACCAATTTACCAAGCAATCCTGATACATGGCAGTTCTCCTACTACTGCAACAGGTCCATAGCTAATACCATCACCCTGGCCCTACATTCATCCCTGGAACACTGGATAAGAAGGACACCAACATCAGACTCCTATTCATACACTAAGTTCTGCTTTCAATAGCATTATCCCAACAAAGCTCATCTCCAAACCCATGGAGCTTTAAGTTGGCACTCCCTTCTTCAACTTCAAGATGAAGTGCAGAAAAGAGACTGAGATTCTCTTAACCTGGTGCCAAGACAACAACCTCTCCAACAATAGAAAGACAAAGAAATTGTGATTGACTTCAGGAAGCGAAGCAGTACATACATTCTTGACAGCACCAAAGTAAAGATGGTTGAAAGCTTCAGGTTCTTTGAAATAAATATCACCACCCATTTGTCCTGGACCAGCCACAGCAAAGCAATGGACAAGCACACCAACGTCTCTACTTCCTTAGAAGGCTTAGGAAGTTTGACAGATCCTCAACAACTTCCACAGATGCGCCATCGAAAGCATTTTATCAGGATGCATCACAGCATGGTTTGGGAATAGCTCCATACAAGAACGGAAGAAATTGCAGAGAGTTGTGAACGTAGCCCAGACCGTCATGCAAACCAACCTCCCTCCCATTGACTCTATCTACACTTCACGCTGCCTTGGCAAGGCCACCAGTATAATCAAGGACCAGTCTACCCCAGTCACCCTCCTCTCTCTGCTCCCATCAGGCCAGAGGTACAGAAGCTTGAAAATGCATACCTCCAAGTTCAAGGACAGATGTTTTTTCCCCAGCTGTTATCAGGCAACTGAATTGTCTATCACCAACTGGAGTGTGGTCCTGACCTCCCATCTGCCTCATTGGAGACCTTTGATTTAACTTTAATCGGACTTTATCTTGCAATGAATGTTCTACCATTTACCTGCTACCCCTACATTGTGGACATCATTCATTTGTTCTAAGTCTCCCATTTCCCTTTCCCATGACTATCAGACTGAAGAAGGGTCTCAACCTGAAACTTCACCTATTCCTTTTCACCAGAGATGTTGTCTGACCCATTGAATTACTCCAGCTTTTTGTGTCAATCCAGTTTAAACTAGCATCTGCAGTTCTACACAGCTTGATTGTAATCATGTATTGTCCTTTCGACTAGATAGCGCACAACAAAAAGTGTTTCACGGTACCTTGGTACATCTGACAATAATAAACAAAATTAAACTAGATGTCATTTTGGGGATCTTTGGTAGGTGCCTATGTTAACGCTTTGGAAAAGGGATTGACTAGAAAAAAGTCTTGCCTTTGTATAGTCCCTTTCAGAATGTCTTAAAACATAATATGACAAATTAATTTGAAATGTAAGCACTGCTGCAATTTAGATAGCTTGTGCACAGTATGTTCTCAAAAATAACAATTGAGTAATTTGCATGAGTGATTTAAAGTGAAGGAGAAAAAAATGTCCATGATAAGTCCTGCACGTCATGGTAAGTCTATCACGAGAGACCAGATGAAACTTCAGTTTAAGAGTTCATCCAAAAGACAGCAACTCCCACACTGTAACTCGAAAATAGTGTGCCCAAAGTCTCAGCCTTGACTCTGGAGTGCAACATGAAGCCATAGATTTTGTCTTAAATGGAAATACTAACAAATGAGCTGGAGAAACATTTAAAGAAACTCAACTTCTCCACTCCCCTTACCCACTCCAATCTCATAGCCTACGCATGCACACCCCTCCGCTCACTCAGTACCAATATCAACATTGTCGTAAAACCAATTGTCAAAGGAAGTGCCATTGAAATCTGTCAGGCTGACCTCCACCATACTGAGACCAGATGTCCGCTCTTTGACCTGTCCTCATACCTACCCCTTGACCATGACCCCACAGAAGAACATTGTCAGTGATCGCATCGCCAATGATGATCTCCCCTTCTCAGCCTCCAACCCATGCCAAATTCATTGATTACATCAACTTTACTCCTATCCTCCATCCTGTCCTCAAATTTACTTGGACTATATCTATCTTTTTCCCCTTTCTCGATTTTTCTCTGTCTCTATCACAGGGAACAGACTGGTGTCAGAATGAAAAAGGGTCCCAGAATGAAATGTCATCCTGTCCATTCCCTCCACAGGTATTGCCTGACCCGCTGAGTTCCTCTAGCTCTTTATATTTCATTCACAATTCCAGCATCTGCAGTTCCTTATGTCTACAGAGGCTTTTATATATATATATTTCTCCAGATGTGTATTTAATCATTAGATAATTATTAACTCTGAAAATCATGCAGTGGAATTTGATGAAACAACAAATGAGAGTGGTACAGAGGTGTTCTTGTGCATGAATCACAGAGTTAGCAGGTAGGTGCAGCAGTTGAGAGGGCGGCTGGCAGAATTGGTCTTCAGTGCAAAGAGGTTGGAATTTAGTCATAGAAAGTTTTGTTACAATTGCACAGGGTATTAGCGAGGCCACTCCTGGAATACAACACAGTTTTGAACTCCTTACAAAAGCATATGTGAAGAAAGTCAAAAGGAAATTCACCAGGTGAATTCCGAGCAGGAGAGGATTGACCTGTCAAGAGAGGCTAAGCAGGTTGAGTGTGTAAATGAGGAACTGCAGGTGCTAGTTTACACAACAAAGAAACGAGAAAAATAAATGGCTGGGTGTATATTCTTTATAAGAATGAGAGGTGATTTTAGTGAAACATAAGATCCGATGCGGGTATGGCAGGAGAGACGTCAAGATTTTTTTGCTAGTGGGAGATTCTTGAATGTGGGGACATTGTTTTACGATGAGGGTCGGTCACTTGTAGTCAAAGTAAGCAGAAATGTCTTCTTTCAGTTGGTGGTAAATCGCTGGAATTCACAATTTCAGAGTTCTGGAGGCTAGATTGTTAAGAGTATTTAAAGTAGAGGTGAAGACATTGGGGATTTGAGGGCAAAGGAGCTCTGACATGAAGGAGTAGTTTATGCCTGGGGTAGATCAGTCATGGTCCTATTGAATGGCAGGGCAGGCTTGAGGGACACAGGGGGCCTACTCCTGTTCCATTTTCTTGTGTTCTTAAACCTTTTGCAGTTTATCATTATTTTAAACAAGGTTATTAATATTTATGGAACTACAGAAGGAGTTAAAATACAGATAGCAATGAATAGCAAAATAGATTAAGATGCTGTTTTAACATACCCATGAAAAGAAATATTTAATGTTAACTGGTCACACATTTCCTCTATGAGCTATACTTTGATCACCGGATTGATACATTGTGGAAAACTCTAGCACCTCTTAAGATGGGCAGTTTATGTTTGAACAAATATGTTTGGCAAACTGATTTTCATAGATTTGTTGTATGTTCAAAACAATGATGCCTGCAATCAGGGCCGTTTTTACAGCATTATGGGCCCCCGGGCAAAGCAGTGTACTGGGGCCCCTACCGTTACTCTCCCCCACCCCCCTTTCCCTACCAGCCCCCCCCTGTCGTGCCGGCGAAAAGCACTTACCGAAAAGCACTTAGCGATGGACTTAGGGTGCTACATTGTTGCGAAAAGCACTTACAGATCGCTGTGAGAAGCACTTAGGGACCGAAAATGTTGTGAAAAAAGCACTTATTGAACCTACATTTTTAAAGTAGTATTTATTTATTGCAAGTCACTTAACATACACAGATCAGCATGGGGCCCCTATGCTCGTGGGCCCCCGGGCAAGTGCCCATCAGGCCCATGCGTTAAGACGGCCCTGCCTGCAATGGGTAATGAGCACAAGTTTAGTGTTGACTACGTAAGGAAAAAACATGAAATTCAGCAATTAGTTAATATAAGGTCAAAATAGGATGCAAAGCCTTTGAGGTAGAACAGATTTGGAAAAAAAAGGCATTTTAATCTTAAGTGCTTATCATCACATTTATAGTATCAACTTACTAATTTTCTGTTTGTTCAGATGGGCAAGTAGGTAATATTGTAACATTCAACACACAGCAGCACCTTATTAATTTAACCTGTGGAAAGGCAGGAATGAGCCAAATGTTTCAGTTGCATAAATAATAGTTTTGCCCTTCCAAATATATTTCCTTTTAGCCAGTCACTTATAGTCCATTAATGGTTAAATACTTGACTCATTGGCCTACTACTGCAATAAATACTTATATCCCCAGTGTGGTAAACATATTTTGTAGAGGGAGAAAAGGGTACTTGAAAAATGGCACAATAAATAGACAAAAAAAGGGGAATGGAGACACTCAAAGTTTTTTGCCAGTTCATGAGGAGAAGCAAGGACTGAGTGATGATATTTTGGTTGAAAATCCATGTACAACTGCAATGCATTTATAAAATGGTGTTTAACTGTATTGCAGTTAATTTGAATGTTTTTATTCCCACTCCAACTGAAAAGAAAGAAGTGACTTGAACAACAGGCAGCAAGATTCAATTTCTTTCAGATGTGAGCATACAAACACATTCCTGGGATGGCAGGACTTTCATATGAAGAAAGACTGGATAGACTCGGCTTGTACTCGCTGGAATTTAGAAGATTGAGAGGGGATCTTATATTTAAGAGGGAGTTAGATGTGGCCCTTGTGGCTAAAGGGATCAGGGGGTATGGAGAGAAGGCAGGTATGGGATACTGAGTTGGATGATCAGCCATGATCATATTGAATGGCGGTGCAGGCTCGAAGGGCTGAATGGCCTACTCCTGCACCTATTTTCTATGTTTCTATGTCATAAGGTCATAAGTGATGAGAGTAGAATTAGGCCATTCGGCCCCATCAAGTCTACTCTGCCATTCAATCATGGTTGATCTATCTTTCCCTCCTAACCCCATTCTCCTGCCTTCTCCCCATAACCCCTGACACCCGTACTAATCAAGAATCTATATATCTCTGCCTTAAAAATGTTAATTGACTTGGCCTCTAGATTCACCACCCTCTGATTAAAGAAATTCCTCCTCGTCTCCTTCTTAAAGGAATGTCATTTAATTCTGAGGCAATGACCTCTGGTCCTAGACTCTCCAACTAGTGGAAACATCCTCTCCACATCCATCTATCCAAGCCTTTCACTGTTTGGTGTTTCAATGAGGCATTATTGAGATATTGTGCTTGTTTTTGAAACCTGAAAGAAGAATACTTTCCATAATTGCTGACAGAGTTATGAGGTTTTAAGCATCTAGCCTCGTATGAAGAATTAGACTTGAGATTTATCCTCAGTCATCATGATGAACGGTTTTGTGGTAGATAAATCTTGCACTGGAGCTAATCAAATGATAATTGTTGTACTGTTGTTAATTTTTCACTTTTCCACAAATGAAAAGCTGGACGTTAGGACGTGCACGAGAAAAGCACCAACAACAAACCTTCAGTCATTTTAGTGTTAAATTTATGAGTGCCATAATTATATAACCAATCAGGCTTCAACCAATTTTGCTGTAAATAAATAATTTATTTCAACCAATCCTTCACTCACAAAGAACAGAAATGGGGCCTTTTGTTACATGGTTTATGATCTATCTCGCAATTTATGATTGCAAATTGGATATCTAATATTTCTTTGATGTAGATAAATCTGATAATTATTAAACCAGTGTATTTTTTCATTGGGATGAAGAGATGTTAATATTTCATTGTCATAATAGTTCTTGAATGATTGATTCAGAATGAGAAACTACAAAAATAGGCAAATTTTTCCCTGACACTTTAATGTCTCTTCCACTCTCCCAACTTGTCTTCTGCCAATCCTTTCAAAGCATTATTATAATGATAACACTGCAATACTTGTTAAACACCATAAATATAAATATATCTGCTGTATTCATCCTTGCTTTATCAGCAGTGCTCAGTTTTACTCTGGTTCAGTATAGCAATGTTTCATACAGGAGGGTGGGGATATCTGGACTAAGATGGTGACAGTTTTGAATGTTGCAGTTTTGGAGATGCAGCAATCTTAACTACAAGTTATAGGAGTAGAATTGGGCCATTTGGCTCATCGAGTCTACTCCGCCATTCAATCATGGCTGATCTCTGCTTCTTAATCCCATTTTCCTGCCTTCTCCCCATAACCCTTGGCACCCATAGTAGTCAAGAATTTATCTATCTCTGCCTTAAAAATATCCACTGATTTGGCCAACCCTCTGTGGCAATGAGTTCCACAGATGAACTAATCTCTGACTAAAGAAGTTCCTCCTCACCTTTCTAAAAGAGCGCCCTTTAATTCTGAGGCTATGACCTCTGGTCCTAGATTCTCCCATTAGTGGAAACATCCTTTCCACATCCACTCTATCTATGCCTTTCATTATTCTGTAAGTTTCAATCAGGTCTACCCTCGACCTTCTAAACTCCAGCGAGTAGAGGCCCAGTGCTGTTAAACACTCTCAAAAGCTAACCCACTTATTCCTGGAATCATTCATGTAAACCTCCTCTGGACCCTCTCCTTCCTCAGATATGGGGCCCAAAATTGCTCACAGTGCTCCAAATGCGGCCTGACCAGTGTCTTATGGAGCCTCACCATTCCATCTCTGTTTTTGTGTTCCAGTACTCTTGATATAAATGCTCACATGAGATAATGGTTTGGGCCGGTTCTTGCTGTTCATCAGTGTGGCAGTTGCCCACGGACCTCTGTGGAATTTTGAACAGCGGCACGTAATGTTTAGAGATGCTTCCCAATAGGGGATCAGTGACGTGCGCGAGTGGAGCAAGTAAAAGTATTCAACCGGTCAAGTGGAAAAATTCTTACTAACATGCACAACCAGGAGGCATAACTGAAAATACTTCATTAATCATAAAATTATATAAGCTCAAAATAAAATCACAAAGAAAGCAAAGAGGAAATTAAGAGGGAGTGATGCAAGGGATAAGAAAAAAAAATGTTTCAATAAATCTCCAATTATAAATCCTCCATTTATTAAGATCCAGAGAGAGTGATTACTGATAACTACGACTCATCACAATATCAGTAATGCAGATGTACCGAAATGTTCCAACCTAACTTTTTCTGCTGCATTTATATCATATCATATATATACAGCCGGAAACAGGTCTTTTCGGCCCTCCAAGTCCGTGCCGCCCAGCGATCCCCGTACATTAACACTATCCTACACCCAGTTGGTAAAATGGTGTGAACATCTTTCATGGGCTTTAATGCTGTATCTTTTCGTGAGGTATCCATGGCTTTAAGCTTATAAGAAAAAAAGCAAAGCAAAATGGACAGTAACTTCGGAATCTCTGTATTTGTGTCCAAAAGCAAACAGCTGGAGTTCACTCTGAGTTATTTGGTTACGATTGTGAGTGGTGACGGCCTTGCCGTCATCGCTATCACAAAATCTAGGCTCATAAATCAATGCCTTATATGATTTCTCAGGTGACAGTAAATTATCACTCTTTGAAGAACAGAACAAAATTGTCCTCGTGAACATGCTTTGCTCAAACCAATGTGAAAAGAACAGATTGATTAGTCATCCATTTATCTTGCTGGGAGTGAAATCTTGCTGTACAGAATTGGTTCCTCATTTTGGCTGGAAGACAACTGTAAATGTACTTCAAATGTAATGCATTAATTAGAAAGCACTTTGAGATGTCCCAAGGGCATTATGATGTAGTACATAAATATAGGTTTCTTTCTTTTATAATATTCATATTATTTGCATTTGTTTAGTCCCTTTCAAATCAAAAATTGAATACATTTTTTATCTGCTGTGGCTTTGGCCAATGCTTCTCTGAATCTTCCTCTTGTAATTTAGAATATAACATTCCGCAGCCTTGAGGAACAGCATCTTGTTTTAAGACCAGAGATTTAACAGCCTTCAAAATTCTATCTGAGTTTAACACTTAGAAATATCAAGATTTTCAGTATATTTTACACAAGATTTCCAGCATTTTTCGGTATATTCCTTTGATCATTTCAGAAGATCTTTTTCTCCCGGAGTGTGGCAAGCACCTGGAATGCCCTGCCTGAGAGAGTGATTGAAGATGGGTCACTGAAAGCATTTAAGACTTATTGAGATGATCATTTGAATTGCTCAGGCATAGACAGTTATAGACCAAGAGTTATGTCAAGGGGTTAATACAGAAAGTGCTCACTGGTCAGCATGGATGAATTGGGCTAAATGGTCTGTTTTCATGCTGTACAACTCCACAAATCTGTAATCATTCTGTCACCCTGCTTTTCTCATTTTGCACCTCCTTGAAAATTATTTCAATATCACCCACCAACTCTTTACTTTTAATCTCATTACTCTTTTGATCTCTTCTGTCCCCAACTATCATCCTTGCATGATAGAGTCATAGAGTGTGGAAACAGGCCCTTCTGCCCAACTTGCTCAAACCAGTCAACATTTCCCAGCTGGACTCATCCCACCTGCCTGTGTTTGGTCCATATCCCTCCAAACCTGTCCTACCCATGTGCCTGTCTAACTGTTCCTTAAATGTTGGGATAGTCCCTGCCTCAACTACCTCCTCTGGCAGCTTGTTTCATACACCCATCACCCTTTGTTCTTTTGTCCTTTCTCCCCCTTTCCGTACATCATGAGGCCAGTTCATCTTGAACTTTTTCCAATCTGATAAACGATCATTGACTTGAAACACTAATGTCAGATGCTGCCTGACCTGTAACTCCATTGATCATATTCAACATCTGAATTATTTTGCTTACGTGCATACATTCTTTGACAAACTGTTATGAACCTCGCCTTTATTTAAGCTGCTGCATTCTGATTACTCGCTACAAAAACAATGAATGTTATGTTTCATAATGCTGAAAGGGGAATAACATATTCAATTGTCATCTTAAAGGACAAGTTTTTCGAAGTAACACTTTCATTTTGTCGGGAAAGAATTAGCGCAGAATTCTGTGTTTGCAACATTAACTTCTGAGCTACTTTGTTGCCTATATGTTTATTACTATTATTTTCCACTATCTGCAACTAAATATATGTATATTGCATCAGTGTGGGATTGACTTGACTGGTTCCTCTGATATGCCATTCTCATAGCTTGGGAGCTAGAACTCTTCGCAGGAACCCTTAGGAGATCTTCTGATTTTCAAAATGGTAATCCTAATCCTACGTTTTCCTGTTTAAGCAGATAAGATGCCTTTAAGATGCTCTTGAATCTTATCATGAAGGAAAGCTTTAAGCTCGCAAATGGATATCGACAAGTATCTGTCACCACTGGTCCTGAGGAAAGATTCAGGCAGAGTGCTACCATATGTCACGGAAGTACTAATTACAACTTAAGGGCCTATCCCACTTAGGCGATCTTTTTGGCGACTGTCGGCGACTGTCAAAGTCGTAGCAGATCACTGAACTTTTCTTTTACCCGACGACAATGACCACGACAATGCCGAGTCAGGTCGAGATTACTACGTCTTCTGAAAAATCGCGAAGTGTGTGAGCATTCTTTGAAAATGTAAGGGAGGCGTATATCTGGTTTCTGGGTTGCATATCTGGGTTTGGAGCTCACTTTAAATGTAAAGGCTGAGGCCAAAACATCACGGAAATTCCCACGCTGTCAATGCTTCTCCGGCGTCCTAATTTTTGCTGAAATCACTGACAAGTCGGTAAGTACTTGAGAGTTTTGAACTATAACACCTTGTATGGGTTACTTAAAAACCAAGCTTCACTGTGACAAGGAATAAACTGGATTTACGTCCGGTTTACTAATAGCTGTATTTTAAAAAAATTTTTTTAAAGTGGTTCAGTGGATTTTTGTGAAAAGTGTGTGGGCATTATTTGAAAATGTAATGGAGATGCATATCTGGTTTCTGGGTTGAATATCTGGGTTTGGAGCCCACTTTAAATGTAATGGCTGAGGCCAAAAACATTGCGAAAATTCCCACGCTTACCTGACCGAGTGGGGGAGGGTGCGACACCAATGCAGGAGAGGTTTGGACCCAACACGTCCACAGCAGCCAGTAATGTAGTAAAATGCAACATCAGCCTAAATATCAGGACCAAGCACTGCCAATCCTACATCTGCATCTCACCTCATTAGCTGCTTATTGCAGATACATTTGTTCTTGACAGCATTAAAAATTAGAACATTTATTCACAGTTATACAGCACAGAAATGTGCCCATTGGCTAATCCCATTTGCTTAGGATTGGCCCTTATCCCTCTAAGGCTTTCTGTCCAAATAGCCATCCAACATTCAAACATTGTAATTGTACCTGCCTCCATCACTTCCTCTGCAGCTCATTCCACATATCCACCACTCTTTGTGTGGAAAAGTTGCTCCTCAAGTCCCCTTCGAATCTTTCCTCTTAAACCTAAACCCTCTGATTTTAGATTATAGATCTATGCCCTCCAATTTCACTTGCAGGTTGTACAGGTCTGACATTTAGCATTCAGCCCCATGGGCATCTATAATGTTGTGACAAGAGGCCATTTCAGAGGCCAGTGTTGGAAACCAAGTATAGAACAGGGCAAGTATGGGAGGCAGATTTCTTTCCCTGAGGGTTACCAAAGACCAGGTAGGTATTCTACCACAATTTGTTGCCACCAGTAATGATACTGATATTCTATTCCGTGATTATTTAATGACTTGAACCCCTGAGGTAAGGAAATCTCATATTTACACTCATGTTAAGAAATTTATCTTCATCTTTGTCCGAATGGCCAAGCTCCTATGGAGTCATTGCATTGTACAGTACAGAAATGGTCCTTCTGCCCACCAGATTCATGCCGACCTTTTTGCGCATTTATCCTAATCCTATATGATCATAATACGACCACGTCCTTTTGCTTTTTTCCTATTGATGTGTTTGTCCGCATACTTCCCTATTGCATCTGATTCCCCTATCTGGCAGTGAGTTATGGGTACCAACCACCCTCATTTTTTTAAAAGACCCGCAATTCCCCTTTAAACCCCCTTCCTCTCATCTTATGCTCTGTTTCAGGGAAGAATGAACTTGGACCCCTAGGTCTCTGTGCACCAACTTTTCTAAGAGCCCTATTTTCATTGTTTATGGCTCTTCCCGATATGATTTCCGAAATGCATCATCTTACACCAGCCTTATCTATGCTCCTCATGATTTTATAAACCTCTAAGATCATCCCCTAGGTCTCCTTCACTATAGAGAAAACAGTCCTGATCTATCGAATCTCTCCTTCTACCTCCAGTCCAAGCAACATCCTTGTGAATCTTCTCTGTACCCCATCTAATTTAATCATATCTTTTCTATAGTTTGCTGATTAAAAGTGCACACAATATGCCAATATTTTGGATATGGTCCCACTAATATCCTGTATATCTGTAACATGGCATCCAATCAGTCTCTTTGAATTCTCCCCAATCAATTTCTTATCACTGATGTCAGACTCTCCTGTCATTTTTTAAAATGAAGGGAAAGCAAGGAACCACAACATTGTTGTTATCCTCCGGTCTTCTATCTTACCTGTGGCTAATGAAGATCCAAGAATCTATTTCTGGACCCCAGCTATCTCCACTATTGTTTTCGATAGCATCCTCGGATAAATCTCATCCAATTCTGGGGATGTACCAACCTTTGTGCATCCTGTAAATATAACGACAACTCTTTTGTAATGCCGACATGCTAAAGACCATCAACATTGCAACCCTCTCCTCCTCCTTGATAAATACAAATTAAAAGTATTCATTTTGAATCTTGGTCAAATTTCCTGACTCAACACATTGGTCCCCTTAGGGACCAAAGGAGTGATCTATTATTTCCCAGCTATGTTCTTGTTCCTAATATACGTAAAGAATAACTTAAGATTCTCCTTAATCTTACCTGCCAAAATACTTCACAATCTCTTTGCCCTCCTAATCTGGAATTACCTATACCTATCTTATACTTGTTTTGCTTTTTGATCAAACAATCGTCATCCTTTGCCATCCAAACTCCCTACCTTTCACCCTTACCAGAACATGTTGTCCCTGAACTCATGCTAATACTTTTTTAAAAGACTCCCATTTGTCAGATATTGTTTTACTCACAAACATCTGCTCTCAATCTACTTTTGCCAGGTCCTCTCAACATGTACCCAAGTGTAACACCAAAGTAATCTTGTGGAAATAAAATTAAGAACAGTGGAAATCCCTCCGCTTGCCTTCACCTCTAACAAATTTCAGTGGAGGTCACTCATCCCAGTTTCAAGAGATTGCTGCAGGCATTGCTCAGGGCAAGTATCCACGATCAAACTACCTTTGGCTATTTCTTCATTGATATCAAAATGCCAGAGTGGAGGTAATCTCTGGTGATTGCAGAGTATTCACTTCCATTCATAACACAACTGGAGTTGGTTTGGTCCAGGTGAAGCAACACCTGGAACAGATGTGAATAACATAGGCTGCTCAGTGGCAAGTAACATTTGTGTCAGAAAGACATAAAAAAATGCCTGAGTAACTCACCAGGTAGTCAGCATCTCTGGAGAAAAGGAATGTGATGTTTCGGGTTGATATCCTCCTTCAGATATTTGTGTCATACAAATCCCAGGTAATGACAGGACAAAACCTAATCACCTAAACTTTGGTGGTTAGACTTCACCTTTAATGGTATTACTATTGCCATGTTACTCATCATCAACATCCTGGGATCACCCTTAGCTAGTTCAACAACATAAATGTCAAAGTTGCAGAAACTCATAATTAGTACAGGTGTCAGAGGTTATGGGGAGAAGGCAGGAGAATGGGGTTAGGAGGGAGAGATAGATCATCCATGATTGAATGGCAGAGTAGACTTGATGGGCCGAATGGCCTAATTCTATTTTTTTAATTACCTCAACGGGTTGGAAGCTGGGTATCGTATGGCAATCAACTTGACTTCTTACTGCCTGAAGCTTGGTCAGGCAGTAAGCTTGGTCAATATCTTCAAGGCCCAATTAGGAGTGTGATGAAATATTTTGTGATCACCCAGATGACTGCAACGTCTAGAGCTCTCATGAAGCTCAACTTCATCCAGAAAAAAGACAGAACATTGACTGCCACCTGATCCACTGTACTAAATATTCATGCTCTAGAGTTCAATGACTGCAGTTTATACTATCTGCAAGATACAAAGCATTTTCTTGTCTATGCTATCCCAGGTTATGCTTTCACATGCCCATAACCTTCTTTGTAGAGAAGTCATAGGTAATAGGCATATATAACACCACAAACCGCAGGTTCCTCCCCAAGTCCTTCGCTATCCTGACTTGGAATTACGTTGATGCTTGTTGTAAATCCTCAATGCCCCGACCCAACATCACTGTGCGAGTACCAGCATCAGAAGGACTGCTTTAATTCAAGGAGGCTCAACCTGATTAAGGGCAAACAGAGATTGGCAATAAATGCAGTTTTTTTTTGCCAGAGCTGCTGATATTCCATAAATAAAAATAAAGCAACTGGACTGCCAAGTTTCCCATAATATGACAGTGACTGCTCTTAGAAAAGGTATTTCACTGTGCTTTATAATATTCCTCATTCCTCATGTCATGCGAGGTGCTATATAAAATTAGACATTCTTTTGCAATCGTCTCTCAGGACAGTTTTGGAAAGACTATATTGTCATTAATTTTTGCAGGCATTGCATGTTTTTGAGCATTTTGTAGTTATTTTTACTTGGAAAACAAGATCAGGCAGTCTTGGTATGAAGTGCATCCTTGCAGCTGTATTCCATGCAGATCAATAGACATCACTGAGTGGACATGTCTTTTTGCCTGTTCATACATTCTCAGAAGTTTTTTTAAACTTCTGTGGAATTTATGGGAATTATTCCTCCCACCGCGGCAGTATTGGATTGGTCCCATGGGAATGTGAACTACTTACAATGCTGTGCCCTTCAATGTTTGTTTAAAAATATATTTGTTTGTAGAATTTGTTTGTAAAACTAGCATTAACTAGCAAAATACCTGCAGATACTCAAAATATGAAATAAAAACAAAAAATGTTGGGAATACTCACCAGGTCTGGACCATAGTCCATTAAGAATTATCTTTGAGAAATAGATTATGAACTGCCTTCATGAATTAATCCATGTTGTAGGTACTCCCACTTGAGACGTCAGAAGCTCTGTGATTTTGAACGAGGAATGATAATAAAATGGCAAAAAAAATCCTCGTCAGAATAGGAGATGATTCTGAGGGGAACTGGGGGCGTTCTCCTGTGAATCCTGCCCCAGTCCTTCTCTGTGGCAAATGCCTATAAGTTTGGAGAGGCTCTTGAAAAGCCATTCATGTTGTGGCTGCCACACAGTGTAGCCATGAGTCGTAGTTGCGCTTAAGCTGGATGTAATACTCTTCCAATTTTAATACATGTAATACTGTACACTAGTATTAAAATGTAATACTTGTGACAGTTTTGGCATTGCTGCCCTGACATAATTGACTTAGTGTGAGCACTGCATCCAGGTGGAATATCAGTCTTTGAAGCTATTTCATCTTGCAGACAGTCAGATATTTCCAAAGACTTATTTCAGAGGCACGAGGTGGGACAGGCCACATCTCAGCAGCAGAGAACAGCAACGCCAACTAACTCATGGTGTTGTGCATCGAGGAAGGGGAGCCAAAGCAAAATAATTTCCAACTGGTTAAGATCCTCATAATGCAATAATGTTTAAGTTAAAATGCCAGTGATAAGGGTATTATTTTACATTGACTTCATTAATATCAATGCTGAAAACGAATGTAAGTACTCCATTCTAGCATTTTCACTCTGACAGATCATAATCTCTCATTCGCTTTAACTTTCTGAAATAAGCATATATAGTTCCTCCTCTCTTGTCATTTAAAAATCAATGTTCATCATGTTCATGAGCTCAGTTGGCTAGCCAAGAAATAATAAAAAATATATCATAGAAATGTGGTGCAAAGGGCTGATGCTGTGCACAGTCCGGTGCACAGTCCTATCTGCGCACATGATACCAACTTACAGACCTTTTCAGAGAAAAGATTAGACAACAAAACAAAGAAATGCCTTGTGCCCAAGAACACAATGAAGAAATGCACCATGCAAGCACATGATTCAATCTATGGGCACAGATTTTGTCAGGTTGTGGTCAGACTCCGCTGGGACTAATTTAACACTCTCACTGTGAGATGCTGACAAGAGCAGTGAATGCTCAGAGAGGAATGAGAACATTCATGGTCTTATACTGTGACAACATCTCTGCATTGCAGCTCTCTAACGTGGCCCTCATGTGGCACTTCCCAGCCACACTTCAAGCCTCGTTCAACTACTTGTTCTATATCACCCTCCTGCCCATAGTAAACAACTTTCTGCATGTTGTTTTTGGGAGGAGAAGAAAGAACTGTTCGGCATCTAACTTGGTATACAAAACATGTGATATTTAGAAACATAGAAAGTTGATGCAGGAGTAGGCCATTCAGCCCATCGAGCCAGCATCGCCATTCAATATGATAATGGATGATCCATCCAGAATCAGTATCCTGTTCCTGCTTTTTCCCCCATTTCCCTTGATTCCGTTAGCCAGTGAATTGGCCTCCACTGCCTTCTGTGGTAGAGAGTTCCACAGATTCACAACTCTCTGCGTGAAAAAGATTTTCCTCATCACAGTCCTACCCCCTATTTCGTCAACTGTGACCTCTGGTTCTGGACTCCAACTTTTAACACTTTTTTTCTGTCTCTGGATGGCTTTAATAGATTTATATTTCCTTTGTGGCTTAAATTATATTCCTGTCCAAAAGAATAAAGGTCTGTCCAAATTAGAGCAACAAGCAAATGGGTCAGGCAGTATCAGTAGAGGTAGAGGAGTGGTCAATGTTTCGGCTTGAGACCCTATATCAGAACAAGGTCTCGACTTCCCTCTCCCTCCACAGATGCAGCCTAATCCATTGAATTCCTTCTGCAGTTGAAATTCTGTGCCAGGTTGCATCATCTGATTGGCTTTTGTGATCACTGGAAGCCTTACTATGGTAGAAGTTTCCGTCTTGAATCAAGGATTAAGGAACTCTATTACAGCATGATAATAAACATATTATTTGGGATATGATACAGAAATTATGAACCAGGCATGTTTGATGCTTAGACTTTTCCATCTCCAACTTTTCAGAACTGCACAAAGTAATCTTTTCCGGTTTTACCTTTTTATCATTTCATGCACAACCCAACGCTAATCATGTAATTGAAAGAATATTGCCAATTCATGCGCTGATCAGTGGAATTAAATGCATTAGGCAATAATTAATTTGTAGGTATGAAATCATGATAGTTTAACTCATAATCCGCTTAGCAGTTGCTTATACAGCATTTTGCAGCTGTCTAATGAATGGTAGGAGCTATAGACTGGCTGTGAGAAGTTCTTTCGTCAGTCTGCCAGGTAGGAGAACTTGCTTCGCTGAGTCAAAACACAGTACTTCCTCCAACATCTTGACCTGACCTTGGGAGATGGCCCTACAATTGTGGCTTAAAATGATACAGTGATATTGCCAACTAAGTTGGATCTTGTCTCAGCTAGTTTCACTTATAATTTCTTCTGCCACAGGAAGGCCACTCCATCACACCATGCGGAGGCAGCACTTCGCTTTCAGAGAATGCACAAATTCTACAATGTAGAACATTGAATTGGGGAAGGGTATGTGGGAAATGGAAGGGGTGGCAGAGGGTAAGAGAAAGTTGTTTGTTTACTCTCCACAATTAATAATTATATGTTTATTTTTTTTAGTTTAGAGATGCAGTGTGGAAACAGGTCCTTCAGCCCACCGAGTCCACACCGACCAGCGATCCCTGAACATTAACACAATCTGACATTAGGGACAATTTTTTTTAACATGTATACCAAGCCAATTAACCTACAAACCTGTATATCTTTGGAGTGTGGGGGGGAAACCAAAGTTCTCAGAGAAAACCCACACGGTCATGGGGAGAACATACAAACTCCGTACAGCAGCACCCATAGCCATAATCTCAGGCCGGGTTGCAAGCGCTGCAATGCAGCAACTGTACCGCTGCACCACCATGCCACCCATGCTAATGTCATAATTATTCGAGAATATTGAAGCAAACGTTCTATTTGTCCTTAAATGTAGACAGACCAAATTTATTTTTGTTAAATGCCAGTTATAAATGGAGCCATGCTGATTTCGTTATTGCAGGAAATAGCCACTGGCTACAGAACATTCTTGCAAAGAGATATCTAATGCACATTATATTATAAGGCAAAATGTGGATTTAATGATTAGCAACGTGTGAAGCATCCATCACCTGTGACACAGGTCTGCAGATGTTTAAACTTCAGTTTTCATGTATGGAGTTTCATGGTGTAACTTGTTCTTGGGTGTCAATACAAGTCACACTGCTGGATACAAAGATAGCAGAGGGAAAGCGTGCAAAGGGTAAACAGATGATGAGTATTGTCTCTGATGCAGCATCATTTATTTTGGTGCACTGGATTTTTGCTGTGCACCCTCAGCCTGCAATATGATGTGATCAACAAGAGAACTGTCACAGATAGAGAAACATGTAACAATGATAATCAAATGTGAAGTCTATGAATTTGTGTGACTTCATAAATTGGAGACTACAGATGCATATATCTCGTATGGCTTTGATTTTCTTGTCATTGAAAGGAAATCGTCATCTTTAAAAGACAATGATGCCAATCAGCAAAAATGTTTCTGAGGTTTTACTTTAAATTACAAAGAAACATTATTAAGTTAGTGACTGACAAGACTGCAGATGCTGGAACATTGAGCAAAAGACAAAGTGCTAGAGGAACTCAATGCGTCGGAGAGCATCTGGGGGAGGGGATGGACAGGCAACGTTTTGTGCCAGGACACAAAATGCCTAAAGAAAAGTCCTAAACCAAAATGTCCCCTGTCCGTCCCCTTCCCAGATGCTGCCTGACCTGCTGCGTTCCTCCAGCACTTTGTCTTTTGCTTACTATTAAGTTTAAATTGTTCATGTTGAACCAGGGAAGAATTTAATACTTCTTTCTAGTGGCCAGCAAATGTAACAAATAATCTCCCATCTTGATGAAACAAGTGGGGACCACCTTCTATCCTGACAAACACTACGTTTTTGCTTGATTTTAACCAACATGCTGCTTTTTAAATTCATTTAATACAAAGGACTTAAATATGTAAAGAAAATACTTTGGCTTGATGTACATTCTGAAAAGAAATTAGCTTATTAGACTCAACAAACCAAAACTTTTCAGAAAAATTCATATGTCTCTTGTGCTTATTTTGCATATCAATAAATCCCAAAAGCATACTGGAAAAAATATTTACTGAAAAAGTAATGAGCTCAACAATCCATACATCTAAAAAACTCATTTTAATTGTTAATCTGTACTCAGTCTGTTTCTTTATGTAACTATTAATTACTTGTGTCACTTTTGCCAATTTTATTTTTTGATATATCTATTTAGGTAGAAAATATTTGAATAATAAATGCTAAAAAATAAGTAAGTCAGCATTCTGCTTTGAAAAAATAGCTTGACACTACAATATCTGTCTTTTGATGCTATTACCCATTCTATTACAGTACACAATAAGCTGTTGTACACAATCAGATGTTCTCCATATCTTACCATCTCTCCCTATCCCAAATTTGCTTGAATGTAACAGCAAAGAAAATTGTGTATATACTAGTTGTTAGCATATAAGAGATAAATATGTTCACATAAATATGTAAGAGTGGAGTTCTATTATAATATTATAATTGTTTGCTTCAGATGCTTCTTTGAAAGCTTTGAATGTCGTTGCTTTTGGAGCCACACAATTGATTGGACTTCAGGCATAGTGACAAATACTATACCCACTTTTCAGCTGCGACGGGTTTACAAGAATGCCAGATCAAACACAACGCTCATTGTAGTGACAATTGTATTCCCTTTGCAATCAAATCATCATTCCTAGAAATGCCACTGGTGGGATGGATACCCACAGAGAGAGAGAGAGAGAGAGAGAGAGGGAGGGAGAGGGAGAGGGAGGGAGAAAGAGAGAGAGTATTATTGCACATGTCCTGACCATCAACTCTTGCATTAAAATCTTTTGCAATGTTTCTCTTCAACTCGTGCATTTAAATCTTTTGCTGTTTCTTTATCTTCAATAATGCTTTTGCTTTAATTTGTCCCCGAGGACCCCATTAGGGTTCTGCAAGAAATGTTGATAATGCTGGAAGAGTTGACCCAGAAATCTATAAGAATTGTATCAATTATTTAATTGGGATATCCTATCGTTTTTTTTAGTGATTACCCTTAAGCACTTTTCATATTGTACTTGAACGAGCAATGTCCTTTGGTGTTTTTTTTTCACTATTACCTTAGGGTGTGCAATGAAATAATATAAGAATGTAAACATGAAAGTTGACCATTTTTTTTTAAATGGTGGAAAAGTTGGGGGAGGGGGATGGAGGGGGACGGAGGGTGGTGGGGAGGAGGTGTTAAATCAAGTTCTTTAACAAAATATAATATCTCTAATTGACTATATCAGCTAAAAGTATGGATTCTCAGAGGGAGGGGGAGGGAGGGGAGGGAGGGGAGGAGGAATGAGAGGGTGCTGCACCAATGCAGGAGAGGTATGGGCCGAACGGGTCCACTTGGTCTAGGCTCCTTTAAACTTTGCCCCTCTCACATTAAAGCTATGCCATCTAGTATTTGATTTTTACATCCTGGGGAAAAAGGCTCTGATTGTCTACCTTATCTATGCATCTCATAATTTTATATACTTCTATCACGTCTCCCTGCAACCTTTGGTGCTCCAAAGAAAACAATCCAAGTCTGTCCAACCACTCCCTGTAGCTAATACCCCCTAATCCAAACATCATTCTGACAAGCAACCCATGCACTCTCTTTAAAGCGTCCACATCCTTCCTGAAATGGGGTGACCAGAATTGCAAGCCATACTCCATATACGGCCTAACCAATCTCCTATACAGCTGCATCATAACTTCCTGACTCTTATACTCAATGCCCCAACCTATGATAGCATACTAGATGCCTTCTTTACTGCTCAATCTACTTTTGTTGCCACTTTCAGGGTGTTATCCTCTTGGACCCCAAGATCCTTCTGTATATCAGTGTTGTTAATGGTCATGCCCTTCAATGTATATTTTCCCCTTGCATTTGAGCTCCCAAAGTGCAATACCTCACACTTGCTCGGATTAAACTCCATCGGCCATTTCCCCAACTATTTCTGCAGCAGCTCTGTATATCTTGACAGCCTTCCTCACAGTTCACGACCCCAGCAATCTTGGTGTCATCTGCAAATTTACTACCTAACCCGTCTCCAATGATGTCCCTGGTCACTTATATATATAACAACCAGCAGAGGTTCTAGAACAGGTCCCTGTGGAACTCCACTGGTCACAGATCCCCAGCCTGAATATCGTCCTTCCACTGCAACCCCTCTGCCTTCTACCAATAAGTCAGTGCTGAATCCACACATCCAAGTCACTGTTAATCCCTTGCAATCCAATCTTCTGGATCAGCCTATCATGGGGAACATTACCACAAATGCCACTTTGCCAATGACACCTATGTCCCAAGAAGAAAAAAAAAATAGCTTCCAGTCCAGTACCAGCAAAGCCAACTATATAATTTCTACACCTCTATGCAATCCAGAGACTAGTCAATTGCACACTCCTACTGCTAAAGCAATGGGCAGAGTAGAAATTCATTCCATTGTAATATATTGTGAAGCATGAAAAATACTGTTTGTTCTGTATACATGAGTGCTCATATTGTGAACCTGTTGGACAGAACCCATGTGACATGCCTGCTGTACAGCAATGTAACATTGTCACAGGCATTCAGTCTCAAATAATGCGCAATGTCTTAATATGTGTACAGATTAAGTGTACTGCCTTGCAAATAAACCATTATCTTTGGCTATATCTACTGACCCCTAATGTGTTTGTAAAGGCATTGCAAGGGCCAGGAGAAAAAGTACCTGATTTTTATTATTTATCCTTCTTATCATGACATTATCCTCGCCTTTCAGAATTTGCCTTTAAGTAGGTTTTCTTTGTTTGAATTCATTTCTGCCTGGTGAATAGAAACATATTAATTTTGTTCCAATCAGCCTAATAGTTGAGTGGATGATCTGGAAGTTGCTGAAAAATAAACTGCAGTGATATTTTCAAGTGAGATTTATTTGCATTGACCTATTTTGCGTGCTCACTCATGCAATCAAAGAACATTTGATTTATCTTATTATTTTTGATTTTTTTCATTTTTCTTTTCACGGAAAAGTCATAGGGAAGGAACCAAATGTGCTTTTCATATGAACACAGAGTTTATTTTGCAAATACTTATGCATATTTACCTACAGGGCTACTGTATATTAAAATCTGATCTATTAGGAATATCACTAAAAAGAAATATACGCTTCTGTTCTAAGCTACAACTGTATTTTCCTAGCAATGGTTATTTGGTTCTTGAAGTAATCAAAAGTATTATGGATAGGACAGATTTAGAGGGATATGGGCCCAATGCAGGCAGGTGGGACTAGTGTAGCTGGGAGATGTTGGCCGGTGTGGGTGAGTTGGGCCAAAGGATCTGTTTCCAAGCTGTATGACTCGATGACACTCATTCTGGCCAAATGAATAAAATCTGTTACTCAACAATGATGCTGTGGTAGAACGTGACATTTTTTTGAGGGGACATGTTAAAACTTCTCTTAAATGTTGTTTCAAACATACTTTAAAAACAAATATCATGCAGGGACGTAGTATCCCCCTTGACTTTCTTCCCCTTCCTATTTTGCTGCTGTATTTGTTTCCATGGCTGTGAAGCAAGGATTTGAATGCATGCATGTGGTCTGGGGACTTTGGCTTACAAAGGATCCCTGAGCATATTGCTGAAATCCAAGAGGCGCGAGTGATTGCGACGTTATACAGAGATTTGGCGGGGATATGTCTGATTTCATAAGTGCTGATAGGTTGCACCTCTACTCATAGCATACCCCAGTTTTACTTTTTGTGATAGGATTTGGCAACAATTAGTTCGTCCTATTTTGAACTATTAGGGAACCCAGCCCGAACAGTATGCTTGCTTTGTTGTCGTTAATTCATGGTGCTTTTCTTAGAAATCAAGAAATCAAATAATGATGGTGTAAGTGTTGGAAAATGGGAGTGAGGTCATTGAACATCCATGATATTGTTTGAATGGTAGAGCTAATTCAAGAGGTGAAATATCCATCTCCTTATTCTATTTCTTATATTCCTATGCATTGGTACATAATATTATTAGCCCACCGTTACTGCAACAATTCCTTATGTCAAAAGAATTCTGCACCCTAATCATTTTTTCTACCATTAAACAGAGTTTCTTAATGTACTGTTAATTTTCCTCATAGTAAAAATGAAAAACAAAATCCCTAACTTCTGAATTCAGGTTGCAAAGGTGATAAAATGTCCCATTAAGCCACTCGATTTTCTTGTGGGTAAAAGTATCATATCATTTGGTTTGCTTATTGTGCAGATCATAATGTCGCAATTGGTGCATTGTGCAGTTTAAACACCTGGCATTTACATTCATTATAACCTCCCAGCCCTTGCAAGATCTCCCATGAGGGCCTTTGAATTGGTCAAATGTGCCTATGAATGTTTTATGATTATGATGAATAATATGATGAAATCACAAGTGGTGGCAGGAGAGGGGAGCAAAGAAGAACAGAACTGTGTACAGCAGACTCGCAGCTAGATATTTTGACAAACTCCTTTTTTCCTCCCTATAAACACTACTAGTCAGTCCAGCCTGCTGACAGGATGTGGGGAAAAAGGGAAACATTCTGTGCAGTAAACATTTTGGAAGAGGGAGGGACCAAAACCAAAAATCATTATTGCACAAAGGAAAGAAAAAAAAGGATACCATTAAACTGTCATATTTTTAGTTTACTATTGCATATTTGCTGTTTGTGGGAAATTGGTTTCAAGATCAGCAGATATCAGCACAACGCAAGAGTGTCTTCAAAGCCATTCTTCACAACTCGATGTGGGACCCTGCCAAGGCTCAAATATTTTACTTTATTCAGACACATTCAACGCTAATAACTACATTATGCTGTTTACAGCTATTTGTACCTTAACTTTGGTGCTCATTCCTATCATTCCATTTTAAGTCTTTAAGCTGTGGAATGGCAAAACTATTGGTACTTAGCTATTTATTATATCATTTCTTTTAAACTTTTCTTTTCCAACCTTGCTCGTCTCCTACAATAGATGTCTGGGTCATTCACCTTAACATTTATACTGGGGAAAAAATATTTTAAAAATAATATTTTGGGATAATTGTTGGACCAATCTAGAAATGAAATAGGTACATGGAAAGGAAAGATTTAGAGGGATATGGGCCAAACGCGAGCAAGTAGGACTAGTGCAGATGGGGCATCTTAGTTGGCATGAGCAAGTTGGGCTGAAAGGCCTGTTTCCACGTTGTGTGATTCTATGACTCTATATGCTGAGATAAGAAAATCTAAATCTAAAAACAGTGAGGATAAGTGGATATTTATTAAAGGACCTATAAATCATGGAACATTTAGATAGAACAACTAAAACCAGAAGTGATTCAACTCTCTGAGAGGTAGATAACTAGAGGTTGAAAATGTAAAGTGATAGATATGAACTAAAAGTGTATGCGGAGATCTTTTTTATGAGTGATAAGGACACAGAAAATGCTGACTGCAAAAGAGATGGGGACAGATTTTAAAAGTCTAAATCCTGTAAAGGAGGGAAAAGAAGAGAGGGATTTGGGGAATGAGTGAATAATGGAATGAATTGTACTTTCTCTTCAGAGAGGCCACCACTGATTTGATGATGTGTGAATGACCTCAAATTGTAAATTATGTCATAGATGTGGGCAAGCACAGAAATGATCTGCTCACCAAGTCCATCCCTATTATTGCTTACTAATCCATACCAAGCACCATTGTCTGGAACATAGTCTGCGGCTTTCTATTCATTAGCAATTCAAGTACTCATCCAGTTGTGAGAATACATGTCTCCACCAACCTCCCAAGCAGTGCTGCACTAGTTATTAAGCCTCTGGCTATGTTTCCTTGCAAATATTATTTTACTTTCGTATTTTGATACAACCATGAAAGAATTGGGTAGACGCAAAGAACTGCTAATGCTGGTTAATATACAAAAAGTGCTGAAGTAACTCAGCTGGTTTGACAGCATCTCTGGAGAACATGGACAGATCCATGTTCTCCAGAGATGCTGCCTGACCTGCTAAGTTACTCTAACACCTTTGTGTCCTTACAAGAAAAAAATCACTGTTGAAGATTAGTCTGTATTCTAGAGTGGCTGTATTCATTTTAAGAAGGTGGTACTTTTTGACTGTCTTGGCGTAATACACTCCTCATCATGGAGCTGCGATCATGCCATTGTGAGATTGTTTAGGACTTAGTCAGTGCCTGCGCCTGCCTGAACGGCATTTTCATTTCCTTTGCACACAGACTATCAAATAATATTGGTGGCATTTATAATAATGGTGGTTTTTAAATTGTCAGGAATACACCCTATATTATGTTTGGTTTGTTTAATTTCTTCTCATTTTGCTATCTCTATATACACAGGTGTGTTAAGAGTTTTTAATAATTTCTTTGAATTTCCTTTACACTCTCATTTCCCTCATCTTAAATATGTCCTGGTAGAATGCAAAACAAAGTGTTTCACTGTTCCTTGGTAAACATGACAACAATAAACCAAAATCTAGAAAAGCCAGCAGACCCGTCAGAAAACGTTGCAATATACTATTATCTATGCTAATAGACAATAGACAATAGACAATAGACAATAGGTGCAGGAGTAGGTCATTCAGCCCTTCGAGCCAGCACCGCCATTCAATGCGATCATGGCTGATCACTCTCAATCAGTACCCCGTTCCTGCCTTCTCCCCATACCCCCTCACTCCGCTATCCTTAAGAGCTCTATCCATAGATAGCTATAAAGTACAATAGAAACATAGAAAATAGGTGCAGGAGTAAGCCATTCGGCCCTTCGAGCCAGCACCACCATTCAATATGATCCTGGCTGATCATCAAAAATCAGAACTCCATTCCTGCTTTTTCCCCAAGAAGGGTCTCGACCCGAAACGTCACCCATTCCTCCTCTCCCGAGATGCTGCCTGACCTGCTGAGTTACTCCAGCATTTTGTGAATAAATCCCTTGAATATCTTACTTTATAAGCTTGAAAATTTATCTGTGGTAATTCACTCTCCAGGTGGCTGTTGTTTGGTTATCCTTAGGAACTTAGAACATCATAAAGAGCAAAACTCTAAATACTTTGCTCACTGCACATTGATTTGTGTTTGAAAAGGACACATTGTCCTGTGATACATTCGGACAAGCACTGAAATCATTTGCTTATAATTTTTTTATTAAAAAGGGGAACTGTATTGTATTTCTAAATGCATCTACAACATTTCTTTATCGTGTTTGTCAGTAAGTACACTGTGCCTTCAGCCCAGAAAGAAAGGGTAATGTGGGGCAAGGTTTGCTTCATTGCTAGCATTTTTATAAGGCAAAGATAGTAAAAAGCGTTCAGGATCCTTCAGGCTACTCAAAACATCGCAAAACAAAATCAGTGGTCAGTCTAAAATGTGGATTTGCTGTTGTCATTACATCTCCAGCATGTATCTAACTATCTTTTGTAGCATGGAGACACGTTAACAGTTTCACCTGATAATCAGAATGACAGTTGTTACTTAGCCGAGACACTTGATTTCTAATGGTAAGTCTTTTTACCATGTTATAGAAACATAGAAACATAGAAAATAGGTGCAGGAGTATGCCATTCGGCCCTTCGAGCCTGCACCGCCATTCAATATGATCATGGCTGATCATCCAACTCAGTATCCTTTACCTGCCTTCTCTCCATACCCCCTGATCCCTTTAGCCACAAGGGCCACATCTAACTCCCTCTTAAATATAGCCTGGCCTCAATGAACTGGCCTCAACTACCTTCTGTGACAGAGAATTCCACAGATTCACCACTCTCTGTATGAAAAAAAACTTTTTCATCTCGGTCCTAAAAGACTTCCCCCTTATCCTTAAACTGTGACCCCTTGTTCTGGAACTGTGACCCCTTGTTCTGGAACTGTGACCCCTTGTTCTGGAACTGTGACCCCTTGTTATCGGTTACTGGTGATTATTAATCAATTCTGTTGGTAATAGTGCACTATATGCTCAGTTACAGAATGGTTAGAATTGTTAACGTACACTGATGCCACCAAACGAGAGCATTAGATTCCAATGATTTTCATGAAATAAGTAATATTGCAAATCATGCTCTGCTTTTAGTTCTTATTTCCAGACTGCAGTATGATCTTTTGAGCCCTACCACACTCACCACTTTAATACAGCGTCATTTTTTCACATGAGTGTCAGCAGCCTATTCAGATCCTTCAGCCGTACTTCCTTTCCACGTCTACACACACATGCAACACACAGACATGAACACGTTAGCATTTGCAGAACACCAGGAGCAGAAACACTAGTTGGTTTTAGATTAACTATTGTAACACCATTGTAAGCCTATTCTAGCACTAATAGAGCTGCCCATAGATGACCAAACATCTCAATCTATGGGGATTTCAAACTTTCAGTTATATTGGTCTGGTTCACCTTGGTTTAAAAACTGGGTGTTCCATATTATTATCCATAATATTCCATATTAACTAAGTTATTAGGTAATAGGAGGTGAAAATCAGCCGCGTTATCAAAGTGAATAGGTATTTCAAAATTCAAAGATATTTATTCCTGATTTTAAAAGAAAATATTCTGCTCATCAATGTTATGCCATTAACTTTGTTATTTAAAGTAATTATGACACCCGGTATGACTATGATGTTTTGTACACCATGATCTACTACCTTCATTATCTGCATGGTAATACCTCTTGAAAATGTATTTGTTCTATTGTGACTTATGTTAGGAACAATTTACATGTTTAATAGGAACTATTCTGCAACTATTTTAGGATTTGAAATTATTGGGTTTTTTTGTTTGATAAATGGCATTTCCTCAAATACATTCGGACCTCCATTAAACTAAATTAATATAAGATTCCTTTTTGATAATGCTGATTGGGTTGCTCACTAAAATACAACAACTTGAAAACTTGCCCCCAGAAATGTATATTTTTACATTGCCATTTTGAATACTGCCTAACATTTGTAATACGATTCATCAATCCAAGCACTGCTTGCAAGTTATAATACTGTTAACTGTTGATTGGAAAGACTGAACAAATTTGTAATTGGCCTGGCAGTGCCATTTGTAGCTCTCATCAGTTAAAGTTGCCTACTGTATATTTGGTAATCTAATCTGTTCAGCATTATAACCAAATGCAATGTACATTTTACTTAAGCTATGAATACGAAGTTGATTACGTTGTGAACCACTTATAGTCATAGAGTTATACAGCACGGAAACAGGCCCTTTGGCCCAGATCCTCCATACCTACCAAGGTGCCCCATTTAAGCTGCTCCCATTTGCCTGCATTTGGCCTGTATCCCTCTAAACCTTTCCTATTCTAGACAATATCTAGAAATTGTCCAGAAATACATTGTCAGTTGGTAGAATTAAACATGCTATGGGGTATATGGATTGAGCTGCCAGAGGAGATAGTTGAGGTAGGTACTATAACAACATTTTAAACACTTTTGGATAGGTGTATGGATTGGAAAGTTAAAGGGATATGAGCCAAGCACGGACAGATGGGACTAGTGTAGATGAGGCATCTTGGTCGGCATGAGCAAGTTGGACCAAAGACCCTATTTCCATGCTGTGTGACTATGGATCTAAGCAAAATATGGTGTACTGACGTGATGACATAAAATATTTAGTGCTAATGACCAGGGACGAATCTCATTGAACCATAGGATGGATATGTCACAGAAGAAAGTCCTAAGGCTTATCAAGCCCATGATGGCAAATGGACTTGTAAAGCAATGCATGTTTTATTTATTTTTTAATAATAAGCTAAATACAATTATTAATGGCTGACAAGACAAAATACTAAATATAGTGGTTGTAAAAATAGTTGGTTTTGTACCTTGCTGTGGGCTTTAAAATACATCTTGTTGGTGCTTCAGAAATTGCTATGGCAGACTATATTATATAAATGTAACATCCATTGGGACTGTCTCTTCATCAACCGAGCACAATCATTCAGCTTGGCGCAGAATATCCTCCTGGCACAGCAGGGATAACCAGACAGAGGAAATTTATACTTGGTTGTTTCTTTAGTTCCTTTGTCTAAATTCTGTGGGAATTAACTCAACGGACAGTCACCATTCTATTTTGTTTTAATTTGATGTTTGTGCATCATTTCTACAAACTTCACAAGGGACGTTGTAAAGATAAAGTTTCAGGAAGGATACACGGAATTCAAGTTTCAGGAGACATCGAGATTCATTGTGAATGTGAGGGAAGAATATTCCTTCATCTCAGTATTCACCACCTTCCACACTGCTCTATGTTATCTTATCCCACTTTTGCAGCCACTCCGTGTACGCAGGGGGCAATTTACAGAGGCCAACAACCTGCACATCTTTGGGATGTGTGAAGAAGTACCGAGGGAGCACCCAAAGGAAACCCACATGGTCACGAGGAGAGACACAAAATGCTGAAGTGACTCAGCAGGTCAGGCACCATCTCTGGAGAAAATGGATAGGTGACATTTCGGGTCGGAATCCTTCTTCAGACTTATTGTGGGGCGGGGGGGAGGGGGGGGAGTAGTGGTGGAATCGAGGAGAATGTGCAAACACCATTAAGACAACATCCAAGATCAGGATCAAACCTGGGTCTCTGGGCACAGTGAGACAGCAGCTATGCCACTGGGTCATACCTTTTCTAAAAAAAACGATATTTAATAAAGTATTTAGTTCATTATGAATATCAACAAGACCACTTTCTGTGTGCAAATTGACTATTATATTCACCTGAATGGGAGCATGAGAACAGGAGTAGATGTGAATGCAGTGAGAAAGCAGTTAAGCCAAAGCTCTCATTCGGAAAACCAGCTTTGCTGTCGGTGAGGCTCATTCTTCCATGGAACCTCAGAAAGCTACGGCTTTAGTGGCTTTAAGTAGTATTAACATATTAAGGGTATTAAGAATAATTAGATAATGAAATGTAGACTGCGCCTGGACATTTAGGATTAATTAGACTCATTCCTGAAAGTGTAGTCACAATGAACTGCTGATGCTAGTTTACAAAAATAAGCACAATGTCCTGGAGTAACTCAGCGGGTCAAGCAGCAGCTCTGGAGAACATCAATTCAGTGCTCCCGATGTGGGCTCTTTTACATTGGCGAGACTAAATTACAACTATTTCACCAAATACTTGCACTTGGTCAGACAAGACCTGCTGAATCTCCCAGATGCTAACCACTTTAACTCCTTTTCCCATTCCCACACTGACCTTTTTGGCCTGGGCTGCCTCCATTGTCAGAGTGGGACACACGCAAACTGGAGGAACAGCAGCTCGTATTCCACTTGGGTGGCATATAAACCAACGGCTTGAGCATTAAATTATTTCATTTTATATAAACACTCCCTCTTTCCCCCTCTCTCCTCCCTGTGCCCCAGCCAGATGCACACCCATTTTTCCCACCATTCCACCCCACTCTTTCCCCTCCCCTCTCCTGTCCATTCCATCTATATCCCTTTCTCTAGCTTCACATTTTACCCCAGAACTTTGTATATTAGCAGTGTAAACAATAGCTGCTTTCTTTATTGCTGTGCTCAAATTACTGAGCATGCTCAGAAGTATAATACACCTTAAAGAGGAAATGTACACAATGATCTTCAAAAGAACATAACACAAATATAACGATACAAACCTTTGCTCTGCCAAAGATGTGTTTTTAAGACTCATCTCACAGGAGATGCAGTACATTTGAGGTCTCTGTAATTAGCCTGACAATACTAAATTGGTAGCTATGCTTCTGTTTACTGGTGCTAACATTCCTAAAGTTAAAAATAAAATTATAAAATAGTAAATGTTTTTAAAATAAAAGATCAAATTAGATCTTTATAAAAACATTCGAATTTGGCTCTCGATCCTACCAATATACAATCAAATATCATTAAAGGCTCCCTTCTTCAAATAGCCTCATGCCTTAGTCTATTGCATTCATGTTGGCTGGTTTAACCCATGTGTGTCAATAATGCAGAGCTTTGGCTGAATGTTCAAAGAAACATAGAAAATAGGTGCAGGAAGAGGCCATTCGGCCTGTCGAGCCAGCACCACCATTCATTATCATGGCTGTTCATCCATAATCAGTAACCCGTGCCTGCCTTCTCCCCATATCCCTTGATTCCACTGCCCCCTGGAGCTCTATCTAACTCTCTCTTAAATTCATCCAGTGATTTGGCCTCCACTGCCCTCTGTGGCAGAATTCCACAAATTCACAACTCTCTGGGTGAAAATGTTCCTTCTTACCTCAGTTCTATCTGTCCTTCAAAAACATAAGTTGATAAGTTATAAGTTATCCATTTAGTTCATTTTGTATTAGAGATGCCAATTAGCAGCACTTCAAACAAATTAGATTGAAATAGTGCCAATTGTCTATCTCCTTTGGATTATAGCTTAGGCCTAAGATTTCACTCAGCCTCCTACTTATTAAAATCTTTTCAAATACACGGAATTGTTTCAGATAATTTCCATAAAAAGCACAGAAAAATGCAAACATCAGAAGCGCGATTCTCTCAATGTTGTTGAACCACACCACTTAAAATAAAAAGAAAATATTTTTTTAAAATTGACATTCTGATGGTCCTGTCCACCATTGAAGAAGATTAGAGTTTACACAAAAGTGAATTCCATTTTTTGTAATTGATTTTCAGTAGTGGGATGTTTAGGAATGTGAAGGTGTCATCTATCATCACTGTCAGGGTGTGTGAATCTCTGCAAATCTCCAGCAATTGAATGGTTCAGATTTTGAATACTAATCAGTGCTGGTTGGCAAAAAGGGGGAGGGAGAATGCTGACAATATGTTGATTCAGCAAGTATTAAAAATAGGTGGGGACAGGGTAGAATTAACCAATGATGTGTTGTCAATAAAATATGATGCCAGACATCAGAAAGAAAACTGTCATTCACTGTAACTTATGCAAGAAGTATCATACCAGTCAATGCATGTATTATGAAGCTTGGAGTTAATTCCTATTACAATACTGCTGAAATATGAGTAAGTGGCAAGATGAATGACAGCTGAAATCTATGGGGACTTGACAATGTGCTGGATTAGCAGAGCATCCTTTCACCTTTATGATCTGGGTTCCAAACCATAACATGAAAGATAAAATCTCTTTTTACACACATGGAATCTACACCATACAAACTATAATGGGGCCACAAAAGACTGCAGATGCTGAAATCTTGAGCAAAAGCAAAGTGGTGGTGGAACTCAATGGGTCACTTAGCATCTGTGAGGAGAAAATTACAAGTTGGTTTGGGTTGGGGCCCTTCTTCAGACTAAAGCCTGCTATTGACTTTGCTATTTAAATTAAAACACCCAGTGCAAGGGTAATGTTTGGTACACCCTTCATTATTTGTATGATAATATGTCATCAAAATGTAATTGTTCTATTGTGACCCATGTTAGGTACAGTTTGCTTGTTTAATGGGTGACTAATCTGCAACTGTTTAAGGACATGAAATTAATGGGGTTTTTTTTAGGAACACACTTCATATCTGAAAAAGGGTTGTACCGCAACGGGAGGGGGATCAGCATTCTGGCAGGCAGGTTTGCCACTGCTACACGGTGGTTTTAAACTAAATAGTTGGGAGGAAGGGGGGGGGTATCAAATGGGATAGACAAGGATGGAGTTAAAGGGAGAGTATAGGAAAAGTTAAGAAAGATCCCAGAATTAACGGGACAGAAAGCTCACAAAGGGATAGGAAAGTATGGCCAAGTGCAATAGGACTCAGTATGAAAGGTGAGATGAGTAATGGATTAAAAGTATTATATATGAATGTGCGAAGTATAAGAAGTAAAGTGGATGAGCTTGAGGCTCTGTTAGAGGTTGGTAGATATGACATTGTGGGGATTACAGAGACGTGGCTGCAGGAGGATGGGGACTGGCAACTGAATATTCAGGGTTATACGTCCTGTGGAAAGGACAGGCAGGTGGGCAGAGGAGGTGGGGTAGCTCTGTTGGTGAGGGATGAAATTCAGTCTCTTGCGAGGGGTGACATAGTGACTAACGATGCAGAGTCACTATGGATAGAGTTGAGGAATTGTAAATGTAAGAAGTCACTAATGGGAGTTATCTGCAGGACCCCAAACAGTAGCCTGGATATAAGGTGTGAGTTGCAGCAGGAATTAAAACTGGCATGTAACAAGGGGAATGCCACTGTGGTTATGGGGGATTTCAATATGCAGGTAGAAAAATCAGGTTGGTTCTGGACCCCAAGAAAGGGAGTTTGTAGAGTGCCTCTGAGATAGATTGTTAGAGCAGCTTGTACTGGAGCCTGCCAGAGAGAAGGCAATTCTGGATTTAGTGTTGTCCAATGAACCAGATTTAATAAGGGAACTTATTAAAGGTAAGGGAACTGCTTGGAGGTAGTGACCATCATATGATTAGTTTTAATCTGCAATTTGACAGGGAGAAGGTTAAATCAGAAGTGTCAATGTTGCAGTTGAACAAAGGGGACTATGAAAGCATGAGAGAGGAGCTGGCCAAGGTCGACTGGAAAAGGATCATAGCAGGAATGATGGTGGAACAGCAATGGCAGGAATTTCTGGGCATAATCCGGAAGATGCAGGATCATTTCATTCCAAAGAGGAAGAAAGATTCTAAGGGGAGTAAGAGGCAACTATGGCTGACAAGGGAAATTAGGGATGGAATAAAACTAAAAGAAAAGATGTATAACATAGCAAAGAGTACTGAGAGGCCAGAGGATTGGGCAACTTTCAAATGACAACAGAAGGTAACAAAAAGGGCAATATGAGCTGAAAAGATGAAGCACGAGGAAAAGCTGGCCAAGAATATAAAGAAGGACAGTAAAAGCTTCTTTAGGTATGCTAAGAGAAAAAGATGGTCTGCATCCCAGGGTACTCAAGGAGGTAGCTCTAAAAATTGTGGACGCATTGGTGATCATTTTCCAATGTTCAATAGGTTCAAGATCAGTTCCTGTGGATTGGAGGGTAGCTAATGTTATCCCACTTTTCAAGAAAGTAGAGAGAAAACGAGGAATTATAGACCAGTTAGCCTGACATCGGTGGTGGGGAAGATGCTGGAGTCAATTATTAAAGAGGTAATAACGGTGCATTTGGATAGCAATAAAAGGATTGGTCCAAGTCTGCATGGATTTATGAAGGGGAAATCCAGCTTGACTAATCTTCTGGATTTTTTTGAAGATGTGACAAGTAAAATGGATGTAGGAGAGCCTGTGGTTGTAGTGTATCTAGAATTTCAGAAAGCCTTTGATAAGACCCCACGGGAGATTGGTGAGCAAAATTAGAACACATGGTATTGGGGGTAGAGTATTGACATGGATAGGGAATTGGTTGGCAGACAGGAGGCAAAGAGTAGGAATAAACAGGCCCTATTCAGAATGGCAGACAGTGGCGAGTAGAGTGCCGCAAGGCTCAGTGCTGGGGCCGCAACTATTTACAATATATATTAATGATTTGGATGATGGAATTAGAAGTAACAACGGCAAGTTTGCAGATGACACAAAGCTGGGTGGCAGTGTAAACTGCGAAGATGTTACGAGGTTGCAGGGTGTCCTGGACAGGTTGAGTGAGTTGAGTTGAGCGGGAAGATGCATTGCAGATTCAGTATAATGTAGATAAATGTGAGGATATCCACTTTAGTATAACAGTATAACAGTATAACAGAACTTTATTGTCATTCGGTATAAATACCGAACAAAATTTCAGCAGTCACAAGACACAGCAAAAAAGAAAAGAACACAGGACACACGACCCCAACACAAACATCCATCACAGTGACTCCAAACACCCCCTCACTGTGATGGAAGGCAACAAAACTTCCACTCTCTTCCCCCCGCGCCCACGGACAGGCAGCTCGACTCCTACCGAGGCAACCGACGCGCACACCGCCCGCAAGGGGATGGAAGGCCCCGCGGCCGAGCCGCCCCGAGCACCGAAACATCCCGCGGCCAAGCCGCGCTGGCGATGTTAAGTCCAGCGGCCAAGCCGCGCCAGGCGATGGAAGGCCCCGCGGCCGCTGCTAAGTCCCGCGGCCGAGCTGCACCGGGCACTGAAACGTCCCGCGGCCAAGCTGCACCGGCGATGTTGTCCCGCAGCCGAGCCGCGCCGGGCGATGGAAGGTCCCGTTAGGTCCCGCAGCCGAGCCGCGCCGGGCGATGGAAGGTCCCGTTAGGTCCCGCAGCCGAGCCGCGCCGGGCGATGGATGGTCCCGTTAGGTCCCACAGCCGAGCCGCGCCGGGCGATGGAAGGTCCCGTTAGGTCCCGTTAGGTCCCGCAGCCGAGCAGCGCCGGCGATGTTAAGTCCAGGGGCCGAGCCGCGCCGGGCGATGGAAGGCCCCGTGGGCGATGGAAGGCCCCGCGGCCGAGCTGCGCCCCGGGGAAGAGACCTAATAAAAGAAAGGTTTCCCCCGCCCCACCCCATCCACCCACCCCACCCCATCCCCCCGCCCCACCCCCCACCCCACACATACACAGCCAAAAACAGAAACAAAAACCATCCCAACACCGACACAAACAAAAAAAAGAACAAAAAAAAGAAGAAAAAAGAAGAAAGAAAAAAAAGAAAAAAAGAAAAAAAGACAAACAGATTGCCAGAGAGTCGCAGCCGTTAGCGGCAAAAACAAGGAGGTAGATTATTATCACAATGGTGTAAGATTAGGTAAAGGGGAAGTGCAACGAGACCTGGCTGTCATTGTACACCAGTCACTGAAAGTAAGCATGTAGGTACAGCAGATAGTGAAGAATGCTAATGGCATGTTGGCCTTCATAACGAGGGGATGAGTATAGGAGCAAAAAGGTCCTTCTGCAGTTGTATAGGGCCCTGGTGAGACCACATCTGGAGTATTGTGTGCAGGTTTGGTCTCCTAATTTGAGGAAGGACATATTTGCTATTGAAGCAGTGCAGCGTAGGTTCACAAGGTTAATCCCTGGGATGGCGGGACTGTCATGTGAGGAAAGATTGGAAAGACTGGGCTTGTATTCACAGGAGTTTAGAAGGATGAGAGGGGATCTTATAGAGACGTATAAAATTATAAAAGGACTGGACAAGCTAGATGCAGGAAAGATGCAGGGAGCATGATGTGAAGATGGAGTCAATGGTGGAAAGTCTGATCTTTGTAATGGAATGCGGTCTTGGGCAAAGCTACTCCCAAACCATGCTGTGACGCAACCTACCAGTCTGCTTTCTCCGGTGCATCTGTGGAAATTTAGTCATTGGAGACATGCTGAATTTCCTCAATCTCCTCAGGAAGTAGATGTGTTGTTGACCATTCTTGGCTGTCACATCAAAGTGGCTGGTTCATGACAGATCTTTGGTAATATTAGTGCCAAGGAATTTGAATCTCTCAACCATTTCCACTTCAGAACCAGTGATGCTGATGGGGGCTTGTACTCCACCACACTTTGTGAAGTCCATAACTTGCGCCTTCATCTTGCTGACACTGATGGAGATGTTATTGTCCTGACACCATGATACCATCCTTTCTCTCTAAAGATGTTGTCTGTCCCGCTGAGTTACTCCAGAAATTTGTGCCATATTAAGTTCTCTATCTCCTTCTCGTCATTGTTCGTGATGTGGCCCATCACAGCAGTATAATCTGCAAACTTGTAGATGGAGTTAGAGCTGCATTTAGCTGCACAGTCGAGAGTGTCTCGGGAGTTTAATAGGGGACTGTGAACGCATCCAGTGTTGAGAATTATTATGGAGCAGATATTATCACCTATCCTCACTGATTGTGGTCTATGGGTCAGAAAGTCAAGGTTCCAGCGGCAGAGCAGGGTGCTGATTCATAGATCCTGGGATTTGGAGTTGAGTTTGGATGGGATTATAGTGTTGAAAGTGGAGCTATAATCAATCCATAGGAATCTATTGTAGGAGTTCTTGTTGACCAGGTAATCCAGAGATAACTTAAACGCCAGGGAGATAGAGCCTGCTGTGGACCAAGTGCATGCATCAAGGCTGGCTGAGAGGCTGAAGTTCATGTGCGCCATCACCAGTCTCTTGAAACACGTCATGATGGTGGATGTCAGAACCACTGGACATCAGTCATTAAGGCATGTCCTATTTCTTTTCTTTGACACCGGAATGATCGTGGATTTCTTGAAGCATGTGGGGGCCTCAGAATGGCGTGGTGCAAGGTTATAGATATCTGCGACTACCTCTGCCAGCTGATCTGCACAAGCCCTGAAGATACAGACAGGGTCTGCATCTGGGTTCACTCTCAGAAAGGTTGATCTTGCATCTGTCTCAGTAGCCATTGGTACAGGAGCAACCGAGACTGACAGGGTGAGTGGTGTTCCTCAACCTGTATAAAGTGGCTGTACAAAGCAGTGTGATAAACAGTTAGTCATAATGTAAGTATTGAGAAATTATGAATAAATAAGGAGTTAAATCATACAAAATAATTAAGAGACACGTTGCATATATTGTATAGGAAAACTGCTTGACAATATATATGAAGCAAGTATAACAAATATATTTCTGAAGGAGATGCACATTAATGATGAAAAATTTAAAGGTAAATTAAAATCATCATTCTTCCCAAACCATTTTAGTTTATCACAATTATAATTTGGTTTGGGCTGCTTTTATGGTAGGAATAATGATTTTCATCTACCTTAAATATTTCATCATTAATGTGCACTTCCTTCAGAAATACATTTGTTTTGATCCTTAAATATGATCACATAATTGCATCAACATCTTTTTCATTCAATATGTGCTAAATGTCATTTATCCTTTTGTGTGATTTAGTTGCTTATTTAGTCATAATTTCTTATTGCTTAAATTAGAACTAACTTTCAAGCCATTAACTATTCATGATTTATCTGGATCAAGTTCAACAATCACTCTAATTTTGCGAATGTCAAGTTACCTCAAAGTCATCCCCTTCTCATAAAGACCTGTGTTCTCATCATTTTTGATATGCAAAATCTTTTTTTTTGTACACTCTTTAAACACCTCAAAGATCGTAGACCAGACCATACTTCCCCAGTCCCCATTCCCCAGTGATCTCTCCACTGCATGAGCTAGTTTGCTTGCAGAGTGCCTAAAAGGATGGCACAGGGTAGAGTTGCTGCCTTACAGCGCCGGAGACCTGGGTTTGATCCTGATTACGGTGCTGTCTGTACGGAGTTTGTATGTTCTTCCTGTGACCATGTGGGGTTTTTTCCCGGGTGCTCCAGTTTCCCTGCCCACACTGCAAAGACTTACAGGTTTGCAGGTTAATTAGCATCCGTAGATTGCAAATTGTCCCTGGTCTGTCGAGTAGCGCTAGTGTACGGGATGATCGCTGGTTGGTACAGAGTCGGTGGATTGATGGACCAGTTTCATGGTGCATCTCTAAAGTCTGAAGATCCTCAATTCCAGTGATGTTCTTTGAATACTGCAAGATACTCTGGCAACATACTAAAGAAGACTTACCTTGAAGTGTCTGTGGACCTTTTGCTAATCTACAGTGCTTCTGCCTAAAGAATTGTGGGCTGGACAAAACACAATTCTTTTAAGATTATTAAATGCTTCAGTCATTCAGAGATATATAAAATTAAATAATAAACTTGAGGTAAATCATTACAAATATTAAAATAGAAGGAAAAAAACCCTGCTAAACACAAATGATACGATACGATAGAACTTTATTTATCCTAGGAGGGAAATTGATCTGCCATCAGTCATAAAAACACAAAATAGTCCGTCAAAACAGTCATAAATGCAATAAACACAAAGTTCAAAGTGTTGAAAAATATAAAATTCAATTAATTAAAAATTGTAATGTCTTCCTAAATCTGTAGCCTGACAAACTGCACTGAAATTAACATGCTCTCTGACCTGCATAAGATCTAGTCACAATGAACTGCAGATGCTGGTTAATACACAAAAGGATGCAAAAGTGCTAAAGTAACTCAGCAGGTCAGGCAGCATCTCCAGAGAACATGGAAAGGTGGTGTTTCGTGTTGAGACATTTTGTTATACCTAAACTGGCATGGTATAGAATGGAGATGAGAAGGAATTTATTTCACAAGAGGGTTGAGTATCTGTGGAATTCATGGCCACAGTCAGCAGGAGAGCCCGTAATTGGGGATTTTTTAAAGCGGAGATTGATATGTTCTTGATTAGTAACAACATCAAAGGTTACAGGGAAAAGGCAGGAGAATGGAGTTGAGAGAGAAATGATCAAATGGCGTAGCAGACTTGATGAGCTGAATGGCCTAATTCTGCTCCGATGTCTTATGGTATCAAGAGGCCATTCCACAGTGTGATGTTGGAAAATCTCAACAAGACTGGCCTTCGTGTGGAGTCCGGCGATAGAATGAACAATTAATTCAATGCTCAGAATCTGTCAATAAATCTGGGCATTCTACATTACATCTTTCATTTAAAACTAGAGATCTACTAGCAGTGTTTATTCCTGCCCAATGCACTCATTCGAACTGTGAGATTGGGATTGCACAAATGTGCATGTAGATGACCAAATTCACCCATTTTTGTGTGTGTGTGTGTGTGTGTGCAATATCACCTATAACACCAAATCAATAATGAAGTGAATTTGCTGATCAAGTAGTAGTTTGCCTGTAGTCTGGTCTGTGCTGATGGATCTCATAGTTTGGCAGAGCAGCTGAAATATTTAGTATTTTGAATACAACATTGACCTGGAGATTTCTCTAACTTCCCCGCAGGCAATAATATTAATGGGAACTATTTTTAACTTAATTTGTCTTTTGGGAAACTGATGGGAACAGGTGCAATGCTTGTTTTATGCTCCATGCAATTTTCATCACTATTGAAGTCATTGGAAAATAATATGGGGTTGAACATTAAATCGATATTCCACCTGCACCGTGAATTTCCCACCTGGTGAGTTGAGTTAAAGTTATGCCCATTGATTCTGTGAGATTTAATCATAAAAACAAGTGTTGAGTCTAGTAATCAACTGGAAAACCACAGAAAAACACCTGCATCAGTAATATCCTGCTCCGTTCTATCATATGTACAAGTGCATAACAGGTCATATCATAATTCAAACATTTGTCGCTTACATTCACACTAAGCCGAGGCTCATTACATCATCCTAAAAGGATTGACATTTAATGACGGTACTATTTGTTCTCTAAGCATGAAGCCTTTGATTTCCTTGTTTGTTTTTTTATTTTACTTTAAGAGATACAGTGGGGAAACATGCCGAAGGGCTTGTAAATTGTCCCCAGTGTGCAGGATAGAATGATCACCCGTATATTAATTCTATCCTGCACACTGGGGACAATTTGCAAGCCAATTAACCTACAAATCTGCATGTCTTTGGAATGTGGGAGGGAACCAGACCACCTGAAGGAAACCCATGTGGTCACAGGGAGAATGTGCAAACTGTACAGACTGCACCTACAGTCAGGATTCAACCTGAATCTCTGATGCTGTAAGGCTGTGCCACCGTATCTGATAATTTCAAACCAATTTGGATTTCCTCTAAAAATAAATGTATTGTTTACTAATGTCATTCATTTTCTCTAATGGATTTTTATAAACCTGCACATGGGACAGCACTCTTCAAATAGTGGCAGTTCAGTGGTCAGACTGGATTAATTACCAGGTCTTGTGTGCTTAAGTCCTATCACACCAAGTTCCATCACTGTATTAAATAGGGCTGGTCATTTATGACATTAGAAAAATAATTATGAATGCATTCTAAAACTCCAACTGACCCCATTAATAAACTCGATGAGAGGAAATCTTCAAAGGAAAAGGAGACATGTAACTTTCCTTTAATTTGATTCTTGATCTAAAATAGATAACTTAGTCATACTGTGTGGAAACAGGCCCTTTGGTCCAATTTGTCTACACCAACCAACATGTCCCATCTGCACTAGTCCCACCTGTCTGCGTTTGGACCTCCATATTCCCCCAAACCTGTCCTATTTATTATATGCACAAGAACATGTAATCATACCACGACTATAATACATTGACCACATCTTGCTTCATCACTTTTCCTTTAGTTAAGATAGATTGTTTTTCTTCCGGTTATCCACTAGTTTAGTTGTGTGCCTGGAAAATTGTTTGAAGTTGACATTTTCCAACAACACTTGAAGCCGTGTCCCTAAAGGAAAAGGACTAAATTGCAATATATTTGCATTGCATCAAAAATATTACAATATATATTTACAATATATTTCTAGAGGGACCATTTCATCTGTTCCACTGTACCGTAACATTTGCCCAATTTAGAATGACAGATGTGGCCTCCTCTTCAGCTGTCAGTGTTGGAAGAGTTGCAGTAGTCAGTATATTACATTTGGAAAACTTATATTCAGTGCCTGGCCTGCAGACAAATGCATAATGCTCTTATTTTTCCTGTCAGCATTCAAGGAAACAGCATCAGTTTTTGCATTGTAATGATATAGTATAAAAATTATTACAATTGTTCAGTGATTCCTGTCTAATGGCCTTTTCAAATTATGTACCAGTCTGAAGCTTGTAGCTGCTTTGATAACCTTGCAGACCAGGCAGTACTATGTTACTTCACCCGCTCCCGAATGTGTAATTATTCTAAACCTGCAAGGATGTATAAATATATGCCCAGAAGACTGATAATTTTTTGAAGTGAAAAACAAAAGGACCTTGCACTGTCTGCAAGCATTCAAAATATGGTATGGTTCAATGCCCATTTTAATTATTTTTTAAACTTTGAATGCTGTATGACCTGGATGACGAGTATTTGTTGATTAATACATTTCATGGGCCTGGGAACAAAGACTATTTGAAGGCTCCTATCCCGCTACTCCAGCAAAAAAGGAGTATAGTTGTGTTGTTGGGAAGTGCACGATTGTGACCTGTTCCCTGTGCGTTCCCCCACTGTGATGCTCCATTGTATCCAATGTGGTCCTATTCAATGTGGTACATCCAAGGACGTACACGCCACTGGAGATAAATGGGTCTATTGTGGATAGGGTGAGCAGTTTTAAATACTTGGGAGTCCGCATCGCAGAGGATCTGACGTGGGCAACGCACATTGCCGCACTGGTGGGTAAGGCTAAGCAGCGCCTTTACCACCTTAGACAACTGAGGAAATTCAGAGTGTCTCTGAGGATCCTTCATTGCTTCTACTCTGGGGCTGTAGAGAGCATCCTGTCCGGCAACATTACAGTCTGGTTTGGGAACAGCTCTGCCCAGGACAGGATGGCCCTGCAGAGAGTAGTGCGTTCGGCAGAACGCACCATGGGAACTACACTCGTCCCCCTGCAGGACCTATACATCAGGAGGTGCAGATCCAGAGCAAGCAAGATCATGAGGGACCCCTGCCACCCCAGTAACGGACTGTTCCAGATGCTACGATCAGACAAACGCCTCCGCTGTCACGCTGTGAAAACGGAGAGGATGAGACGGAGCTTCTTCCCACAGGCCATCAGGACTGTCAACTTTTATAACCCCAGAGACTAAATTTTTGTCGACACTAATAGTAACTTATTAACTTTATTTATATGCTGTAACTGTAATTCTTTTTGTGCACAGCCCGCAGGCATTGCCACTTTCATTTCACTGCACATCGTGTATGTGTATGTGACAAATAAATTTGACTTAACTTGACTTGACTTGATTACGATGCACTGTAATGCAGCAGTGTAAACTAATGCCAAATGTGAATGCACTTGCCATGGTGACCTCTTTCAGACCAAATTTGTAATTGTCAATAATTCCCAGGTTCAATGGACAGTCAGTACAACAGTTGTTATGTCAGAGACGGAAGACACAAAATGCTGGAGTTGCTCAGTGAATTAGGCAGCATCTATGGACAAAAGGAATAGGTGATGTTTCGAGTCAGAACCCTTCATCAGACCTTTCATCAGTTGTTGTCCAGATCCTTTTCCAAGGCTGAAGGCATTTAGATTTATTAGATTTAGAGATAGAGCGTGGAAACAGGCCCTTCGGCCCACCGGGTCCGCGCTGCCCAGCGATCCCCGCACATTAACACTATCCTACACACACTAGGGACAATTTTTACATTTGCCCAGCCAATTAACCTACATACCTGTACATCTTTGGAGTGTGGGAGGAAACCGAAGATCTCGGAGAAAACCCACGCAGGTCACGGGGAGAACGTACAAACTCCGTACAGATGGCGCCCGTAGTCAGGATCAAACCTGAGTCTCCGGCGCTGCATTCGCTGTAAGGTAGCAACTCTACCGCTGCGCCACCATGCCTTCATTGGAGGACTTTGGCAAAATCCCATTCTGCTTTGCAGTGGACCCCAAGTTCTTCCAATGAATTATGCAGCTGAGATGTACATTTTCATTCCTGCAAACTATTTTTCATTTTCAACAGCATAACAACATTAAGAATAACCATCAGCTCTTTATCAGCTGCTTGAACCAGATAACATGTTCCTAAAATTTGGCCCAATGCCTGCATTGTACAGCAAAAGTGCATATTTATTTATGTAATGAGATGGCAGAGCCTCTTCATTCAAGGTTAGTTACAATACGATACGATAGAACTTTATTTATCCCAGGAGAGAAATTGATCTGCCAACAGTCATTAAAAAAACACAAAATACATGAAACATTAAATTAAAGTGACAAGTGGAAAGGCTTGGGGGATGTGCAAAAATTGGGGAGGGGGGGAGTCTCAGTCTACCCCATGATGACCAAAATGCCATCTGCAGTTCTTTGTTTCTCACCATGCACCATCTTGCTATATTGCATTTGAGCAGTGGGATTAGTTCCCTTATGGGTTTTTTAATCTTATAGGTATATTACTTGTGGTTGTGAGAGAAACAAATTGTACACAGGGTGTTGTTGATGGATCAAGTGACATTTTCTTAAGTGTCAACATGTTATAAATGGTGGAATTAATGTAATAAAGGCCTATACACATTAGGCACCTCAGTCCCTGAAATTTCATCCCTCCTATTTTATCACGTTTCAGAGGCATCATGACTAAAATGATGAACATAAATACAGAATTCCTGGAACTTCTCCTGGATCTTAGCCTAGTTGTAATTCCCCCTCTTAACAAACCCACACTTAACACATTTAAAAGACACCAGTTTAGTTATCCAATAACCTATTACAACCAATAGATAATCCACATTTTATTTGCTCAATTCATACATCACAAGATTGTTGCATCATACCTCAATGAGCCTCAACAGTTCACCAACATGATAATTGTATTAGAAAGAAAATATCTCCCCAAAACTTCCAATTCTTTTGATTAAAGAAAGAGAAGAATTTCTTTCTCCAAATACTTCAAAGAACTAACCGCCTGTTTTGGTATTGACAAACAAAATGAGTTTATGTTAAATTATGGGATGAATGTACCTGTAATCATGAATTTGAACAAGGAGTGATTCTCCGTATTTCCATTTGTGATATGAGTAAAAAGTCAGATTTCTTTTCAATCCTCAATGCTCCTTGGTTTAGAAGAATCAATTGATTTCTTAGTTGCAACAAAGAAGCAACTGGGTTATAATCACTGGGTTATATGTCTGATAATAAGTTTCAGTTTCATTCATCTGAGCTGAGTGGTTCAGAAAGAGTGATTAGGCAGCATCTCTATTCTGTTGAAAAAAGAAGGCAAAGGATGGCCTGAGTGCAAACCAAATATAAGATAGTCACATATAATCAAATAAAGAATTCAGGAGAAACTTATTTGCCTATCGATGGTGAGAGGGTGGAACTGAAAATGCAGTGAGTGATGTAAGGTGATAGTGTAGATTCCTCGAAGCAAATCTTGATCTGGACAAGGGGAGGAATTTGGCAAATATGAAAATTGAGTGATCCAGTAAGGAAGGAAGAAGTGTGTGTGTGGAATTAAAGCACAGATATGAGCCATGACTGAAAAGCAAAACAATAGCAGGTACTGGAAATGTGCACACCATCACAAACATCCCTTTTATTCTCTGGGATCTTTCCCATGTCTGCATTTTAAAACATACTTGTTTTCTCACTTTTCCAGTTTCGATAAAAGTTTAAGCTTTAGACATGCAATGCGGAAACAGGCCCACTGAGTCCACGGTGACCAACGATCACCTCATACCCTCGCACTATCCTCCACACTAGGGACAATTTACCACTTTACTGAAGACAACTAACCTACAAACCTGTATATTTTTGGAGTGTGGGAGGAAACCCACACGGTCACAGGGAGAATGTATTAACATCATACAGACAGCACCTGTAGTCAGGATTGATCCTAGGTCTCTGGTGCTGTAAGGCAGAAACTCTACCACTCTGCCTCCCCCATGCTGAATGCTAGAACATCTCTTTCTAGAGAATACCAAAGTTCAATTAACTAAAATATTGACTTTGTCTTTCTCTCCAGAGTTGCTGCCTGACCTGCTGAGTATCTCCTGCATTTGTTGACTTTATTACTGGCATAAATATGTTGGACCAAATAGCTTGTTTGTGCGTTATGAAGTCCATCAAGTTCCATGTAATAAATATCACTTTAGAGTCTTATCGCTTAGTTTCAGAACATTCAAAGCAAGTTAAGAAAATGCATGAGTAAAAATAGCTAAATCTTGAACTATTGTTCGACCTGAAGGATAAACACATGTGGAACCTCATTAGGTTAATTGAGATGGTGACACTGGAGTAAACGATTTGACTCGTAAGTTGCATCTTAACTCATTTGCCCCCAAATAGTTCATTATAAAAGCAATAAATCTGTTTTGCAAGATTCCTCTGTGGAATCCTTCAACTACACACAATAAAAAGATAAAATGAAAGTAGAAGGGCTCCCATGACTGGGCCACTGCCTTGTATCTCAGTACTCGTGCTACTATTAAGGTGGTGTTATTTAATTTTGTTTGGTGATGGTCTCCATACTATGTGAACAAATTGTCTATCGACTATTCAGTTGGTTTTCTGCAATTTAAGTGCTAACACAAAATAGATCATGAATCTAATTTAGGTGGTATCAAATCTTCATTTGTGGAATATGTGTCAGAGCAATATTAATGTTGGCAGTCAGAGAGTTATTCTTGAAATATTTGTTTTCATTGAAGTTGCCAGGTCTAAAACTGAGGAAACATCTATATATTGAACTGCAGGGCTTCATTAAATCTCTTTCCAGGAAATACCAAGGTTCACAGTGCTCAGCTATTCTACAATTGAAGATGGCACAAGAGATGCAGAAGTTGGAACTTTGGACAAACAACTAACCACTGGAGGAACTCCATGGGATAGGCGGCATTTGTGGAGGAAAATGACAGACAACATTTTGGATCAAGGCCGTTCCTCAGACGGATGGAATCGAGGGGAGATAGCTGGTTGACAGTGGTGATGGGAAAAGGTGGAACAATAGCTGATAAGTGAGAGGTGGATCCCAATTAAGAAGGGGTGGATTAGCAGATGAGTCAGGTGGGGAAGGTAAGGTTGAAGACCGTAACAAAGGTTGGAGGCGATAAGTGAAGATGACAAAAGGGGTGGAATTGAGGAATATGATAAGAAGGAAAAGTGGGAGTGAAACTTAGAACAAGGCAGAGAGATGGTGGGTAATGAGAGTGGTGGGGGGGGGGAGAAAAATAGGGGAACTGATGAAAGGATGGGTTGGTGATGAGTGGATGGAGATGTTGGAGGAGGAGAAAGGAACTAGATGGTGGGAGGTGGGGGCTGTGAAAAATGAGGGATACACAAGGAGGGGGATAGTTGGGGAAGCTGGGCATAAAACAAGGGGCAGTTACGTGACATTGGAGAATTAATTGTTCATGATGTTAGGTTGTAGGCTACCCAAGCAAAATATAGTAATGTTTCTTTCAGTGTGATATGGTCTCATTCTTATACTGGAGGATCTGCCTGCCCTTGACCTCTTCCTTAGCCAAAGTAAGGTCACATGCGAACTGGAAGAACAGCACCTCACATTTCACTTGGGTTACCTTCATTTAATTCTCCAATTCCAGGTAACCTCCCTCGCCCTTTTTTTATCTGCCCGGCTCTGTCCCCCTGCCTTACCCAAGAGAACATCTTTCCACTCCCCAGCCCCATTACCTTGCCCCTTTCTTTCCCTTCACTTCCTCCAACTGCTCTTCATCATCACTCCTACCTCCACGTTCCCCATTTTACATCACCCCTGCAATTTCCAATCTACCCACCGTCCCTTCCCCAGATCTGTATTTCATTCCCAACCATACTTTCTGACCAGATTGTACCATTCACACCCCATTATCTTCTCTGCTAATTACCTCCAGCTTTAAATACTATCTCCACCCTTTTCTCCTCCACTTGATTCATCTTCCAATCAACCCCTCCTTACCTGGATTTACCCACCGCTTACCATCAGAATGTAGAACATGGAATAGCACAGCAAAGAAACAGCCCTTCAACCCACAATGTTCTTGCCGGACATGATGCCTGATATAGTGGAATGTATCAGATGGTGTGTGTAGGAAGGAACTGCTGATGAAATTGGACACAAAATGCTGGAATAACTCAATGGATTCGGCAGCATCTCTGGAGAAAAGGAATAGGTAACATTATGAGTCAAGACCCGTCTTCAGACTGAGAGTCTGTGAATGATCAGCCATGATCACATTGAATGACAGTGCTGGCTCGAAGGGCTGAATGGCCTACCCCTGCACCTATTGTCTATTGAGAGGGAAACTAGAGGTATGAAAAGGTTCAGGCTACTGATGAAAAGTATCAGATGGTAGTTCATAATTACCCAAGTTTCCACAAAATGGAGTCACACTTAGTGCGAGAAGCCTCTACCATCTCAATTTGTTTGGGAGAAAAATTGTTTTATACTAATCTGCTGCCTTGTCATTTGTTTGAGGCAGAATAGAAAAGAGCCATAAAATGAGCCCTGTATTGCCTGAGATATTCCCACGTACATCAGACAGTCTCACAAAGCCTTTGGCACCACCAAGGCTCTTCTTTGAGCCTGAGAGACAACTACAGTGCGTGTTCCACTAAGATAGGATATGTTGCAGCAGGGAAACATTCAGTTAACACTAAAACACTGATAGAAGTACATAAAAAAATCCTAATTTATTACTGAACTACATTTGGCCTTCAGCAATCAATACAGCAAGTCAATAACAGCATTAGGAGAAGCGTTCAGTGATGGTTCTTTCAACATTGGGAAGGAACTTGTGTTTGTTTCTGAAGTTCTAAATTTGTTGATTTTAGAAATAACTGTTTTGCTTTATTTTTCCTTCTCGTTTGCTGTCACCTCCTGCTGAACTTTATTTTCCGACATATTGAATGTATTGTGGAACCCTCCACGATACACTGGATTTTCTGTACGCTCGGGCTGCTGATGTCGGCTGTTCCATTTGGCCTACAATATATTTAGCACTGGCAGTGAATCCCACTCAGTGAATGGTGCTGAGACTGAGCGTTTCATCTGCAGTTGGTATTCATTTTCTGGGGCACATGTGCTGACAGTTCGACAGTCAAAATAATGGGTCAGCATTTCAAAGTTGCTTGTCCTTTATTCCTTTTCCAGATGTCAGAGTCTCCAGCTGGTGCAAAATGCCATTACTGCCCCAGCCGCTTTGTATTTCCTCAGCTATCTCCAGCCATTCACTCTAACAATGACTGCTGGCAGGCCATTTAAATGTCAGCATGCTTCACATGTAAACTTGGCAACATCTTCATTGGATGTCATTGCTCACAATTGTTTCTAATCAAGAGTCGCTAATGAGGGTGAGTAGGAAAGGGTAGCATGATTTTTTTTCTTTCCATTCCCTAAGCATTGTTGTTAATGGCAATCCAACGCTCAATAATCGTGTAAGAAGGAACTGCAGATGCTGGTTTAAAACAAAGATAGACACAAAAAGCTGGATTAACTCAGCAGGACAGGCAACATCTCTGGAGAGATGGAATGGGTGATGTTTTAGGTCGAGATC